>NW_024365381.1:5642705-6142419 GCF_014805655.1 Passer montanus
AACACAATATACTTAATTCACTATTTTAATTTTATACCATTAAAAGTAGAAAACAGAGGCTGGAATTCTACTGATTCATAATGATATAAAATTAACTATACAAGCTGAACAATGTATAAAATTGTACAATTCCTTATTACATTAATAATTTATTTCTGGTTTTTGAGAAGATGGAAAATTAAGTAAGGCAACTTTCCCAACATAGCTACATTCCCAGCTACAACAGAAACAGTATCTTCAGGCCCCTATACATGAAACACAATAGCTAACAAGGGCAATATATTTATACATTTATAATTAGGTGGCAAGGCCTGATTTACTGTTTTTAATCTTGAAAGAAGGGGATAAGGAAAGATAGTGGAAATAAGTTTTAATTTTTTATACAAAGTTAAAGAAAAAAAAGGGTATGACTTTTAGGAAGAAACACACAGAGTTTACATTTATGTAACAGTATTTGCATTTGTGTACCAATAAAAGGGAAAACAAGAAAGAAGAAAATAACTGTATTCTATGGCAAGCAGTATTTTCTGTACTTTTAACTGTAAACATATCCACCCAGAAATTGTATAAAAGCATTTATTTGAAATTTAGATGTTGAGACTTGTTAAGAAAATAAATAAACAACTCCATATAACAAATTCTATAATGTGTAAGAAGAGAAACTAGAGCAATTCTCTTATCTTTCATAAAATTTCTAACTAATTTTCCACTCAAAATCTGAAATATCCTGCTCTTTTTCTCATCCTCCACAATCTGCAATGACTAGCACAATTAATGCTCTCAGTATAGATTTCCATGAAACAATGTAATTTCCTCAGCAGATCCTTAAAGCCTCATAGTTAAGATATCAATCCTTGTCTTAATTTGTGGAGTTACTGAAGGCAATTCAAATGAATTACGTAAGTGAAAGAACTTATTTATTTTTATTTCTCTAGCAATACCACATTTGCTTGCATAGAATCTGCTTTTTGCAGAAGTGGAATGACGTAATTCTTTCACCCTTAGACCTCGTGTTTGATTTCAGTTTCATCAAGTTAAGAATACATTAACAGCCATCATTAAGAATACATTAACAGCCACATCACACTGGCACAGGGATTCACCCAGCCTCATATCCTGCCCCTGGCAGGCACTGAAACAGGTGCTCAGTTAGAATTATGGACCAGGACAAACACACTTTGCCTAAGGGTCCTCTCTCTGCCTCTGAGATTCTGTAGCTCATACAAAATATTTCCTGCATTGAATGGCATTGCAATGTAATCCTCAATGGATTCTCCTTCAAGAACTTGCTCTTTCTTTGCTTAAGCTTTTAGAAGCTTTTTAACTTTCACAATCTGCTGTGGCAAGTGTTCTATAGCCCATCTATATGCAGCACATCTTGCCTGTTTTGAAATGGACACCTGGTATCACTCCTGTATCAGAGAAAACCTGACTGCAGTGAACACTGAAATACGGTGTCTACTGGCATGAGCTTTTTGATTAGGATGCTTTTGAAGCAAATTTTCCCAGTATTCCCCATTTATTGAGCACTGATTTGGTTTGCAAGTAGGTTTTGGCACTTTTAAACTGATTTTCACTAGGAGGAAACTAAAGAGGAAGCTCCACCACAAATGAACTCCAATATTTAATAGGGACAAAAGGACTACAGTGACATTTGGGCCTTCAGACACCTCTGAACACATGAGATGGATGATCTTATGAATTGACCTTATGAACCAAATATTTGTGATTACTTCCTTTTACTGAAATGCAGATGTCAACATGAAGATTCATGATCCTCTAACAGTTTAAAAAGTGAAGTAGTAATAGAGTGAAATGGTAAAAAAATTCTCCAATTTATTCTTTCTACATATTCTACTTTTTGGGGATAGAAGAGTACATGAAAAACTATACTGAAAATGAGAAATTACTAGAAAATATTTGTTTTTTAGAGGTCTAATGTATGCACAGCAGCTTCCAGTTATAACAGAACCAATACCTCTTCATACAGCAGGCTACTATGAAATAGATCTCTGAAGAACAAAGGAAAGCAAATACTGGATACCAGCACAGACTGAAAATTGAGAAGGTCAGTCACTAACAGAGGCAAGCAGAGAATGATGGTGCACTAAAAAAAGTGCAGAGAAAGAGAAAGAAAGATAAATGGGTAGCCACAACCACACAAAAATCTTAGTTATTTCTGCCCCTCTAGTGAAAATTTTAACACTCATCGAGTCTGACAGGATAAATTTTGTTATTTCTTTCAGACCTTAAATATATGAAGGCACATAAGAATGGTAATTCACTGAAGTGTATTGATTAAGTTGGACACATTACAGCTTTTCTTTTATTTTGCAGTATTTTACTACTTTCGTATTTGAAAGATCTGATGCATAAAGTTTTTACAAATTTTCTAAGCATTTTGGAGCAGTGAAAATTTCCACAATTACGAGAGAACTGTAACAACTACCCATTAGGGTGGAGATATCAGAACTCTTAATTTTGTATTCCAAGGCTGAGTTTCTGTAATTCAAAAATATATGCTTCAAGAACTTAAGGAGACTGCTTTGTAAATTACAGTGTTTTCTGCACAAGAAAAACACCACCCTAAAACAAGGTATTTGATTATTTTTTCTCTTTAGGAGGGAGATATGTCTTTTCTGACTCATGCCTTCCAATCAAGAACAGTTAAGATTAAGACACAATCTATAATAAGACATAGACAAAAAAAAAAAACCAACTCAAAACTCAACCTTAAAAGTAAACAACAAAACCAACCAATGAACCAAAACAAAACCCCTATTGACATTCCTCTTGGAACTTTATAAAGCCTGGACAGAGATTGTTAAAACAGTGACAAAAGGTTATTATGACATTTATAGTCTCATGGGAACCCACCTTCCTCACTAGTCAAAACTAAAATCTCTCAGGTAGGCATGTTGAAATGTAGCCAAAACATGAACCCCATCCTAGAAACATACTAACCCTTGATTTAATGGCTGAGGAAGAAAAGTATACCCCCAAAGAGGTTCAGCTGGGTTATCTTTTCCCAAGGTGAGGACAGTCATATTCTATGACATTATCAAGTTAGGAGAACAAGCGACAATTGACCTCATTTTCTCGGTCTTTGTAAAGCATGAACCATGCTTTGAAAGCATTATCCCCACTTGAAAACAGAGATCCAAATCTCTTAGATACTATCATTGGCGATATACTTGGGTATCAAAAGTTGAACCCAGAAGGCTCCCAGGCTGGAGTTTTGTAGTAGATCTATTTCCACCCTCAAGTACAATTGTCATGCAAGAGAAATTGTTTAATAACCTTGTTTAATCAGGGACTTTGGAGAGTGGAAGAAAAACCTCAAAGGTGTCCTAGGCGGGCAAAATGACTATAGAGGATCATCAAAAGCTCTGCAGTTATACAGTTTTTCTGTTTCTGAACAAAATTCTTGACATGTTCAAACTACTAACATATTGCACAATGGTAGTACTATGACCAGCAGGATTAGAGTGGGATGAAATAAGCCTTCTTTGGTTTTCATTTCAATAGATTTGTTAAAACTGAAATTTTTAAAATAGATTTAACTTTTAGGAAATGCTTCACTCAAGCCATATAGGCCTAGAAGTAGCATCAAGGAAACCAAAATTTTCATAGGGATGCACTTGCTAGCACATGGCATTTCTTTGAGCTGCAAAGAACTACCACGAGCAATCTAAACCTCTTCCCAAGGGTTGCTATTTAGAATCATCATGGGTTCAGTGTGGCCAGTAGCTATGCAGCCCACAACCACTCACTCACTTTTCCACCTTCCCTCTCAGTCAGACAGAGTAGACAATGGGAAGAGCAAAAGTGAGAAAAACTTATGGGTCAAGATAAACACAGTTCAATCCATGAAGAAAAGGGGAAGAAGAAACTGAAGTGATGCAAGGGCAGAGTGATGCCTCCTCGCCATTTTTGGAGCAATACTACCTCTCCCAAAATCCTTTCCTCTTCTTCTTCATTGCTAAGCATAACATTACATGCATGGAATGCTGAGTTTAGTCAGCTATCCACGTTGTGACCCTCCCAATTCTTGTCTAACCTGGCCTATCACTGAGGGTACAGAGTGGGACAGAGAGAAAGCCCTGACAATGTGCAAGTGCTGCTCAACAACAGCCAAAACTGTTCTGTACTATCAACACTGTTCTAGCCACATATCCAAACCACATCTCACACAGCTGATATGAAGAGTATTAACTCCGTCCCAGAAGAACAGCACACAGCCATTCAGAGTAATCATACAGCCATGGAGATGAATCCTAAGATTTAGACAGATTGCATAATTTGGCTGTTTAAATGCATAATAATCAAGACTACAACTATTTTTTAAAATTATAGTAAAGGTGTCCAAAACTTGATCCAGCATGTTAAACAATCTGTAGTTTTCAATGCAGTATGAAGCTTTGTTCTTGCTGATGATAGCAAAGCCAACAGCATGTAGCTAACAATTCATTAGTGTTCACAAGTATCATCAACACCAATTTAATCTTTTTAATCTTAGTGTAACCTCACTGTCTAGAAAAAGACTAGGCTCTATACAAAAGGCCAAGAATAGAACACATTACAAATGTTATAAAATAATTTATATTATATAACATGTGAAATTGTATTTTAATGCCTGACACTGCCAGAATCTGCTTTCTTGAAATGTCAATTTTAAAGAAATGGAAATAAAATTAATAGCATCTTTTAAACAAATTTAAAAATGTCAAGTGCAAATAAATGAGTATTAACAAAAATCCACATGTGAATGTAAAAGAATGTAGAATCAGAAAATGGATTGTCTTAATTTTTTTAGATTTTTTTTTTTCATTATCACCTGGAATATACTAATTTTTAAAAACATGGTTTGACTAACAAGTATGAGTCTGGGTGCTCAGTATGAAAACTGGAGCCTTGGAATTGTTAAAGACATGGAAAATAATTTTCCAATCTAGTGTCATATGCTACTAGGATGTATTTTTTCATTTCATACAGACTGAATCTAGTTTTAGAACTGTTTTACTTTTTGACAACATATTGTATAATAAAGAATTTAGTAGCAGAGGGTATAAAAGTACTCAGAAATTAGGTACTCACAGTAAAAAATAATTTTGCAGCTTCAGATATTTATACTTTTAATCCTAATTATTGAGCAAGTTTTCTGAATAATCTTAAACTTTTCACAAATTATGATGTTTCAAAAAGTCTAAAGGAGTTGCGTATCCTGATCTAGGAAGAGGTATTCTCAAGAAACTTCTGTCTAGAGCTATACATAAAACCTGAATTTTCTCCTACTTCTATATTTTTATATTGAGTTAAATCTAATATAACTCTGTATTTTGAGAACCAGCATTACTTTTAATTTAGGTCTAAACAAAAGAATTCTTATTACTTAGTTGATTCCATATATAAACATAGCAAACATGAGAGAATACATCCAGTGTAAAACATTTTCTGTTTTTTTCTTTTTCTTGTTGAACTGTATTAAATTCCAAATTTGAATATGAGTGCAAATTATTTCACTTGGCTACAGTCCACTACTCTCATGGTGGTGCTTTTTTGCCTTATAAAAATACTGCATTTCAGAAATAGTGAAAAAAAAAAAGTATGTGTTCTATACACAACTTCCTAGCAAATAATTTTCTAATATATGTATTACTTGACAAACTGTCTTTAGCCAGCTCCTAACTTCTAATTGGTAGGCTTTATGAACTCATGGAATTCAACAGACAGCCTGGAAATTCTATGTAAATATTTGAATGTATGACTAATATAGTTTTATATCAGAATGCAAAAAATCACCACATAAAATAGTCCCATGCCCACGAAGAAATTTTTCTTCTATGCTGTCAGTTAAACAAGAAGGGCTGGGAGAATGGAATCAATGAAACTTGGGTCTACTGTGGGTCTGTACTTCAGTTAGTTCCCAGATGGATTCATTAATGTTTAATTAAGGGGTGAGTTCATGATACAGCCTTGCTCTCCCTGGAAGGCTAATAAGGTCACTCTTAGCCACGTATTTTTATTGAGATTTTAAGAGCTTAATATCTCAGGATCTCTAACCTTGTCACATTTGGTCAAAATTGGACAATGCACTAAAAATTATTGGCAGGGGACATCAATAAGCAGTGTGATCACATGAGCTTTGTTTCTTTTATCATTTCTTTAAATGAAAATATATCACATTTTTAACACAGAATTTGGCTATGCCATTTTTTAAAGACAGTTTAAATACTGGTATAGGCATCTTAAATCCTTTCAAAACAATCTTCAGAACACTTGCTGCCATGAGGTCTTAATCACCCTTCCCTGAAACAGTTCTCACAAGTTTATTTTCCTCTGCCGTGGTGCAAGTTTTTTTTTTAACTAAGAAACCCACATCCAATGATGTGAATGTATAAATGTCCCTACAGCACAGAGTCCCTGACCAATCTTGGAAAGCTTCTTAACAAAAGTATACACATTCCCACAAGTTACCAGGAATAGAAGTTGCCAACCTGTATCTTAGGCATGTGACAAGAAAAAAATAATGTTTACCATATAGAAATTGTTAAATATTAGATTCCGTATTTTTAATGTCATGAAAACATAATGAATTACAGACACTTGCACACACAGAGAGACACAAAATACCAGCAGAACATGCTCAAGCAACACATTCAAGAAAGTGTTTATTATCATAGGTAATAAAAAACCTAGGAAATTATGTTTTCTTTTAAAAGTGATAATGCTGTCTATAAATGTGCCAGAACAAAGTGCTGAAGGTCATTTTACCAGAACATTAAAACTAACTATGAAGAAAAAAAAAGTTGTATTTGTTTTTAGAAATTCTTTTATTTCTTAAAATGTATGTTTCTTAGTATGATGCTTCTACTGTATTTTGTGAAAGAAGATTTTTAAACTAAAAGAAAATTAGCTTCCATACAAAAGAGTAATTTTTTAATTAAAACTAGAACTAACACTAGTCTTATTTTCCTATATTCTGGATGCATTAGTTACAAAACAAGGGTTAGCATTACATTTTTAAATTTTATTAATTCAATTAATAATTCTGTTAAAATATAACCAAGACATTAATCTCACATTCTCCCACACTTTGGTGTTCCAGATAATAACTATTTTTTAAAGCATGTTAGTACTTAGCACTAGAGAGATACATTTTCTAATTCTACTTTTTTTCTAATAAACTCCTATAACACTGTGTTTTAATTCCAAGATTAATCTCTGACTAAATATATCTAAACAGTTTACGGAACTGAAAAATTAGTTCTAATCCTTTCAAACAGAACAAGGTTAAATCAAATCTGTTCTGTGTCTGGGAAAACTAACTATCCAGATTATCTGTAACTACAATCTCTTTTTATAAGCAGAAGTAAAAATGTTGAAGATTGGCCCATTCTTGTACCAAGGACAATATTTTTAAATACTTGAATGATTATTGAAAGCTAATAAGAAGCAGGTCATCTCAAAAAAAAAAAAAGAGTACTATTGAGGAAGCAAAATTAATTTGATGGTGAACCAACTGCTAATCTGTTGAGTAAAGAATGAGTAATTATACAAATACAATGAAACTAATTTCAGAAAAGCTGTGTGAAATTTGCAGCCTGAAAAGTTTGAGGAGAGAAAATCCACAGCAATGCCTCCTTCTGTGGAACGATAACATTGATTTATGAAGCTCAAGTTATTTCTGCTGATTGAGCTCAGTCAAGATTGGTTTCACATGATCAGCTAAAGTACAGCAATCCGTGATGTGTAGTGGCCCCACACGTTTGAACACACTAAGACATGCTCTTCTAGGTGATCCAAACGTTGGGGGTGGGGGTTAAAAGCTGCTGCTTTGTTTTCCCTACATTTTCCCCTCATTAGGATACTCTGCAAAGTTAGCCACTTCTGGTGGTCGGGAGCAAAGTCTCATTGTAAATGCACAGCAGGATAGTGGCAAAGCTGAGATTAATTCTCCATAGATTTATATAGACCTTTCTCACTGTTGATTGCTTGTACTGTTTCAAAGGTGCATACGTTGCCTTTTTTTATTGTTGGTTACTGACTTTATTCCAGCATATGGTGGTTGGCGCCATGACACAAAGTGAACATTTTATACTAGAATTAAAGTGGATATTTGACAGTTTCTGTCAGAAAGTTCAGAGCAAAGAATTTGTGAGACAAGATTTATTGCATATTTTATATGGGACACATCTGTTTCTTTGCTATGTTTCTCTTTAAACAGAAAAATAGCAATGAAGTTTCTTTAAGAAACAAAGGCTGTCAATAAAAAAGCATGAACAGAAAAACTACATTATTGAGAATGAATTGAATCATTTTGACCTTCTAAAAATGCGTTGCTTGTAAGTATGACAATCAGTTTTCCCTTTTTGCTTAGCCCTATAGACTGCAGATTTTCAAATACACAGCTACCCATATTTAAGAGTAAATAAAATAAAAATGAAAATCAAATTAAATCTAAGCACTGATATTAGATATTCAAATTTAAAAGCAAGGAGAAATTGTTAAGGTAGATTTTGCCTACTTTTTTAGAACCTGCAACTGCATTTTAATGATGTGAAATGTGTCAAATAAAGACCCCTTTCTCTGAAAATGTTGTCTTAAACTATAAGGAGACGACATTTATAAGAAGATATAAATAGATCAATTATAAGAAGATATACAGCAAACTTACCCACATTTATCTATTTATACCACTAAATCTGACAGAGTTTAGCCTCTGAAGTTTAATTTAGTCTTCTTAACACTTGAATCAAAACTGAATTTCAAGAACACCTAGCAGGATCTTGTTTAAGAAAAAAAAATTTGTATGCATTTAACAAGAAAGTAAAAATCTTGCAATAAAATTCTAAATTTTTAACCAACAGCAGTACTGTTTATAAAGATTCATGTTTAGTGTAAAACCCTAAGATTCAGTTTGAGAAACATGAAGTTTAAAGAGGCAGAATTAAACAAGAACAAAAATAAGGAAAATATATTCCTCTAAAATCACATATGCTTTTATGAAAAGGCATGGGTGTCTAATTACTTCTAATTAAAGAGAACTACAATAGAAAAATCCTTTCTGTTGAAATACATAAATTTTAAACAAATAGTTATGGTAAATAGTTAAAAATACTTAGAGGCTCAATAGTTTCTCAAACAAAAATATTGTAATTTGCTATACAAAATAACAAATATTTGTCAAATTATTTCCTATTTCCTATCCATTAATTCTTGTTTTTAACTCAAAGACTTCCTAGAACTTCAATTTATGTAGGAAAGTTTATCTAGCTACTAGTTTGAAAAGCCTGTAATTTGAAATGAAATGTAAACAAGAGACAAACTTGGACCTGGAGTATTTCTCATTTTTTCCACAAATAAAACACAGGATGCTAACATTAAAAAGCATTTTTGTTAGGATTCTTTTTAATGATGAAGAAACAAGAAACACCACTGCATTCAAATACAAAGCTTGTCTTGGATCAAACTAAACACATTTTATAGAGCAGTTTTTCCTTTTAGCATGACACTCTTTAATGTTTGAAGATTTCTGTTTGGCCAGAGAAGATACACTGCTGTGTCTAGTCAGGTATCCCTGCCTGTCCTAGGGCACCAGCAACCTCTGTAATACCACATTCTGTTCCAGAGATGGCAACACTTTGTGGAGGGACATTTCAGACTGTAAGACATTCCCAAGACTTCATATAAATGCTTTGTACAAACAATTACATCCTGAAGTCAGTTCAGAAGCTGAAGGCCTTAGAAAGTGTCTTTTGACACTTTCAAAATGGTTGACTTTGGGAAAACATTTAGCATCAGAATTTTTCAACTATCTAAAAGGTTTGAATTGATTTATATGCCATGAAAGAAGTACTGTTCCAATTAATTTCACACCTACATCTCTTAATAGAAATAAAACTTCTGATTTCTCCACCTCAGTGTATTCAAAAGCATGGTAAAGGCTCTTCACAGGATAAAGGTAGATTTTTAAAATTTGCCCTGGCATCTGGAATATTTAGGCACAGAAGCATCAGAGAAGTTACAGGAAAGGTTGAATGATGACCTGAAATCAGACAATTTTTTTACATTTTGGAGAAGTCTGTCTTTAATCACAGCTGTAATCTCACAATACTGTATTATCCATGTAGTTTCAGTCTGTCGTTCCTCAATTCTGAAAGCTTAGTGGCAACCTGGTGCTATGTCCTTTAACTAGCCTGAAATTTCTGATAACTGCCCTATAAACTTTGTCATTAATATTTTTGTTCTCAAAACAATGGTCCATGCTGTTCAACAAGACTGCAGGTTTTACCTGTTCTTATTGCTTAAAAAGGAAATCAGAGCTCACATAAAAAAATCTAACCCAGACAGCTTCAATTTCTTGATGAAATTTTCAGTATCTAGTATTTTTTTATCAATCATGCTCAAAAATATTAAACCAGGATATTCATGTGCTTGCACAGGTCCAAAAAAATGATTGAGAAAAAGTATTAACGTATCAAAATTACAGAAGTCTACAGAGAAATTCCACATAATTGCATACCAAATTAAGCACACTATTGTCACAATACTGTCACAAGTTTGTATTATATGGTGCACTGAAGGGCCTTTCCAGGCTTAATGGTGTGAAATTACAGAGCACAGGGGACAAACACAAGGTAAGAGTGACCAGTGTGAGGTTAGGTACTGGGCATCTCTTGAGATCAAGTGTGTTTGGGACTTTCACTATTTAAGTGCATTAATCTCTTCTATCCAATCCTTTCCGAGTCTTGGCTCTGCTCTTTCCTTGCAGTAGTATCTTCCATATATGTAAACAACTGCTCATAAGTTATATAATCTAAAGTAATGAATCAGTGAGCATCTTTACTTCCTTCAAGGAAGCTTTGACACAGATTTAAATTCTACTTGTTCACTGACTTTGAATATCAGAACATGAAGACACAAAAAGAAAATCCTGCAGGAGATTCCTAAGAGTACAATGAAAAAGCCAAGCTGGACAAAAAGAAAAGCCTAATAGGATCTCTGTGAAAAGCCAACATATATAACCTACAGCTCTGTTTACCTCTAAGCCTATGATAAAGAAAATGGAAGAAATCCAGTGGATTTTAACAGAAAATAGAGATTACAATGAGAATTTAAAGAGGATGTTGAACTCCAGATAGCTGACAGTGGTTATAGTAAAGACATCAGTAATTCTAGGAATAGATTTTATAACTATCATATACGTAATAATTTTGTATTAAATTAAAGGCATTAACACTAACATTCATTATGTCACTTAGCTGCTATTAATAGGGAATCCTTCTCTATCATGACATGCCAGTGACTTCGTAACAGCCATGGTAATTCAGTATACCACAATCAAATTGAAAGGAAGTTGGAAGAAACTGTTTTCTATGGGAGATTCCCTCCTTGTTTTCTAAGAGGAGATGACATTGCATTTTCAATTACCAGTTTGTCTAAATTACATTCATAATACACAATAATCTTCCAATTTCTATAGTAAGCAGTGAAATTACTATTATGGTTATAGTAATTTGAAGTACATCTGCTTCAAAAATAATAAATTGAAAGTTTCCTAAAAAGTCATACCTGTAATTAACACCAATTTTCAGGACTTTTACGTTGATAATTCTTCTGGTAGTGTGGGAGAAAATACTCACTTCAGAGCAAATTCTTCCTCTTTGAATCAGTTCATTGTCAATATTGCATTACTTAGAAGGCATATGGATGCAATCACATTCCAGGACAACTTATTCGGTGTCTTATGGACTGGGGCTATTGTCTAACTATATAATCTCACAGTACCCAGCAGTAAGGTTCTGTGCTTTGCAGACTCATGCCAATTTATGTAAATCACTCTTTCATCTGTTTAAATATGATGATCTTTTGAGTGATGAAAACAGTTATGTCTATCACAAAGTTTGAAAGATTAAAGTAATTCTGCTCCTGGCATATAAAACAGCGTTCCAGAGCTGAACACAAACTTTGCCTGGTCTGTAATGTCATTGCTGGGAAGCATAAGAAGTTTTAAGCAAACATTATCACTGCAAGGAAGTATGACATATTTTTCATGTTTGACACTGGACATAAATATCCTCCCACACTGTTTAATGTGAGAAATGCATATGTGTGGCAGAGATAATAAAACATCTCAGTGAAAACAAATGAAATGAAAAAGAAGTTATGGTAAGTAGAACAGAAATAAAGCTTTGAAGTTAAAAGTCTTCATATCTGTAGATTTTATTCACAAGAGGAAAAGCTATGCAGAGTGGATAGACACAGTCTGGAAGAGTCTCATGCTTTGTAAGAATGGTTATCTGTTCAGAGGTAATTTTTTTTAGCTGACAGAAGCACCTTCATACTTGCAGGTAAGAAAAATCTGGTCCATTGTAAGATCCTTGCAAGTGCTAGTGCTCTTCTGCTATTGTTTACACATGGTATTTTAACAGACAGCTCTTACTGAAATGCAACAGTATTCTTAAAATCCATTTTTGATTTTCTTACTTCACTTGTTCAAGAGCTTTACAAATAAAATGCAACATAACTACCATAATCTGATATGTATTTTAAAGCAGAGGAGTACAGCACAAGTGCGAAGACAAGTATGTGACTTAATTTCATATACAATTTTACAATATTTCTCTTTATTTCTGTTAATGTTCTTCTTGGGGAGAAAAGCAGAGAAGAAAGAATTTTATTGCAGAGAAGCAAGAATTTTAAATTGTTCCCAGAGGTTTCTGATATTTTGGGATATCATTACAGACAAGCTTAACCAGCTAACTGCTTTGAGTAACAACTTAAAATATAATCTCTGTATCTGTCTTAAGGAAAATATAATATTGTCACACTATGAAAGGAAATAAGTGACAATGTAATTTTCTTCCTAATCTTTGACTGTAGTGAGATGTATAAAGGTATGTCCTGTTGACAGTAAAAGAGAAAAAAGAAGTATTATTGTATCTTGGAAAAATGGTGCCTTGGATTGTTCTTGACTTCTGATTCACTACTGCTAAATGACATTAACATCTTTCTTTATACTTCATAGACTACATTGAGAGAAAAGCAGCAATTTCCTACAATCCTCCTACACTCAAAATATGTATGGGGCTATAAACTAATAAAAGGTTGCTTTTCCAGGGTTAATAGATGCTACTAGATGAAAAGCATAAATCACCATGTACGAGCACCTATAGCACAAGAACAACATCTTGGAGGGAATATTTACATACTGAGGAACAAGTAGGAAATGATGAACAAGAAATTCAAAGTTGGTCAGCTGCTATCTTTTACCACAGACTTATAGAATGGTTTGGGTTGGATGGGACCCTAAAGGACATCTAGTTCCAACTCTGCTGCCATGGGCTGGCTGGAACAAGTAAACCAAGTCCCTCAGAGCCCCATCCAACCTGGCCTTGAACACTTCCAGGAATGGGGGGAAAATTACAGTTTCTCTGGGCAAATTGTTCCTGTGCCTCACCAACCTTACTGTGAAGAATTTCTCTCTTATTATCTAAATTTATTTCTCTCTTATTATCTAAACCTACATTTTCTCAGTTTAAAGCCATTCTCCCTTGTCCTATCTCTACATATCCTTGTGAAAAGTCCCTCTCCAGCTCTAGCAGCCTGCTTTAGATAGTGGAAGGCTGCTGTAAGGTCTCCCCAGAGCTTTCTCTTCTCCTGGCTGAACAGCCTCAACTGAGTTCCAGTCTTCATAGAATTTATTTCTTATCTTCTTTTCCAATGGACTACCTCAACAATGCTCTGTGGTGCACTTCAACAGGAAGATAAGGAAATGCAGATCAAAACTCCTGTTCTATACCAGAAATGCACTGGACTGGATGCATGCCCAGGTAGCTACTGCAGCCTAGCTAAAATTATTAAGAAGAATCACTCAGCAGTTAGAAGTGGATTTGTGGACTGTTTCCACATGGTTGCTAAGCTTGTCTGAAAAACTCACTAGCTCCTGACATAATGCTGTGGTGACTAGTTTGGTGTACAACTGTTTTTCTATTGCATAGTCCCATAGATAGCACAGTGTTGACCTTTTATGTAGTATACAACACACAGCAGTTGTAGCAAAGCAATCAATCTAACCAGTGTTTCCCAAATGTTAGGCTAGAATTCTAAACAAAAGACAATTTCTTTTTCTTTGGGATTAATCTCAATAGATGACTATTTGACAAATTACTCCCTCTCCATCTCGCATGTTACCTCGTTCACTTCAGTGTACCGCGCACCTTTCCCAAATATCTTTACTTTCCACTACTAATGAAATTCAGAAACTGTTCTGTCTTGACATCAGACTACTCGCTTCCCTGACTCTGTTCTAAATTAAATGAATTCCTGTAGTAGCAGAGTCTTCATCACCAAGATGTTTTATTCTTAGAGAAATTAAGAGAAGCAGATATGCTTTTCCTATGCTAACTGCTACCAAGCATAAAGACTTCTTCATTTTCACATTCCAGTTCATGAGGGAGGAACCCATGCCTAGATTAAAGTTTTTACATGCTTTCTGACCTGGACCAAATGAAGAAGAATTTGGAAACATATTTTGCAAGATCCTGCATGAATGTGTGCTATTTATTTCTACATTTACTAGAATGGACAAACAATATGAAATAGTCAGGTGGCAAAATAAGAAATAAATTTAATTAACATTAGTCACCTACTCCAGTATATCATTTACTTTCTGGTTCATATTATTCTTGAGGGAATGCACAAAGAGAATAAGAAACACTAGGGAAAACACCAGTGGTTAATGGCCTTTTCAGGGAGTTGCACAGTTGCAGCAACAAAAATCTTTTTTTCTCCTTTTCAAAATAGTTTGCAGCTTTCTCATAGTCATCTAAGTATTCTGATTTTTTTTTTTTTTGGGAGATAGTTTTATATCAAAAGAGGAGTTGTCATCTAAAAAATTCTGAGCAAGAATTTAATGAATTAAAGAGCATTCCAGACCACATATTAATTTCATACTTTCAAAGGCCTTCTTGCATATCATGGTAATTTAAATGGAAAATAATTAGGAACATATTTTTAACTGCCCCATACAGTAATTTCAATGGAAATACAGTAAGTGAATACTAATTTATAATAATTAGTAGGTCTCCATACTATAGGAAAACTAATATAATTTGTTGCACATTATATAATTAGATTTACAAAAGATTATTTCAACTTTGAGAATAATCTAAGCCTTTTCCAAAAAGCATAGGCATATCAAATACAGTTAGTGAAGCGTTAAGACAGTTTACACAAGATGTCTTTAATGTGGGATTCACTAAGTACTTGACAAAGATTATCTTTCACTACAAAAACCAGCAAGAATCATTACTTAACATTCTGTGTAGTAGGAAAGAGGGGCACTCTCTGAAAAGGATATTAACCAACTGCTATCATCACATATAAAGTAGCTACACTGGGAATAGAACCCAAAGCTTCTGGCACCTAATTCCCTGCTGAAGGCACTGGGCTACATTACATCCAGTTATACAAACCAGCACTGACATCAGCAGAAGTACAGTTTATCCCCTCCAGCATTTTAGAATGTCAGTCTCCATAACACTCCCAGTGTTTTTTGTTACAACACAGCAAGTATTAGATTTAATTGGTATTAATTATAATTAGGGAATGTAAACACTTCAGTGTAAGCAAATCAGGATTTTTTTTTCCTTACAGTATTTCCAACTTCACATTGACTAGAAATTATGGGAATTCCGTGTGTGGGAAAAACCTCAATATCTATGAGTTCCAGCCCTATTTTCAAGCCAGAAGTTTCAGAAAAGCATCTGAGTTTTGGATACTTGCTGTGAGCTGGCAAAAAGATAACAGACAATTTTTTCTTACGTTTGCTTAAACCAGCCACAACTCTTTTTCAAACAAACAAAACTGAAAACAGATGCTTATTGGATGCTCAGTATTATCAGCTAATTTCAGAGAAGTGGCTGAGTCTGCAGACACCTCTGACCTTGACATTTGTCCAATGTCTATTCTAGGCCATAAATCAAGATGTGTTTCTGTGTTATTTTTCCCTATCTTTGGTGTGCAATTGTCTATAGGATTTCCATTCTAATGCCAGAAAGTACTATCCACCATTATTAAAGATTCAAATCAATCAGGTGACTGACAGAAAAATAGAGTCAATCATTGTAGAATCTGGCAACCTACTGAAAAGTCATCTCAGAATAAGGCAGAATAAGATGTCAAAAGATGAGAAGTTAAATTATACAAAATTAAGTGTGGGATTAGATACCATAAAGCATAATATTATAAAGCAAAAAAAGAACAAGGGAAAGTGAGAAAAAGTGGAGAAGTGAGTAATCCAGGTGGTTTTGCTCTCTCTAGTATACAAAAGACCTCACCAAAAAGTGTTCCAATAAATGTAATATATAGAACTTGCTGCCCCAGAACAGCTGGGGAATGTATTCTCTCTCTTTTTTAAAAAAAAAAAAAAAATACATTATTCACACACATAAGGATAAAATTTTCCGTCACATTGACAAAGACAAATATATCTCAATTTTCACATCAATAGGCATAAACAGGGAAAAAATTAGGAAGAATATGTTTTTCTATTTGAAATGCTAATGCGCAATTGAATTGCAATTTTATCTAAAGCAGAACTAGTCTTCTTTCAAGATCAGCTGGGTATTTTTATAATATTCCATGCATAAGAAAATGGAGTATGATAAAAATGGTAGCTCAGCATTGCACGAGAATTCAGGTACTGGGTTGTCTTTATTTTTTAAGACTGTGTTGATATGATTTTCTATTCTTTCTGCTGGTTTTGGTTGGTGTGGAGCTAACTTTCTCCATAGGAACTCCTATGGTGCTGTAGATTGGATTTGTGACCAAAAGTGTTGATAATACATCCATGTTTTAGCTGTTGCTGAACATTATGCCTGCACAGCATTCAGGCCTTCTCTATTTCTAATGCTGGTGTTCAGAAAGTAGGCTGGGAATGAACAAGAAGTTGGGAGGGGCCAAGCCAAATCAATCAAAGGGATAACTCATACCACGTAACATCATGCTCAGAAATAAATCTGGGAAAAGAAGGAGGAAGCAGGGGAGAAATGCAGAGTTTTGATGCTTGTCTTCCTAAGTAGAGGTTATGTGGGATGAAATTCTGCTTTCCTGGTAATGTAAAATTTAGAAATGTGAGTTCTAAATGGAACTTAGAAATACTGTGGCCAACAGGATTAGGGAAGTGATAAAACACACTGTACTTGGCACTGGTGAGGCCACACCTTGAATCCTGTGTTCAGTTTTAGGCCCCTCACACAAGAAAGATCTTGAGGTAATGGAGTGTGTCCAGAGAAGGGCAGGGGAGCTGGGGAAGGGTCTGGAGCACAGGTCTGAGAGCAGTGGCTGAGGGAGCCGGGGGTGTTTAGTCTGGGGAAAGGGAGGCTCAGGAGAGACCTTATCACCCCTACTATCACCTAACTCCCACAGAGCACACGGGGGGTCAGTCCCTTCTCTCAGGACAGATGTGTCAGGGGAGTTTCAGACAGGATGTTGGGAAAAATTTCTTCACTGAAAAGGTTATCAAGTATTGAAATAGGCTATCCAGGAGAGTAGTGAAATAACCACCCCTAGAAGAGTTCAAAAAGAGTGTAGGTGTTGTGCTTAGGGACACAGTTTAGTGGTAGAACTGGCAATATTAGGTTAATGGCCGGACTTGATAAATTTCAAGAAATCTTTTCCAGCCTTAATGATTCTAAGAAATGGCTGAACAACTGTTCACTGATGAGAAGGAGTTGACTGAATTCTGTATTTTGCATTGCTTGTTCACACAGCTTTTGCTTTCCCTATTAAATTGTCTGTATTTTAATTCAGTAGTTTTCTTTCATTCACCCTTCCACCCGCTCCTTGCCTCCCCATGGAGGAGCAGCAAGCAAACAGCTGAGTGGTGCTAAGCTGCCAGCTGCACGAACCACAAGAGTCCTTGTGAGATCCAGGCTGCAGTAAGAATTACAGAATCTGTGATACTATTGTGGAACACACCATTTGGGTCCTGGTTAGACCTCAGCAAAATTGATTATTACAATATTTTGGCAAGCTAGATCAAGAAACATGCTGGTGATCATAATGGTTCTGTAGAAATACAAACATATATATAGAGAGTACTAATTCAATCTCAATGTTATTGTTAAACTGTAAGTGAAAACATCTAATTAAATACATTAGAAAAACAATGAAACTGTCCAGCAGTGACACCAAGATTTCCTTAAATTTTTTGTTTTAAAAATTCTGTGGCGAGGAATTTGTGGTTTAAATACTGTCCAAATACACTTGCACCTAAAAAAAATATATCAAATAAGTGTATCCCTTGAACTCCATGGCCTGGGAGAAGGGTAAAGGAGAATATTAGCTTATTTATCAGCACAATATAATTGCTACTTTTGAAACAGCCTGTTTTCATTTGTCAAAGTATTTACACAAGACAGCCTCATGTAACAAAGTTATTAAAAATACATTAGGACAATTTTATAAAAAGAATTAAGCTAATTAATAAATTACTACAATAATCTATGAATGACCACTAATATTCTGTCTGGATGAGCAGATCCAGATAGTTCAACTGATTTCTCAGACAGTAAATTGTTAAAGTGTTCACCACCTCTGTGAGAAATACAATTAAATTCTTAACAAGTCTAATATCTCTGCCAAAAATACAGTTTGTTTTTTTTTTTTGTTTGCCTAAAACGATTGTATTCCTACAAGGAGAGGGGGGACAATCTCTTCCTGCTTATATTTTCCACAACTCCAGAAGCAATGGTGCTGGCAGAAGCAAGTGATGGGGAACACAGTATGAGAAACAGGAAGGAGCAGGACTGTTGTTTTCAACAGCAACCTGCATTTACATTGTCTTTAGCTGACCACCAAACTGCACCTTGGTTTGCACCATTGTCTCCAGACTCTAACTTGGTAAATCACTTTTTTAATGCTTATTTCTGCCTCATGCAAGACAAAAATCTTTAAATATGAATAACTTAGTTCATAAGCTCACACTAGGAAGAAAAGATGACGTATATATGTGGACTTTCTCTAAAAGAGTGTCTTTCACTCTTGTCTTTTTTAAGTCTTTGAAGCTTTTTATTCCCTCTGATAAATTTTGTCTGTGATTAATATATTTTTCATTTTGCCTACAAATAATAATAAAGAACAAAGCACAAAATAACCAATGGGAAATGGGTGAGATCAAGGGAGTGATTAGCTTTGACAAGTGATGTCTAAGATCTGTTTAACATATTTCAACATATATGAACATATATTAGGTCCATTAGGAATATAATCCACAGGAATTTTCAGAGGAAACAGATATTTAATGCAGCTTACATTACACATAACTTTATAAACCACTACACTATTTGGCAATAAGGTTTTTTTTTCAGATGTGGTTACCTTTCTGGAAGAATTCCTCTAATTTCTCCTTGAAGGGCTGGAGATGTTCTTCAGAAGACTCTCTGCAAACTAACTTCATCTGCTTTTCAGAGGCTACAAAAAGATGAAACATATTTATGACAGAAGAAATGTACCAGAAGTAGATTTCAGCACCATAGGAGCTTACATCTAAGTTAGTCACCTGAATTTACTTTAGATGTTATAAATAAGCACTAAGGAATCCAACAATTACACTAAAATAAGAAACACAAATACTAGTCAAGCATACTAAATAAAAAATTCTATATGTGTTTAAAGAGTAGAATTTGTCTTCAGTAAGGAATTTGTTCTACAACTCCTGCAGTGTGCTAGGGCTTGCTACTAACACAGTTTGCCTCACACACTAATTCTAGATGGTATATTTAAAGCTTTAAAGTCTGTTTCTGTGGTGAGTGAAGGATCCTTTGTATCTGGATTGATTTTAATCAATCACTGCCAGGCATCCAATACTCAACCATTTTTCCTGAAACAGATGCAGCAATTCAGCATTACTTGAGTATTTCATCGCCAGACTGTGATATGAAACAGTTAAAGTATGTAAGAAAGTTAACGTATATTTAAATGCAATTTGTTTACTATTTGATTATCTGTTATGTTAAGAACCAATGCCATGTCAATTTCTGAAAAACTTAATTTCATTTGCCAGCAAATTTTAACAGGCCTAGAACTTCTAGTAAACTTAGTGCATTCCAGTGTTACACATTAAATATGACAGGAGGCAGAAATCAAAATGAAATTACTTTCCATTTAGCAACTGAATTTATGAACCACTAAAAGATTTTTCTTCCACAAGATTTCATTCCCAAGAAGCTACTTTTAGATGGAAACTTATTTTGGAGTTAAACCTAAGATTTATAGCTTGACTGCATGAACTGTATTCACACCATATTGCTACCACCATTAAACAAAAATTAATGTGTGGAAACGGAAGTTGAGCCTGTGTAATTAAAATGTCCCATTATTTCAATTTGCAACGTAGTGTAAAAAGTCAGAGAAAGGTTGAAAATAGATGCACACATTTTACTGTGCAAGTAGTATTGTGCTTATAATACCCTTGGACCATCAGGATGCACTGAAAACAACCACAGCTTTTCAATTAATTAAGAGCAGAAATACATTTGGTCAATTCTTATAGAAAAATACCCATTCCCACCCAAGACTATATTTTAATTTAGCAACCCTCCATGACTCAGATTGCAGGTTGTGTAAAATGGCCTGGGCTACAGTCTAAGTTTATCTTTAGTTTTGTATCTGGTAGGATATGACAAACCTTTCAAATGATTCAGAGTAAAGTTAATGGATATTTGTTGGTATGCCAGACAGTAGGCATAATGGAGTGGTGATTTAAACATACTAGATTGGTAAAGAGTGTCTTTTATTAGCTGCTTGGTTAAGTGTCTTTAATAATTTAAATTAAGCAAAAAAAAAAAAATCCAAAATCAGGATGTTTATATGATACCTTAAGATTATTTTCTAATGATACATGCTGCTTACCATTAAAAATTTGACCTTTCTGTGACTGTCACCATACACTGATTGAAATGTATGTATGCCTAATATTTATGTTTACAGAATTAGAAAGAGATTTCTATCAACCAAATTGTAACACTACTTCGGAAGACAACAGACATTAGAATTTTATAAGAGGAAAAAATCTAGCAAAATAACTGAGAGAGTATTGTAAGTTTCTGGCTGTAAGTTTGAACAAAATTAACACACAGGTTTGCAATCTTTTTTTATAGTTTAAACAAATCTACAGAAAATCACGAGGCAACATTTAGAAATTATTTTGGATAAATATAAAATGATGAAACTGTAGAAGTATTATAGTACACACAATATGTTCAGACATTTGAAACACAGTAAATGCCCATAATTCTTACAGTCAATTAAGGTTGCAAAAACTGCAAATCAGTATTTATTTTATAATACTCTCACATAAATGTGTATAAATCTATACAGAATTAAATTTCTATGAATATGTATTAGATTAATAAGCTTGTAGGTACAGTAGCATCTAAACACATCTAAATATCTCCAGAAAGGCATTTTTCCAAACATATGGTGTTGCTAATGCATTCTCTGAAGTACTGAAAGCTTCCTGGATGCTTCCTACAAGCTTTAATAACACAAGATTTAGAAAGGTAACTCAGGTAGGTCCCATGTATTTAAGCAACCAAGACTAGGATGAAGTGTTCCTAAAGTAAAAAGAAAGCACATATACACTACCTTTGGTAATTTTTTTTTTTAATTGAGGTTACTAAAATTAACCTTAATTAGATGACAAAAACTACAGGAAAACCTGGATAAGAAATACCAACCCATAGAGCACATAGGAAAAAAATTGATTTGGATAGTGAATTCTTAAGAAGAATCCTAACATCCCTAACAAGGAGATTGGTATTTGGAATAAGGGAAAAGGAACAATAAGAAGAAAGGCAGAGAAATGAAGAAAAATGGGACAGATGACATACCAGTTTCAAATGCTTAAAGTGATCTTGGAACCACGAAATTGAAAGAGACAGAAAAAGCCAAGTAAACACTTGCAAATTCTAATAATTTATACTATTGTAAAGCCTGAAAAATAAATCTTTTAGGCTGAAGAACACGAGCAAATTTGCTTGGGGATAGATATAACAAGGAATGATGGAAGTGTTTTCAAATAAATCACAAATCAGATACACAAAAAGACATATTTTGAATAGGCAAAAAGCATTTAATGACACAATTAATGTGAAGTTTTTTATTAGAACAGCAGTTGTGATGATACATATTAAAGTCAGGTGGTCTTTTTCCAGCTGCTTTAGTAATAATGGTGGATGTCTACCATAGAACTGTGTGACCTACCTCAGTTCTACACAACATAGTAAAAAAAATTCTGGTAACTAGCATTCATTGAATTTCCTGTTATATAAGGTTTTGTTTGTTGGGTTTTTATTTTCTTGAAACATAATGTTAAAAATGTCATGCCAAACATTATATAAAAAACTTCCAAAACGGGATAGTCTAGTTTCATAAATTGCTATAATTTTCCTTGCAAAAACTACTAGAACATGAGGGAATGTTACATTTTTTATATACTTCATTCTCATATTCACTACAGTACAAAACTTTTCCTCTTTGATAGAAAATTACTTCAACAAAGTTCTTATTAGAATGATTTGGAAGTAAAGGATCCTATTATGCATTCCTTCTTTTAAATACATACATACATTTCTAAAAAAATGTCTTTCCGAAATTCTGAGGAATCTGAGGGAAATCTGAGGAAGCTGACAGCTATCACACCACACATACAATTCTCCTCTCACCATCTCCTTCCAAAATAATCATTTGGGAAAATGAAAAACCTGCTTCAGCATTACTGAGTTCAAACAGATGCAAATTCTCCACTAATGTAATAAACTTTTGGTTCTTTTCCTGGGTATGAGCTGTATGTTAGTGAAATTGAATGTAATACGCTTTTTTGAAAATTGTTTATTTCTAAATGAGCTATTAGAGAAAAAAAAAAAGAAAATACAAGTGTGTGAAACTATTTGAAAGCCCTTACAAATTGCTAGATGTACATCATGCTTCACCCACTACAAATCTTGGCGACAGAAATGGAAAGCATTAGCAAAACATTAAAATGAAGTTGGAAACTGCTGATTATCAGTTTGCCACTGTCTTCAGATTTAATGCAGTACTTGGCTCAAAAAGTTCTTTAAAAATCCCCAATATAAGTGAAAATATTTACAAAATAGAATGTCTCTCACTTAATGCCTATTGGGCAATAGTCTTAAAACTCCACAGACACTTGTAAATCTGTCAAAAGAATCGTGGCCCATAAACAAACTTTCATGTAAAGAGCATTTCTGTGTCAATCAGACACAATTTGGAATTTTTTAAACACCATTTTAAATGTAAACGCAAAACCAGAAATAGTTTAAAGTTGATAACAGTAAATTACTAACTATTTACTCACCAGAACCCACCAGTAGCATTTACAGGAATCAGTCTGACAGCAAAACCAAGTATCAACACCATGAATTCCTATAAAGCTGTCACTGACACTATCCCCTATGAGTTATGCCTCTGTGAAAGCTGCTAAAGCTGCCCTGCTCCTGTCTGGTCAGAGCGCGGCAGGTTAGACTGCCAGGCTCGCTCTTTTACTCAGTGTCAACGCAAGCATTTCTTTGACAGGAGAATTACTATTTGACAATTATTTTTTAGAGGTCTTACCTATTCTGTTCCAAAGAGCATTAGAAGTAATACTGCAAATGCATTCAGTGTAGTGCTAAATAATCTCAAATTTCTGTTTGAGAGAATCCATGACCGTTTACAGTGCACAAACCTGCTACGCTACTTGGATCTCCACGCCCAAATTAAAACCTAATAAACCTCTGATAAATCTCATAAATTTATCTTATTCAGCAAGTGCTACATAATTTTCTCAGATTTAGTTCCTTTGGTATTACTTTATTAATTTTCTTGCTTGGAACCAACTTTGCAAGCTAAACAAATAGTTACTGGTGGAGATGCATGTTTACCCATTGGACACCACTACAGGATGTGGTTATAGTCTCCTGTTATTAAATGCACTTAGGTACCTACTCACTGGAGCTGTTCACATGGAATTAATTTAATGCTTTTTGCACTATCTACAGCTTTTGCACTTCTGTACAAACTTGCATGTAAGTTTCTTGTCAGATAGCATTTTAAATAATGTACATAAGGCAAGAGATTAATCTTGATTCCGTGGGAGTGCGGTAAGAATTTTAAGAACTTCCCACTGCCAAGAGGGTTGCTACTCACTCAAAAAGTTTCAGAGACAGTATTTTATTTGCCCTTTTGGACCCATATTGATCATCAGTACACGCCAATAAGAGGAACACACAAATGTTAAAGCACTACCACCAAAGCCAGAGCAGGGCTTACTGATATGGATGCCTCTGAGGAAAGCAGAGATGAAAATGCTGTGAAGTGGAGTGGGAAGTTCTCTGAGACAAAACTATCTCAGAAAAGCATAAAAGGGCATCAGACTGTGGTAGCACTCTGTTCTCAAGCTGTCTTTATTGCCTTAAATGAAAGTCAACAATTTAAAGCAAAAAAGTGTTAGCACACGTAAAACTAAATACACCAGTCTAATCTACTAATTGCTGGTATAGCTACTGTTCTGTGAAGACATTTTCAGCTAATTTAAAAGAAGAGATGTGCTTCTATATAAAGATATTTTCTTCACACATTAATAATTCCTTTTTCTTAAAAAAAATAATCAAGAGGATAGAAGATAAAAAAGTAAAAAGTCAGTCTTTGTCTGAAACACATTTCCTCGTGACACACAGAAACAAGTACCTGTTTAGGTGCTCTAGCTGCCACATATAAATGAGACAGAAATAACATTTCAGTGATACGTCCTAAGATGTGGAAAGTGAAATAATTAAATTAGTGGCATACAAAACAGTTTGCAAAGTTCACCTGCTCTGAATGAGTCAGACATCCTGACAATTCTCACAAGTTTGATCAGATATTCTACCTTTGTTTTTGAGCGTGCTTTTTCTGTTTATTATAAATTAAACAACATTTTTGAACTTTTAGAGTTAGTGACGGCATACAGAGGAACTTTCAGGACTATATTAGTTTCAACTAGCCTAAAATTTTTTTAGCTCCTTATTTGGTGAAAGGGCACCAACATATTATACAAATCATTTACAAACCTTTCTGTTAAAATAGTTTCCCAAGAATACATTTAGCAAAATGAAAAAGACTGCTAGTAAAACTAAATATTTTTCACACCATAGCAACATATCTGAGCCTCTGCTTAATGTACTCCTTCTGAAATGGTAGTTTACATTCAGGGCATCATTCAGCAGAGAAGCACATTGCAAGGGACTGAACAGTACATATAAATGATTATAATGACTAAAGCCGCATAATTTTCCAGTCAAGTCTTTGAAAGATTCCTTTAAGTGATTGCAGCACACATGATTAGTAGAAACTTTTTGTTAAGTGTCAAGATCCAAACATACAGAACTCAACACATCATTAAGATCTGTCAAGAGTGTAGAACTGTGTGCTAGCAGAATCTGCCGAGAAGCTGAAACATTTCCCTTCGCTCTGAACAGTACAAGAAAGAAGAATATTTTGAAACGGAAGAGTCTTGTCTGGGTAATTCAGAGGGAGACAATATTTTTAAGAAGCAAGAATATTTTCATCAGATGAGCTAAGATTTTTACACTGCTAAGAAAAAAAAGGACCTTTCAAACATTTTATCACTTATTGTACTGAATAAGGGATCAGCCATAAGAGAATTGGGCAATGGCTGAAACAGTTTATGAGCTGAAACTGTAGAAGCCAGAGAAGTGATCTGTTTTCCTCTCTATTGCTGGATCTCTGATTTTATGTGCAAGACAGATCATAAAGTTGGATCTAATTAATTCTTCCACCAAGTTGGTAGAAGTTTGGTTCAGCTGGAGCATTCAGCTTATATTTAAAATCATGTAAATTCATAAACTACCAGCAATATTAGCAGGAACATTCCATAAAGTGCTTATAAGCCCCACTATTAGTAATTTGTACTCCACAGTCTCAAGTAATGCACTTTCAATCTTTGATATGTGACTTTCTGTCCTGTCTCTTACTGCATACCTCCACAAAGAGGAAAAGCTAATGAGGTCCATAAAGTCACTGTTCCTCCCAACACCAGTCTTTAACACTCTCCAAACTGCCTAATTCCTTATCCATCATACACATTGATAGGGACAGTATTCCTCCCATTCCCAGATGTACACTACCTGCTCCCAGATGTATCCTTCATAGTTACGTAACTAATGCTTAACATACACACATGTATTTATTTATTTATTTAAAAGGGCACACAAAAAAGTGCACAGAAAATCCTAAGTATGTTATTTCTCAGTTTAATTTTAGAATCTTAACATTTGCAGAATGATTTTTAACATGAAATTTCCAAGAATTCTTTAGCCAAAGGAAAAAATATACTAAAAAAATTAACAGCATGCCATTGTTTAACCAACTGAAAGCCTTCTCCCTGTGCCTTTGAGCACACATGCAGACATCTGCTTTCAGGGAATAAAGTCTTCAAAAACATTTTCTTCTCTATTATATATTTGAATGCTTAAACCATTTAAACCATTCCATACTATCTTTTTTATCAAAACCTAAAAAATCTAATGAAATTTTAA
The DNA here is from genome assembly GCF_014805655.1 of Passer montanus. NCBI lineage: Eukaryota > Metazoa > Chordata > Aves > Passeriformes > Passeridae > Passer > Passer montanus. Next base: position 5,669,312 of record NW_024365381.1, read on the forward strand.
GAAATTATCCACGTAGAAAAATTTATACTAAATGTATTCACATATGAACATTACCAGTGGAACACTGTCAAAAAGTTAGTTTTATTGTAAAATCAAATCCAAGAGACATATAGAAAATGCATTTTAAATGCCTGTGTTGGATCTTTCTAAATCAAAACAAACTGAAATATGTTTCATCCTGCTGAGAGGAGAGACTATTCAAAAAGTGGTCAGAAAACTCAGAGAATGAAAGTGCCAACTCCTACAAAAAAAAACCCAAAAACAAAAAACAACCCTTTGCCTACACAAAGCCATTTGCTTTGCTTTTTTCCTTATACCATTTTGCATTGCCTCACAATAGATAATGTAAATATTGGACTACGCAAAAACAGTGAAACCACATTCAAAACATGCTTCTTTTATGCCATTGCCTAGAGAAATAACACATGCACCTATCTGGCTCCTCATGTTCCACCACCCATTTCAAATTTCTATTTGTTTGCACTTCCAAAATTTTAAAGAACATATAACTAACAAAGAGAATTAAAGTAAGCATGTCCTGTAAATTATCGTACAACTTCTCTGCTCCTGCTGGGAAGATTTTTTGCCATGTCTGTCAGACAGACATTTCTCTGACAAAAGCCCCTATTTTAAACTGACTTAGAACATTTCATTTAAATTAGACTAAGGCCTCAATTGGTTGAAAATATTTTAGAAGAATATTTTTGATACTTTTTGGAATATGATTCTCCTAATGAATAAGCAATCATCTTTTATGAAGACATAACTTTTGATCCTACAAATTATTTAGAAAGTTAATACTCAGAATTGGTATAATAGAATTCTCTTGATGTGATCCAGTAAACATATTGTCTATCAAGCAAATCAAACAACAGACAAAACCCCCCAACACTGTAATCCTTGCACTATGGATTATTACTGCATCATGATTTCACTAAAACTTCAGTTCATAAAAAAGACTTTACCATAGGTTGTATTATGTACGAACTAAATCTATAATTCCATTCATTCCAAAAATGATAACCCATCAAATCAATTAATCTCTAGAACAAAACCAGGCTATAGTTAATTAGGGGACATTTTGTTGCAAAACTCTTTCACTCAGTTTGAGGACTCTGACGGGAAAAGACATTTAGGAATTTTAAATTAACTTCCTGGAATAATACCAATCAAACTTGTCTGCCTTTGTATGTTTTCCTATTGATAAATATATTCTCTTCTAATCCTTAATAAATCCAAATGTTTTTCAGTACTTTAAATTTGGAAAATCAGAGTTTTAGTCTGCATGAACTGATTATTTTTTTCTTTTTGCAGTTTCCTCCTTGACTCTATTTAAAGTAACAGTTACTGAAATCATCAAGAATGAGTGACCCTTTTCAACTTCCATCCATTTCTTTTTCCTAAATTTTCTCCCATGTTTTGCAATAGAATGTGACACATAGCTACCTGAAGAAGGACTGAATGAGAGCAGTGTAGATGCAACAGTTTAGTACGGTCTAATGAGCCATGCTGAGAGACAGTGTTAAGAGTGTGACATGACTGCCATGGTGTTTATTAGTCACATCCAGTCCACTGGACCTGTTTCTATGAACAACAATGTATTTTATACTGTATAAATATATATTAAAACCTGAAAAAAACTATATCTATTGTCATGACATTTAGGAATGAAAATTAAATGAAGCACCTGAAGAAGAGGCAGGAGAAGCCAGGTATGTTAAGCCCCATTTAGAGAAAGCAAGCTGAAATCTAGATTTTCACGTCAACTATCTTACGAATAACTAGAGAGAAGGCAGAGCCAGACTTTTCAGGAATGCACATCTAAAGAAAATTGAGCAATAGTCACAAGTTGCAGCACAGGAAATTCTCACATGGGATAAAGAAAAATATTCAAGACAGCAATTAAGCATTGGAACAGGTGCCTAGAGATGTGCTGCCATTTCCATCCTTAGATTCAAAACTGAGATGATTTTGGCCCTGTACTAAGGGAACCTGATCTAAGTATGAAGTTACTCTTGCTCAAAGGCTCTGGACCACAGGACCTCCAGATGTATATTTCAACCTACCAAACTGCACTTCTCTATAATTTTAAGATCTTTGTAATGCTTCTGCATAAAAACCAGTGTAAAAATGGCCAACACAACATTGTAATTTCTCAACTTTTCTTGCATAGATTTACTTACTTCCCTTTTAATCTTTTCATAAGGATTATGCAATTTTACAAAATGGAGTTGCCATAAATGTAAGTTTTGGTGAAGTTCTCCTATATAAATGGGGAAAAATTTGGGTTACAAACTTAAGCAAGATACAGACCTGTCAACAGCTGGGTTAAGAGGTCCCCGATATCAAACCATGTCTTCTGTCTCCAACTGACAATTGTATAGGAGATCCCTAACGTCTCCTTTTTATTTCAGATTTTTTTTTGTCACACACATATTTCCAAACACCTACATATATACTCACACACAGAGTTAAGTTAATAAAAATTTAAAACTTATACACAGTACTGAAAAGATATTAGTATGAAAATTGCAACCAATATTTCTACTGGTGGCCATGAAAGGAGGGGAAAGTAAAAGGTATGTGGGTTTTCAATGAAATCAGAATGTTATAATCACTCTCATAGTAAATTTAATTAATTATGAGAAACAGAAGTGACTCTTCAAAATCCTTAGTATGGACCTACCTTGGTTTCCATTTTTAACAATTCAATAAATATCGTTGCTGTTTCATTTGTTAAGGTCAAGAATGCAAAAGAAGTTATAATGAACATCACAGAATATTACACGAGGCATCTAATATTGCTTTCTGAGGAACAAAGCAGCACAAAATTTAAACATTTTATGTACTGTATTGCAAAGAAGAGGAATGAGTATGACAGATGGAAAGAATCTACAGGGAAACTAATTTAATCAAAATTGTTAAACTTCAGACACAGATTAATAAAAGGATTAATGGTAAAACTTATACTAGTCTATCAAACTTCGTGGCTTTCTTTCTGAGTATCTTCTTATGATTATGTATTTAAAACATTCTGTGTTTATTCCAGAAGAATATAAATTTCAAGAATAACAAGTTGCATTGTTCAAATTAGAAGGCAAATCATGTTTGGTCACAGGGAAAAAAAATGTTGGAATCATTTATTGCCCTAGACAAGGAGTAAGATGTCTTACAATCTTAAGCAAAGCAAAACCTTTTCTTTCCATAACTCCACATTAACTGGAAAGCTAGCATGTGTTAAATGAATAAATATATCTGCTTATGATACTGTGCAATATTTGAAAGCCTTGGAAATACACCAACAGACCTGGAGTGAAAACCTGAGCTTACAGAAATTTCTTTCTATTGGATGTTAGAGTGGAACCAGATTTCACCCTAAAATTTTCATCTTACCATCCAATATTCACTTCTTTCCCCTTAAAAGCCTATATTAAATGCATATTTTCGTTTCTCATTCTTTTTAAACTAAAACATCCATGATTAAAAAGTTTGTTCTGGAATATGTTTTAAAAACCTGTTGAATTAAGGTTCTCCAAAAACCTTCTTGAATTCTTGAATCTAACTTCAGTCTAATCCCTTTGGAGTAAAGTTAGACTATATCTTTAAAGTCTAATCTGAAAGATTTAAAAATAGCAAATTGCATGGAACTCAATCTATTTATCTGGAAAGGATGAAAGAGTTTGTACTCCATCTAGATTTGAACTTTTGTTTCCACAGTGTCTAGGTATTTCAAACCAGAGATTTATACCATGAGGTTTATAAGACACGACACTCATGATAATTCCATCTTTCCTATGTTAATATCCATGTTAGAAACATAAACGAATGCCTTGATAAACGAGTCAAATATATTTTTAAATACTTAAAGACAACTAATATGAAAAGTAACTATAAAAATTGCCATTCCACTTGTAAGAAGTGATATGTTTCTTTTTTTTTAATAATTCCTTACAAATCTCAGAAAAAAGGGAAGTCACTAGCAGGACACTAGTTCATTACCTAATGACATGATGAAAACCTGTCTTCTATTTATTACCTTTGTCTTATCCCACTTCCAAGGTAATCTGCTTGAGACTACCTTAGCCAACAAACTGTGAAACAAATCCAATGTACCCTATAACACAGGCAGCCCCAGTTAATATTGTTCAAATTATTTACATCTGAAGGGCCGCGCCTGTCTGGATAGCTGGGCCCGACGCTTCTCTGGACTTGCTTTCTGCTACTCACATCTGTTTCAGCTTTAGACTTTCACTGGTATTCTGCCAGCAGCCACAACTTTTTAATGGCTACAATAAACTACAGAGACTCATCAAATCTTTGTTGTACGTGTTAAAATTATAACCTCTTCAATTAAAATTCTGATTTAAAAATCAACTAGAACATTAACCAAAGAAAAAAAAACTGAAAGGGAATCATTGAAAAAAGGTAAATTCTTATATAAGTTATTGTTTCTTTGTTTAAATGTAAGAGAAATAATCATAGGAATGCTTGTTAGAATCTGTTGCATATTTCGAAGTGATAAAATACCAACATCTGAAAACATTTCCACAACCTTTTTGGTTTCATATCTTTGCTGTCATTAACTTTGCATGCTAATTGTTTTCGCTGGCTTTAACATACACCTTTACAAAGAATTACAGAAACAACCTCAAGATAGCAATTTTTCTCAATTTTCTATAAATATCTACAAAAAGTAGTTTTTATTTTAAGAGTAAAGGAGTTCATCTTTTCCTACTTGCTGTTTGTGTCTTTGCAGTGTAGAACAAATATGATGTGAATGCCCCAGCCTCAGTGCAGCTCCTGCATGACTAAGATGTATGACAGCAGGACTACATGCTGAAAAAGTACAAGATCAAACACAGATCATGTTTCTGCAAAAACTAGCCCAAAAGAGGGCAGGCCAAGGGGCTTACAGGGCCAAGCGATGAGAGGAGATAGAGCACTCACTTATGCCTGGGTCGAACAAACAACAACTGATACTTTCCTACCACTATTAACCTTTGAAATTGTCCTAAGGATGGCAGTGACCTAATCCAACAATTTCTAGCTGTAAGGATAAATTATTTTGTAACAGTTTTCAGTGCCTTACAAAATTTGAAAACAGTTATCTTGTTCAACTCTGATTATTAAAGTACTCTTCTAGTCTGGTGCAAACATGTAAATTTAAATGCAAAAGTTTTTACATGTTTTTATGCAGATTATCTTCCTAAACCCTATCTTCTACACAGAACTCCCTTAGTAAAGTACAAACTTTTCCATAGCAAGAAAAAGGCTTAAAATATTCAGTCATCATTTGTTGAATTTATTTTAGAAAATTGCATGTAGCACAAAATAAAAAAGAAACTGCTTGGAATACTTAAGAGAACAACCCTTCCTACTTTATTTCCACTCAGTACCTTGATTGATAGATGAGTTTGGTTTCTGAGTCCCTCTTTATAATAAACATTTTAAAATGTTTATTTTATGTCCCAGGGTGAAAATATTTTGAACTGGAGCTTTCCATTTCCCTTTGCTCTGCCTTGGCAAGCTGTGTTTTATTTCTACATTAATAGTATTCAACCCTTTCTTGTAACTTTTAAATTGTTGTTATACAAGTACTGAAGAAAGTATTTATGTTATGGAGCTAACAGATATCTACAGTTAAACACATAGTTCTGGAGAAGCCAGAGAAAAATTCACACATAACTGAAGGAATATTCAGAAAGATTTCTTTAGGGGCCTTTCAATTGTAAAAGGGAAAATTACTTTTCAGGATCTCTACTTTCATTTTTATTAAGTCATGAGTTGAATTTTTTTTCTTTCTAATTTATGTGAGTAATTTGTGCCACAGTGTAAAAACTCTAAATGAATCAACACTATAAACCTAATTAGCAATAAGAAAACCTCATAAAGATCACATTTTAAATGGCACTTTGTTGTTAGCAGAACAAATGTGAAAGTTCCCAGTTACCTTCTAGATCTCTCTTCAGTTTCCTTAAGTCTTTTATTAGGTCTTCAAATTTAACTTGGGAGGCCTGGAAAAAATCCTGTGGTTCTGGTAAAGGAAAAATACTCTTGTCTGTTCCTGCTTCCTAAACAAACAAACAAACAAACAAACAGGCCACTATGAAAATTGATTGCATTTAGAGTGAAATAAGCAGCTTTTTAAAAAAATTCTCATCTACGAAAAAGTTTTATAAAATTACAAAAATCACATATTTTAAATCATTCTTGCTAAAACCACATCTCATTCAAGGTTAAATACTGACCATTCTGAGTATTGAAACTTCCTTTTAGATGTTGTAAAGCAAACTGTGCTCAATTTAAACAGTTAAACAACATTAAAGACACAACATTTCAGTTAATTTTATGTCAATAAAGGTTTGGATAAAGGATTAGAAGTTTTTTAGGAAAAGATAACAGGAATACTCATTTTAGCAAGAAGGGATCTTATGCCAAACGTTTGTGGTTTCACTCTCTCACAATTCATTAAAAACACACACATTTTATAAGCATAAATTGAAAACCCTATTCATGTATTTCCTGAAGCAGTTTACACAGATAAAAATACACAGTTGAATACTTATGTGGCTAAATAAATAATAGGGGTTAAAGCTGTATGGAACCCCTAAGTATATACCTTATTTTTAGCACAGTAAGAAAAAAAAATCAGAAGTAAAACAAATAAACAAACAGAGCCAACAGAAATCCCCCACATACAAAATGAAGCAAAATTAAAAAAAAACCCAGCAACCAATCAACAAAAAACTTTTACAAGGTTCAAAGCAATAGCTCCAGTGGAATTTTTGGAAGTAAAGTATGTATAAATGGTATTAATGTGACGTTGCTGTGTATAAGCATACATTACTGAGTTTGAAATATGCATATACCTGCATGAATTTCAGTCTGTAATGAAGGAAAACTCATAGGTTGGAGAGCTAATTGTTTAGTGAATGGGGAAAGAATAATTTTATTATTAGAAAGATATAAACATTTAGTGGAGAAAGTGCAATGGATAATAATTACACTGCGTTTATTTCCTCCAAGGAAGATATACTGTTTTGTTTCACAAAACTCCCTGAAGTAAAATTACAGTATAGTAGGAAGTTTGCAGAAATATTCAATTAAATTAATTAAATATTTTAATAAATTAATTATAAAGCATAAAAATCCTAGTTCTCCCAAAAAAAACCCCAAATTAACAAAACTACCAAGAGAAAACACATGAAAAAAAAGAGAAACAAACAAACCCAAAAACCTTAAAGAAAGAATACTGATACAGATCCACATATCTGAGGATTACTAAATCATCAATTCAACAACCTTATGTAAGAATTTTAAAAAAGAAGAAAAAATAAGAAAATAAATTAAAATTATTGAAAATCACTGTTAAAATCATTAAGCAACATTTTCATTTAAAATATGATAGTTCAAATTTTTCCACTCAATAAGTTTGGCTACTGCCAATACCAAATATATATATATTTAATATACAAATGCATATAATATAGATGCATATACAGAGGAGTATGACATACAACAGAATGTAACTTACAGCATCATTTCAACCCCTAACTTCACCCCCATCAGCTGACTCACCTATCTTAAAATACCAACCTGTCCTTGCATTTTTTCGTCTTAAGAGAGAAATCATGCTTCTGCCTTCCAGCATCCCGACATCAGAAGAAATTTTACAATGCTACAGCCACCCAGATATAATATGACAGGGCTGGAGGGACCACCTGTCCAGTCTGCAACAATCACAGCTAACTGCCTGCAGTGGTTCTCTCAACAACCAAGGTAAAATTGTCCCAAGTCTTATCTTGAAACTTATAGCAAGTTTCATGCCTACTGAGGTACACAACTATTAAAAGAAAGTGAAAGAAATGGATTTTATTTTCCCATCAGAGGGATTATGTTCAGGTTTCTATAAAGCTGTTACAAACCCTTTCACCATCTCTTACAGAAACCCAGTTTTGGAGAGGCTGATAGAGCAAATCCCTTACCTTATCACAATGGCGTAGGTAATATATGACGACATAATCCACAAGATTAATACCATTATCCTAGGAAAAATTAAAAATGTGTGATTAACACTGATTTACTGTGAAAATGTACTCTACTTAAAATTAAATGAATTATTATTTTATATTGCTCTGAGAAATAGGATTCACAATACTTTTTAGCCTTAGCATTACTGACCAAAAAATTTGATCTTTTACAACATCAACTTCATAATACCACTACTAGATTCAGAGTTTAGTTTGGATTTAAATACCAGGCAAAAATACATGCAGAGAAGAATACATGGGAGAAGATTTTTATGTAATAATAGAAGGCATTACATAATAATAATATTAACTCAAATAAAAATATTATTCAATAATACTACTCTTAAACACAGTATCAACTAAATATTACAGTCATCTTAGATACATTAATGTGAACAGAATTTCTTGATTCCTGTAGTCTCAATCATCTATAAGGAAGATCCAAAAAACGCACATATACTTTACATATTTTATTCTAAATATGAAATCAGATAGCATTCAACCAAGAAGTATATTTCATGCCCTGTTACCATATAAATATGAATTTTAATTCTCACTTTACAGAATCACCATTTCCATGTTCCTGCACACAACTGTAAACAGTATTTTATTTTCTTACATATCATTGGGTCAGCATGGGCCAGATGAACTAAGGAAAAGTTATACATTACATTCAGCAATATAAAAGAACCATGATATAGGGAATTCTATCTGGAATGCCTTTGAAGTTTTTTGGATGTGTTTTCATATTTTATATTGACAGGTATCAGAACAAACATTTGTATGTGAACAATGTCTGACTTCCTGTACAGAGCTGTCTTGTCTATACGAGAGTCTGCAGCACATTATATTTTATTAGTATCATACACCAGCAAAATTCTTAACTAAGTAAGTCACTGCTGTCATGCAGGAAAAGTCACCCTGCATGTTTAAGAGTTTTAGGAGCCATTACTGGCAGGTCAAAAAATCTCTACAAAAAGTAACTTTCTAAGCTCATATGAAAATAAATGACTTATGTGAAATGAGAGGTATTTAGCAGTGGCTCTTTAGCTTAGCTCATGGAATTCAGCTCAGTTAAGTTGTATTTGCTGGCAACTCATGAGAAGAGAGTAATGGGACAAAGGAAGAATATCTTAATGCTCAAGTGCACAAGATCCTGTATTCTTCTCCTTTTCAAATACAGACTACCAATTAACTCCGAGGTCTCATGTCTCCGTGTAGCAACTGGGCCCTTTGAGTTTTTATGCATTTTGAAGGCTAAACTAAACTAATAATATCTTTATTCTGGCTACCAGGAAACTGTAAATAATGTCATTTTTTTAGCTAGTTTCGCTAAGAAACAAGTCTTAAATAGTTATATTTTATATCAGTTACTCCTTTTCAAAATGCATAATTTTGGAGCAAGCTTGCTAAATGCAGCCACATTGGAAAGTCCCAGAGATTATTAAATTCTATGAAGTTTATAGGTAGATAAAAGAGTGACACTAAGCCTAGCAGTTCTACTGAGAAAAGTCAGACAAAGCTGAGTTTTACATTTTTCTTCAAGGCAGTTAGCCAGCCAAGAAACGCCTGAGTAATGGGAAACTTGGCCTGGTTCTAGTTAAGCTGCTGTTTGTACTGTGTCTTGTCCATGCAGCAGGATTGGGAAAAAAAGTGGTTATATGGAACAGCTGAACCATCACAGTGAAGACAAAAGTAAGAATCAGAATCACAGAATCATTTCAGTTGGAAAATACCATTAAGATCATTGAGTCCATCTGAAAATCCAGCACTGCCAAGTCCATCACTAAACTATATTCCTAAGTGCCACCTCCAGGGTCACTGATTCCACCACGTCTCTGGGCAGCCTGTTACAATGACTTATAACTCTTCCAGTGAAGAAATTTTTCCTAATATCCAAGCTAAACTTCCCTTGAAAGAATTTGAGGTTGCTTCCTCTCATCCTATTGTTCGTTACTTGGGAGAAAACACCAACCCCCAGCTGGTTACGGCCTCCTTTCAGGGAGTTGTAGAGAATGACAAGGTTTCACCTGAGCCTCCTTTCCTCTGTGCTAAACTACCCCAGCTTCCTCAGCTGCTTCTTTTAAGACTTGTGCTCCAGACTCTTTACCAGTTTTGTTGATCTTTGGACATGCTCCAGCACCTCAACGTCTTTAGGAGACAAAGGACTCAAATCCTTTGGAAAAAGCCTTCATTAAAACACCGAACAATTCATTAAATGTGTTTCTACACTTTGTTAATGATGATAAAAGTAAAACAAGTAAAACAAAATACTCCATAGATAAACGGTTTTGCTGACATTGCCTGTCTCACAAATGCATTCCTGTGTACATAATAAGGAACAAAAGCTTAAAATCTACATCTCTTGTAGTCAGGGAAGCACTTCACATAAGAAAAGTAGAAGAGCATTAAGGAATTTTTTTCCTCACGCTCCAACTCTATACCAACATCAGCAGAAAAATAGCTCCTATTCTTTGCTGCTTCTTATATTCATGTGGTGTCTAGGTATGTTTTGGCAAAGAATGACTTTGAGCAGTGTTCCCATTGCCTAGATTACCTAACACCTCCTGCTCTGCCCTACTGAAATAAGAAGCAAAGTAATCTCATCTCAGAACAGTGTCTAGCCTTTCAGCCTGACTTTGATCCTAGCATGACTAATCAAAAACCAGCTAGTACTTCTCAATTTTTTACAAAACAATTTACTGCCATCTATGAGCATTTTCTCATGCATGCCACTCAAACTTCATGTTCTACATCCATTTATCTAACAATTAAAAAAAAAGACTGAAAGTATCTTGTTGGGTGTGACATCTCTTTGATCCCTGATACATAATTTGTTAGTGTATACACTACAATGAACTGATTACTGGTATTTTGTTTTTAAACCTAATTTTTATTTACACAGAGCAATCTTCATGTAAGAGCATGAAAAAAGAATGAGGACATTTAATGGAGAAGACTTGAGCAGTCTGTGCTCTCTCACTTCTCTCTACCCTACTGTTATTAAGTCCCTGCTAATAAAAGAGACACAGAGAAGTTCTGAGATATGGTAATTATCCTAATAGTACTGAACAGGAGAAATTAGATATTAAGGAAAAATACACATGTGTCAGAGATGGAGGTGAAAAGCTAGGAGAAAAAAAGAATGAAAACTGTACAAAGCACCTTGCTTTTTCAAGCAAGAAGAGTAAGAAATAAAAGATTAACTTATGTCAGATGAAGGAATAAGTAAAAAAAAAATCACTTCAGGAAAATTGTCTTTAACCAAACATTAGTACTTACTCTGCTTTTGACATCCTTTAGTTTGGGGAGTATTTCCAATCCAAACCCATCAGCTTGACCTCGGGTCCTATTCCCTCCATTCATATAATTTCCAAAAGCCAGAATCAAGCCCAAAATTTCCTTTACACTTTTCATGCTCAGCAAAGCCTGGAAAATGGATACTGGTCTGTAAATTTGGTTGACATAAAAATTATAATTGCTAATATAATTTTTTTTTCATTTTATTTTTGTTAAAGTTCTTTTCTGAAGAACTTGGTAGATAAAAGAAGCTGAAACTGGTGCAATAATCAAAATTTAAGAGAACCATTTTTTAGACTGTATCTCCTTAAGATAATATGTTTAATGTAATCCATATGAAGCAAATTATACGGCATCAAATACTATGTCAATGACAAAAAGATTAATGGAAGATTTCTAAACGTTCTCAGAAGACTTCAAAAATCTTACAAACAAGAAGGTGGTTTATTATGAGTTTGTATCACGCACAGTCAAATGGAGATGTGCTATTTTTGCTGTCAGCAGGTTAGAATCAGCCTGTCACTCAGTCTGCTTCTCATGGGTCTGAAAATTCACATTCCTGGATCCATACTTAATCCAGATATAAGAGGGCTAAGGACTAACTAATTACATGTCTCAGATCAGAAAACAGTTCTAGAAACAGAGTGTAGAACTAGTAAATTATTTTCAGTTACATATAAAGACTTCTGTCAGTTGACAATCTGCAGCCACAGGCATAATTCTTAACTGTGTAGCCCTATACACTGGATAAATCAGTTTCAGTGTAAACTCCTCATAAGTGAACTGAAGGCAATACAGCTTTCCCTATCTCATACAACACTGATTCTTCACACCTCCTTTGGAAAGGAAAAAGCAAGTCACTATTTCTATTGCAAAGAAATCCAAAGGGACAGAGCATGGGTACTCTCTGAAAGCAAAGCTAGTCAAGAACTAATCTTCAAATTAGAAAAAAAAAATAAAATTAACTATTTTTCTGGTTAGGATGTTAGAGCTTTCAGCCACTATTTAATTTCTCTCCTAATTTTCACCTTGTTCTACTTTTCATAATTTATTTTTTATAATTTAAAAATCTTGTCCTTAGTCTTTCATAGTGTGTAAATATTAGGTAGAGCTTTGTCCCATACTAAAAATTATGCTGCATCAGGTTTACCAGAAATTAATAGATGCCAAGGGAAAGTAGTAAGATAATGAACATGACAAGCATCAATTGGCATTAACAGTGGTATGCAAATAAAAGGCAGTTTGCAAGGCCCTGTACTAAGCTTGCCTTATATTAATTCCTAGTTTATGGAGATTATCTATTACTTAATAAGCAAAGTAATAAAATCTACCTCTTAAACACAGATAAATTTCTACGTATTTCATGGGGCATCACATGCAATTCACTTTCCTACTTCCTTCTTCCTTTTGTTCTTTTAAGCAACTAAAAATTTAGTACAGTTTTATTTCCTAAAAAGCCAGTAAGCAAGATCAAGGTTCCTCACTTATGGTAAAAAAGAAGTCTAAATACTCTAAGTTATATTTAAGTGTTAATTTAGCTTTCATGAGGACTTACCTTGGAAGCACGAGTTACAATATCCACTTTCCGGTGCACTGATGTTATCCCTTCAGCGAAAACCGACTGGAAGATAATACACTGAGCTCGTTCTGCGAAGTTGGGGATTTGAGACAACTCATACAGAAATCTGTGGGGAAAAAAGGACTATTAATGAATCTTTCTAATTCTTCTTAATTGGGAACATAACGGATCAAAGCCTGCAGTATCATGAAATATACATGCACTCTTTCCTTTTTGAATCAAATCTGTCAGAATTTATAATTGTTATATTCTTTATGCTAAGAATGCATTAAAAATCCTATTAATGTCAAGAAAAAGGCAAGACATTAATCATTATCATATCAACCCATTAACTATCATAGCTGCACAGTAATAAACAGAAGAATCTCAAACTTTAATCATCCACTGGAAAAAAAAAAAGGAAAATCTACGTAGCACTACCTACATACCAACTTATGCAATCTTGTTTCCCTTAAAAATGTGCTCAGAAATACAGAACTCAATATATTCCTACAAATTTATTTTATAATATAAAATTTCTGCCAACAGCTTTCTTCTGATTCTTAGCACCAATTCTCTTTTTCTTGTTTGCACCACACTTTCAATCATACAGCAGCACATTCTATGGGAACACACCTAGCTGTGTATTTAGTTCTAAAATACTTGCAGAGTATATCTGCCTTCAGCCATTCTTCAGCAAAGTCTTCATCTGCTCTATATCTGTTCTCACAGGTATTTATTCCTCATGACTCAATTGTAGCTTTTTGTCTGTTAACTCTTGGTAAATAAAAATAAATAGAGGCATATTCAACAACTGCAGTTCAGACCTCAAAAAAATAAAGCATCCCAAAGACATGAGTAATTCCTCCCTTTTCATCAATTTCAAATAAAAGAGCTTGGCTAATAATACAAGAAGCCCTAGCATTTATTATAATAACAATATATAATAACAATAATTTACTCTTGGGTTTTGAATTCAAGATTTCAGAGATACACAAACTTTCTTGAAATCCAGAAGGAAGCTTGTATTTTGCTCCAATATCACTTTAGCATCATTCTAATCTCCTGTCTACAGATATCCTTTGATTCCCCTTAATGCAATGCTGTAAAGATTTTTTCTACCTCACTGAATTATAGGAAATTCAGTATTCAATTTATTACCTTAAATTCTTTGTAACTTAATTATTTAAGCCAATAGATCTGATTTTTCCAAATTATTTATTTTTCACAATAAATAAAACCAGTATGCTTAAATCTGCTCTATACATTTCTCATGCACGCTAGGCTTTGCTGAGTACATAGGGACTCTTTAAAAAATCAGCAGAATTCACCTGTGGCTGGTGTGAAACACTATGTTTTAATTGGAATACCATTTTTTTGTTTCTTTTTGTTTCTTTTTCTTTCTCGCCTGATGAAAAAATCTATTGTGAGAGAAGGATCAGGGAGGCCCAGCTTGGCTCTTAGACTTAAGAAGTGGGAAAAAAGAAATGCCAAGCTGGTATTAATAAAAATGCTTCCTATTGGGAATGAATGGTATTGCCAGGAAAAAAAAAGAGGGTATTTTGCACTTTGTGTGAGAGAAACAAAGGAAAGAAAAACCAAACTCCTTCATTAAAGTTCTAACATACATACAATTAAAATGTTTAAATTTAAAAAGTCAAATGACACATATTCTTGCCTTCCTGTGAAAAGAGAACTATTTCCCACATGGCTGACCATCGAATACAATGTCATTGTGCTAAGAGTTAAAAGAGCATCAGTGCAAAAAGATGTCTTCAGATTCTGGAATTCAGAGTATCCAAAGTAAATATCCCGACAGAACACTTATAACTGAAATCTGTCACAAAAAGGTATCTTAGTGACTACAAATGTAGCAACTAACCAAAAAGTTATGGCATGAAACTATGGCTGTCACAGATAAACCACCAATTCCAATGGACAAAACTTCAGAAGAGAAATAAACATTCTTATTTCAATTTTACTCTGAGAAAAGTATGATTTTCACCTAAAATAATGATGACATGGCTGTGACATAGCTTTTAGATGGGTTTCTCATTACTACAATTCTGATGGCCTAAAATAAACATAGAAAATATGCTGTACATTTCCATGAGGTACATTGTATCCCTCTCTTTCAGAAATTGTAAATAAAAAATGCATTTACTTGAAAACTCCTTTAGGCTACCAGAATCTTGTAGTTAAGAGCTCAAGAGAACTTGCAAGCCAGGCATATTGTTATGGTGTTAGCATAAGAGAGCATTCTTGCAGAAAATGGACAAGGAAGGCTGATTTCAAGGAGGTAAACTAATTTTCAGATCACATTTATCCACATTTGAAAAATATAAAATTTAGAAGCAATTTTTTGGGGAAAAGGTTCCTCTAATCCTGTAAGCTTCTAAGCATGACAGCAGGATTTAAACTGAAGTCCAAGCAGAGCTGTGTTCAAAGAGAAGCAAGTGGCATTACTGGGACAGGGATTATAAATCACTCCCTACTTCCTGAATCAAACTACATTCCAACCAGTACCATATTTTGTTACTATTTCCTCTATTAGTACTTATTTCACAGTGGAGAAGCCTACACAGACAATATACTACAACTAAATGTGGTCTCTTGGAAACTAGCTATAGCATCTATATCCTGCTAGCAAAGCCCCAAACTATGGCAAATTTTGCATATGAATCTTTAACATGGCAATTAATATTAGCATTTTAACAGCTATTATCATGAAGCACAATTTAACGGGGTATTGTTTTGTTGCTGTCATACTTACAGTTTGTGTCAAATTTAACATATATGCAAGACAAATAAAAATCATGTATGCAGAAGAACATCAGTGACACCACTAAAGCTTTTTATTTGTCTGGTAATCCAAACATGTAAGGTTTTCCTTCAGACTTCAGTGAACTAAATTCAAACGTTTCACTATATGAATGACTACTGCTATTATGTGCAACCATTTGATAAATTATTTCATTTACACTTTTGTTCTAATCCTCATTAAAGACCATACATGAGGCTTATGCCCTGCAGCAAATATTTTTAATCACACATACAAATTTAGCACTTTTCTGTCCTTAAACTTTTATGGAGCTAATAAGTAAAGCACAGCTCCAACATATCTCCAGTTCTGCAGTTAGGCTGACTTAGAAGCTGACTCAGACAACAAAGCCAGGGGCACATGATCTACTGAGTTTTCAGAAAGCACATTATATTGAAGGTCCAACAAAATTTACAGAAGTGCATAAAGCAAATTGTTTGCCCCTTAAGCTACCTTTTAAAAAGCTAGTTTTCTTAAAGCTATGTAGTTTAATTATAGGGTAAAAATAGGATACTTAAGACTTGCAGAAAGAGCACTGAGTAATAATTGATAAAAAATAGCTTTTGTCTTTGATACTACTATCTCACTCTGAACCACCAGACATAACTGCTTCTTACAGCTCTTAATTATGGAATAATGATAGCATAACTCCAACTTTGTATTTAATTAAGATTAACCTCTCTCCCCTGTAAGTTACAAAAAAGACAACCTCCTATAACCCTAGAGCTCTACAAGATTAGTATTCTCCAGAAGACAAAATGCATTCATATTTCTTTAACTTGGACATACAGCAAAAGACTGCCAAAGATTCAAGCTCTGGAAAACATCAGCTAGTCACACAATGTATCCTTATGCCCCAAGCCAAGGCAATGAAAGCCATAGACATGGGATGCAAAAGTAAGCTTGTATATAAATTTTACAGATATTTCTTTTAAGTCTTAATAAAGAACAACAGCCTCTCTTCATCAAGAGTAAGATAATAGCCTTATCTCCTAATACTAGCCTACTCCTTAGCATGTAGTCACAAATGAGTATATAGCTGCCTAATGTAAGTAGAAAAAGAAAAAAATAATCTGTTCTTCAGCACTAACATTTTAATGGGAAAAAAGGCATGCAAATACAGTCATTCTGACATTAACAAATCATATACCATCTCTATTTCAATTCTTCCTCCCCCTACCCTTTCCTTCTTTCTACCAGAGACAGCAGAAAAGACAAGAACAGAGAAGATGGAAAGGGAAACAAAATGACAGAGAGGCCTCTGGGAAGGAAGAAGTGAAGAGGAAAAGAATACAAAAGAAAAGAACAGTGAAGTAGCAGAAGACAAAAAAGACTGGTAGGCCAATATCAGAAATCAAATGTCTACACAAATATAAAATTCAGGATTATCAATCTGTTCATAAATTCTTGAATATTCTTTCACATCGGTCTAAGGTGTATTACAACACAAGGAGCAACACTTAAGCTCTTCATCCTAACAGTTGTCACTGACCACAACAGTGGCAGGAAAAGAACTGTGACATCAATCTTTTAGGTCTTTCGTGAACTTGACCAGAGTGTACAAGGTGTCTTTGGCCATAGGATCAACTCAAACCCTCTGTTCGTGCAGTTTTTTAAAATAATTAACAACCAAAATCAGTCTGTCCCTGCTTTATGTAATGTTAATTTAGTAATAAATGCTTTAAGCGAAGGATAAGCCTTTTATAAGTCTGAGAATGGGAACAAAAATCCTTACTCATTCAAGGCTACATATTTTATCAGTTGTGGTGGTCAAAGTAGATGTGACTTTGTCATGACTCTGTCATGTCTGAAAAAAGCTTTGTGATAAGGGCAAATTTTTCATCATGTATTGAAATACACCAAGTCTATATTTTCAGAAAAGCTCATAATTACCAAAAATGATGTATCAAAACTGCTTTCAACATATAATCAAAGGAGTACATTATATAATGACAAACTATTAAAAAAAAATCTTACTGTTCTGGTTTATCCAGAAGCTTCAGTTCCTCCTCTTTTGAAGTCTGATAATATTGCTTGATTTTCTCCAGTTCATCCTTTTGTGCTCTCTGAGTGAATTAATATAAACTAATTAGTTACTAATTAATAAGAAATTAATAAATTATTACTTTACCTGTTTGCCTGCAAGCAGCAATTATGTTTTGGTTCTTTTTTTTCACTGAGAAACATCTAGACTAAGCAAAAGTGCAATGCTTAAAGATCTATGATAAATTCCTTCAGTGCCTTATATGCCATTGACTACACAGGACCATCCCCAAGAGTCACACCATGTGCCCAAGAATATTTTCCAAATACTTCTTGAACTCTGTCAGGCTGATTCTGTGACCACTTCTCTGGGGACCCTGTTCTAGTGTTCAAACACCCTCAGGGTGAAGAACCTTTTCATAATACCTAACTTAAATGTCCCCTGACATGACTTCAGGCCATTTCCTCAGGTTCTATGACTGTCACCACAAAGAGAAGATATTCCCCTTTTCCTTTTGTGAAGAAGCTGCAGGCAGCCATGAGGTCTTCCCTCAGCCTCCTCCAGGCTGACAGCCCAAGTGATCTCAGCTGTTCTTTGTATGCCCTCCCCTCAAGGTCTTTCACCATGTTCACAGCCCTCCTCTGGATTCTCCATAACACTTTATATCTTATACTGTGGCTCTCAGAACTGCCCCCAGCACTTGAGGTGAGGCTGCCCCAGAGCAGAGCAGAGCAGGACAATGCCCTCCCTTGCCTGGCTGTGATGCTGTGTCTGATGCACCCCAGAACACAGGTGGCCTCCTGGCTGCCAGGGCACTGCTGACTCCTGTTCAACTTGCTATAACCAGGACCCCCAGGTTCCTTTCCACAGAAGCTTCTCTCCAATGTTTCACTCCCCAGAGTTGCCCCATCCCAGGTGCAGAATCTGTCACTTGCTTTTTTTAAACTTCATGCAGTTAGTGATAGCACAACCCTCTGATTTGTCAAGGCCTCTCTGCCTTCAAGGGAGTCAAAGGTTCCTCCCAATTTAGGATCATCATCAAACTTACCTAATACACATTCCAGTCCTGTGTCCAAGTTGTTAATGAAGATGTTGAAGAGCCAAGGGCTTAGGATAGAGCCCTGCAGAATGCCACTAGTGACATGCCACCAGTCTGATGGCACCCCATTCACCATAACCCTTCACACCTAACCATGAACTACTTGCTCACCCATCACATGATGTGTTTATCCAGCTGTGTGCTGGACATTTTATTCAAGAGGATACTGTGAGAGACAGCACCAACATGTTTACTGAAATCCAAAAAGATTATATCAGCTGGCTTCCTTTGGTCATGTAATCTCCAAATATGTTGAGTTGAAAGGGACCCATCAGGATTGTTGAGTACAACTCCTGGCCCTGCACAGGACACCCCAAGAATCACACCATGTACCTGTGACCATTGTTTAAACACTTCCAGTTGACTGGGACCTCTCCAGATTCCCCAGAGCATTCAAAACTCTTCAATAAAAGGCCTCATAATGACATCACCTAGCTCTTAGAATATTCTTGGATGAATTCCATCAGGCCCCATAGACAAACAGGGGTCCAGCTGGAGCAGCACATCCCACACAAGTTCAGAGCTCACAGTCATGGTCATCCAGCTCAGGGCACTGGGAGCCTTTCAGCACATCATCAGTGTTGAAGACAGAGGCAAAGAAAGCATTAGACATCTCTTCGTCTGTGTCCCTGTTTGTGAAGTGGCCATCCTCATCCTGTAACCAGCTGATGTTATTTTTATACTGCCTTTTGCCATTAACGTATTTAAAAACCCTCTTTTTATTGTCCCCTCCCAGTTCTGTTCAGCTTCAACTCCAACAGCTTTGGCTGCACAGATTTTCTCTCCAGAGTGGGAAGCAACATCTCTGTATTCCTCCCACGTCAGATGACCTTGCTTTCACTGGGCATACATATTCATTTTTTGCATTGGCTCCAAAAGAAGATCCAAAAGAAGAGCAGATAAGCCAACCTTCTGCTTCATCTTCTTGAATACTTACATTTAGGAATTTCCTGCTCCTGTGCCCTTCATAAGGTGGTATTTGAAAAAATAATCTGCACTGATGCACCCCAGAATCTTCATAAGCATTTTCTGAGGGGACCTTACTCACTAGTTCTCTTCAGCTGATACAGGCTGAAGTCTGTATCCAAAATACTTTGGTGATTAACCACATTTTTACCCCACCTTTACTTACATTTTCATATAGGGCTTCCAGTGTCTCCAGATCTACTACAGAGTCATCAACACACAATATAGCTGTATAGAATGCAAACACAAATTAGACATTGGAAAACATAAATTAAGACTTCAGTTCTTTTCCTGCAAAATGTACCAAAGGGTTCTAACCTAGATACAGGACATATATGCTTCCATTTATATATTTTTTTTCAGCATTTTTTCTTGTTCTGATGTCAAATTACAGCACACCTATAAGAACGTTCTATAAACTCTCTCTCCGGAGAATAGAGCTCTACTTTTTTCTGTCCAATACAGTCAGCAGTCGAAGATGTGACCAGTCAATAGCCAGTTGATTGTGTAGCTGGCCAGGCAGGAGAACATGAGAACAAATGATACCAGTCATGAGAACAAATGCTACCAGACAGCAAACAGCACAGATTTCATGGTCTCTTAGAAGTCTGGATAGGAAGGAATTGAGGGTATTTAGTGCTCCCTGTGTGCATGGGAAATCAGTGAGATATGTTTGTCTAGGAGCTACCAATCTTGGTAAATAGACAAGCAGACAAACTTTCAAAGTTTGCAAGCTGTAAATTTGCAAGCAGAAAAGACTGTGCTACAGTTTTTAAGTTATCTTCTACAAGTTCACATTTAAGTTAGCTTTATCCAATAGAAAACTATCCACATGACAATTTACAGATAAATCTTTTTCAACACCACACAGACACACATGCAGTGTACTCTTCAGTGATTAATTATGCTTCATTACTAAAAATAAGAACTCTAAAATGTTTCCTATCTTAGTTCCAAATATTACTGTGTTTGGAATATGTGGCATAGGTGCTTCCAACATTTGCAAATCCCATTACAATTTAGGCAATTGGTATTGGTAATGGAAACTCTTGCTATTGGAAAATTGGTATTGGGATTGCTTCATGGTGCTTTCTAACACACTCTAATGTTAAATTCCAGTAAGCTGAGAGATGCACAATGGAATGGAAGTAACTCTGGATGTTTAAGTTTTCTGAAATCAGCTTTTCTTCAAGATTCATAAGGGGACTAGGAACAATTTTTGAACTCATTACTTATGCTTATGTATTACTGAGAACATTAATCCCAAAAGAATCAAGGGCATAACCAGTGAGATGTTATTAGCTACTATCTGATAACTTTTAATTCAAATGTATTATGTTTCCTCAAATGATCCTTGACTACTTATGAACTTAGAGGATTTTAAAAGCTCTTGCTGCATTTATAATCCATGTTTGAAAGGGGCAAGGCACACATCTTTAAATCATTATTTAAAAGTAATAAGCTTTCGCCTGCTCTACCACCTACCCCATGATTTTACATTGTGAAATTAACCAGCAGGCTAGTAAATTTTCTCTGTGGCAGGCTAATTAATTTTATTAAAAGGTCCAGTGACATTTAGAATGCTTTAAAATTCTGCCTGTCAATTATTATTCCATCTGTTGACATTACACCTAGGTTAGAAGTAAAGAATTACACAAAAGACAGTATCAGTGAAAAAAAGCAGTATTTCCAACTATTTTTGTCTTACTGGAAAGATTCAAAACCCTCAAAACTGTAAGTAAATGTAAAGCCTGAACCACTGAGATTGACAAAAATCTTTGCTTAAAGAAAACTCCTTAGGGTTTGAATTTATGAGATCTCTCTTATCTCCTGCAAGACAGTTCCAACAGTTGCACTATCTTCTGTATCATCCAATAAAATTTCAAAAGAATCTAAGAGATGGAAAATCTGGAAAACTGGTTTCACAGCCCAATATATTTAATTGTTAAGATAAACAATATGCATATTGAGTTCAGAAACTTCCCCTTACAGTTTAACTTTTATCCTATTTTAGCATATTCTGAAATCTGCTTACAAGGAGAAATTTACTTGTCCAGAGATATCTAGAAAAAAAACCATATTGGAGGCAATTTAAACTTGTACTAGAAATGCAAAGAATTTAATTGATAATCAAATTTTTATGTACAGATCTATTATGACAGGAAGTAGTTTGATAAAAAGCCACTATAAGAATATCAAGTGTTACACACTTAGCTGAATATTTCAGCCAGATATTTGTCACCAAAATTGCCCAGGAATCACAAAGTGGTTTTTAATGCTCTGTTATGTTATCCATGTTTCTGTAGTCAACATCAGATCTAACAAATCAGCACTATTTTAAAGTGACAAGATAAAACAAAAAGTGTTTGTGATAACTAATGAAATACAATCTGCTAAACCACATTTTTAAATAGAACTAATAGTAATCAATTATAAGAGATATTGACATGAGTTATTTTCTCTCTTGGAGAGAGCATGTGATTGTATAGAAGTACTCAGAAAATATTTTCTGATTTGCTTGCAATACAACCTGTACTGCTATTATTAGCAATGAATGCATAGATAGACAATTGCAGTTAAAAATCAAGGAATACCGCTGGACATTTTAGGAAGGCAATGTATGAAGAGACACATTCCCAGTAAGTCAGAAGTACTGCCAAAATCCACATTACCGCCTTTATTTCATCTTTATACATTTTAATCTCCTAGCCCTTTTTTTCCCCCATTCAAATGGATTGAAATGAATGCCATGCACACTTGGAGAAGAAGACAAAAATGAAAACATGTAAATTTATGAAGATTGGACCATTTTTTTTCATTAATTTTGAAAAGCTGGAAGAAATCCCCAAATTCGCAGGTGTATTCATATTCTTCTTATTCTTAAAATATGGCATATGCAAATACATTCACAGTATTTTTGTGTAAATAATTTTGAATTGGGGCAGATTAAAAAAACCCCATTGCACTAGATCAAAGAAATTAATTATTTTCATTTTCACTTAAAGTAACAAAAGCTTTTAAACTTTTTTATGAAAAACAAAACCCACTTTTAATAATATGTATATTAACTTCATCAAAGTAATACAAACCTTGGTATGTTTTTCAAAATGCTCTTCTTGATACAGTGAATTTAACCATGATATTTTACTGCACTAAATCTCATTATATCCAGCTTACATAAGTGTAAGTAATATAGGTGAAATACCATAAATCCACAAAAGAGGCTCCAAAACAATTAATAGCTATTACAATATCAATCATCATTGGTGGTTTTTACTTTCATCTTGCTTTCTAGTTAGCTGTCTTCCTTACACTGTCAGTTCAGTTAGAATATTTCACCTACACCTCACAATATGTCAAAAGGAAGTAGACTCATGCTGTGAAAAGCTGGTAATTTTATTGGGTTCCACTACCTTTAAAAAATCTGTTACTTGGCCAAGTCTGGTTTCTGAGATCCTTTTTTGCAGGGAAATTGAGGCAAACATTTTTATGTTGCCTATGGTGTCTGCTCACAAGAAGAAGAATTTATATACACAAGGATCATTAGTGCAGGGTTGCACCCATTAGGATATAATAACCGTCAGCTAGGACAAAAAACAGATCAGCATCATGCATTCAAACTAACAGGCACACATAAAAATACTTGCCAGCTACATTTCACATACTAAGAGCATTGCTTCAAATATAAACTTATACCAAAGGTTTTTAACATACTAACTTCTAAAAAATTGATCTAACAGATTCCCTTCTGCACAGATTTTCACATATTCTGATCAATTCAAAAATGTAAAGCAAAAAAAAGCAGAGAATTTGAAGCATACTGTGTGCAGTGTATATACAACTTTAGAACTTAGAGTTTAATATGAAAAATATACTTGCCTCCTCTAAAAAAGTTTAAATACCAACAGTCTTAAGGCTGAATCTGATATACAGCCTCACTTCTACTAAACACATTTTGGCTAAATCAGGATTTAAGTTCTGCTGACAGAGCTTGCATATACTTACCAGTATCAAACCATTTAATACAACAATTAGACTATGAAATAGGAAGAAATCACCTTAACTGCTCACAAATAATAAAACATAAGTACATTATTTAAATAAAAGGAGCTTGCCAAAGCTCCATTTATTTGACCTGGAAGTACTTAGTTGTTTTAGGTATTACATTCTATTGAGTAAGGCTTGATTTAATGGGAACATGCAGCCCATCACTGGGAAATTTAAATAAAATTGTGACTGACCTAGTCAATTAGACAATAACTGTTAAATACTTGGCAAAACTGCTTGCAATATCCAAACCCTCTGGTTTACTTCTGATAAATTGATATGTTATCAACTGATTCAAAGGTTTTCTCCAGTATTAATTGCCATGCAACACACAAAACATATATGTAATAAAGAAGCACCATGGAGGTTTAGAAGACTAAGAAAGCTCAAATCCTGCAAGAAGTCATTAACAAAAGATTCTGGCACTAATGTTAACCTACGCACATGCAATGGATATCCAAAACAGATCAATAAAAATATATGTTGTGAATTTTCCCAAAAAAAGGGAAAAAACATTTAATTTTACATAAAATCATTTACCAACTTCTGAGACGGGTATGCAGCTATCTTTATACTTCATGCATAGTATACAGAATACATATAATACATACATGTAATATTTTGGGTAGGTGGGAAAGTCACAAAACTTTGGAACAACAGTCTAGATGTGCCATAAGGCACAACATGCACTAAGACAATGCAAACCTATTTATAAACCTTCTGTGCGCTCTTATTAGAGCAATCCCAGGATGATTAGAAATATAATACTGAATCAGAATGGTTTTGAGACTGATCATCAGTCTGGTTGGGTTAATCTACAGTTCACATTCTTCTAATTTTTTACTCCTATATGCTGAAATGAAGGGGAAATCACAAAGTTGAAGGAAATGAGTCAGATGCTTCACTTTTAGCATTAGAAATAATCTCTATGCTAAGGATAAATGTTAAGTTCTCCCTTTCCATACAGGCTATATTCTGTCAGCATTGTAGTGCTACAGCACAGCTACCATGGTTTTGGTAAATGTAGCAGTGAAGTCTGCAGCTGTTCTGTGGGGAACACACTGCACTTTACTACCACAAAGGGTACAAAAAGCTATTAACTGTGCATCTGATGTGATCTACCACATCTCAAAGATTTAGTCTCATGGAAAAGACACCAGCATGTATACCAGCAGACCATCTAGTTCATGTGCCCTGACAGCAATCACCACTATGAGACAGTGAAATATTTCCCCAATGTAAAGAAGCAGAACTTCTGGTGCTCTACAATTTTAGCGGCAAAGTGCAGGTACTATGAATGTAGGGAGAGATTTGGGAGAATTACTCTTTTGAACATAAGACATCTAAATTTTATCTACATCCCATTTTCTGTAACTTAAAGCTTTTCATCTGGGCTGCCCCACAATTTTGCCAGTTAACTCTTGAACAAGGATCTCAGTAGCTCATGGAAAGCCGGTACATACACTGCAGAAAGGAGTATTATTATCTGTTGTCCAGTGCACTGCTATTGCCAGCTACTATTTTGGAACTGTCCCAGTGAGACGAATATTGCCCTGTAAAAAGCTGGGACAAGGACTCATACAGTATTTTCACATACAGCTATAATCAGCATTTCCCATTACAAACAAAACTGACACACCTTTCTGTAGAGTGACTTGTAGTATTTCAACAGCAAAACCAGACAAATAGTGTTCATCCACAAGTTTGTCTCTCAAGTGGAGTATTTCAGCTGAACAATGATAGGAAAAGACAAACTGACTGATATGAAATGGACATGACTTCTCTAAGTGTGGATGCTTAAAGCGTACCTAACAAGTGATCTCTGCTATTCCTCATCTCTTTTTATAAAGGTTTTTAAGAAATTTGGAGAAGCAGCCTTAAAAATAATCTCAAAGCTATGTACAATTTGATTACTGCTATTTGTCTTTTCAATATACAGAACCTATATAGCATACTGAATCAGACAGATTTTCTGCCTGCTTCTGCTCAGGAAATGAGTAATATTAATAGCGGCCTAACAAAAAACTTTATTGCCTTCACCAGTGCCAGATTCACCAGTGCTCTCAGAACACCGAAGTACCCGGATTTGTTCTCTCCCACTGAAGAAAAAGCTGAGTATTAGGACAGGTGCAGCATGACAATGTTAACTTTCCCTGTGCATCATATAACATCAACAGTACCCAAAATAATTATTTAGTTTTACACTGTCTTCTCCTTAGACCGTACTCAGAAAAAGTATGGATATAAACTTATCTGCAAAGGATGAACTTCATTCTCTTAAACAAACATGTGTGGAAGATCCCCCTCCTGAAGTGTGGTGGCTGGCACATTATCAAATGCAAACTCAAACATCTGGATGCCAGATATAGTCACTTGCTTGTTTTGCACTGCTGAGTTATCTACAGAATATGCTGTGAAGCTGTGTACTTCAATTTGAAAGGATAATCCTATGGATGCAGAATCTCACACTATTTTAAAGGAAGATGTAATTTTTCTTGTGGTTACTCTTTTGTCTTCTCTAAAATTTTGCATGAATCTGTACGCACAGGGCAGTTAATCTGAGAATTTCTCTACCTGCATTCTATAATTGCTACCTAAGATAGACTAACCAGTACATCACACACAAGAGTGTACATTCATTTCTACATGAATTTACAACAACAAACATGGTCATTAAAGCTTGAAATAAAAATTAGATTTTTTTTCACTTCTGACTTTCTTTTGCTTCAGATTTCTACATTCTCTATTGTAAGTGGTTGAAAGTTATTAACTTTTCCCTGTTTTTCATGTACTGAATTATGCCATGGAAATTGGTGTGAAAAAAAGAGATGACTGCTTAATCTGTATGTTTTTAGAGGTAGCTCTTTGCAACTCTGCTTTAAAAAAAAAAAAGTTGACATTTATGACCCAATGATTACATGCTTTTTTTGGTTAGGTGTTGTCATGCACCATTTAGCATATTATGATTTTTTTTTTATGCAGTGCATTTTTTATTGCAGTCTTCAAATAATTTGTCTGCTGAGAAGTAGGATTGCTCACAGATTTAAATTACACAAAATATTATGGAATAAATTACATTAAAAGAGAAACAAGCATAATTCTAATGTTGTTTTCAGAGTAATATACATTTCTGAAGGTCCTCTATACAGAACAATGTATTCCCTGAGTTTTGTGAACCGGTTTTTCGCCCTAGATAGTCTCTGAACACAGATTTTGCTTAGAATCAGTCAGACTGCCTTGTTAGTATATATTTTTTAAAAAGTTCCACTAATAGTATTCCCAAATCCAGATAGTAGTTCCTAGCTGTTTCCATAAGCAAGAGGCAGCATATTCTATTGCTGCCTTGAGCACCATATGTGGTGACAGGCCAGTCATTTGCTACCTCAGACAAGAAAGGGCGATGAGTTCTAAACTTTTCTTCAGTGACAGCACTTGTTTTGGAGTCTTTCTTCTACCAACACTCTAATTTTCATTAAACTTGTAAGACTACATTAGCTACGTCTACAACTGCAAGTAGTGTAGTCTTTAGAAATGGATTTGTAGACAGCAGCAGTTCACAATATACATGTTTCAGGGAGTTTTAACTATCTCTCATCTGACCCTGGGGAATTTAGACTGCTATACATGGAGACTCATGGCATGCTCCTAAAGCAAATCTTCTCATTTAATTTGCTTCTGAAGCATGTTTGTGCACTTTGAGATTGCTCTGCAATGCAAACACAGCCAAGGGGACAACTGGTACATATGATTCAAAAGTGCACTGCTGACTCAAGTTAAAAATGCTATTGTATATACACCTGAATATTTGCAGTCATTATGTTCTCTTAGATTTGGTATAAATTGACCAGAAGATTTCAAAAGCTACACAAGTACAAGAACAACAGAGAGAGATAGAGATGCTCTATTTTAGTAGAACGTCATGGCATGGAAAATAAAAAGAAAACCAATCTCTGGAGATCCTTAAGAATATTACCCAGTTTTTGTAATAAAGCTTCTATCCTATCCCTGTGCTGCTGACAATTCTGTGAGCAAATTATTTAGACCTTTAGTAATAGCAGTTTTTTTCCATCTCATTCGGATACCTTTCACACAATACTGGCAGAGACGAAGTTATTCCTTCTTTTCCTTATTCCTCTGCATCCCAAGAGACATCTGTAAGCCCTTGTGCTTTTAAAGTGCTAGATGCTCAAAGGCTCTTTTGAAATTAATAATAATCAATGCCAGCAGCATCTCAACACCCTACCCAGTATTTGCATGTGATGGAGGGAAAACAATAGCAAAAAAGGAGACATCAACTTGAGTTGTTCCAGCAGTTGTTTTAAATGGTGAATATTTTCCTTTTCTTAATGTGAAAAAGAAATAAACAATATCCTTAAACAATATCTTTTTAAATCCAGAACATAAGCAGACTCTCAATCACCCCAGTGTTCTCAAAAATCTGTATTTCTCTACAGTTGTATTGGCAAACTCAAATAATTTCTACCAGTAATGGAATTTACAACTGACTAGCCCCATGCTTTGAAAAATGCCATCCAGTAATTCTCTTTCTGATTCTTACATGGTAACATCAGTTTGGGATGTACTTCTTATACTGTTAATGAAGCAAAATATAAATATTAAAAAATACTGACTGCATGTTTGAAGTCTGAAAGATTTATGCATAAGCCCTCCATGTAATTCCTTTTGGTGGACGACTTGCTTTAGAAAAAGCAGGGAACTGCAGGGGAGGAATATGGAAACACTGTACTAAAAGTGCTATGCTAACTGTAAAGGTACAGAAAGAGTTGCACCTAAATTCTAGTTTTTAGGTGAAACTTTTACATAAACTGGAATATATTGGAAGAATGATTCTTCTGGTAGTTTAGAACACTATTCAAAACATATTCTACACTGTCAGAAATTATCTGAGGGCTGTGATAAAGTATCTATGCAAGTACAATACATTAAGTGTAAGAAACACTTACCTTGTTGAATATCCTTCATCTCCAAGTGCAAACTTGATATTAAAATTCCTACAGTTTGAGACCGCTTCCCATCCAGCAATTTGATAATCTAGAAAGGTGATGCAAAATGATCTGAGATCAAGGGAACACTCTACAAAGGATTCAGTCACTTTTATAAAAGAAGCTAATTTGTGAATTTAATTCAATGTTTCTCCAAACATCAAACCCTTTTATTAACTAAATGCGACCGTCATCTTATCTTTGTGCTCTGCACCTTAACAAATGAATTATAAGACTGAATTCTCACCAGGTCTACTAAAGAACATCACCTGTTACTCGTAGGATGCTGTTACACAGGGAAAAAAAAAAAAGGCACATCAAATACTTATCCTGGAATATGTTTTTTCCCCTTTTTTCTTCAAATGACATTTAAGAACTATTAAAGACACCGAGTACATCACAAGTTCCTTAGTTTGTCTGGTAGTTTGTATTTCAGTGTGAACAGGCTTATGTCTATTTTTTCAGCAAAGAATCAATTCCTGACCAAGAAAAATTGAAGAATTGTCTTTTTATGCCCTCTCAACACTACTTCTGGAACACTGGGCACTGTGCAAAGTATTTCTTTTGCTCATGTCTGAATGTGCTTATTCCACACTGTTGACACTCCACAGGGATTTCAGGATTTTTTTCACACTTGGGTACAGATATTTGATAGTATAATATACCGACATTCAGTCTGTAATACTTTCTGATGTCAGTTTAGGGGGAGAAGAAGCAAGAGGAGGAAGGGAAACCTTAATGTTATTTTGGCTGGTTGAAATTACGTATGAAGAAGGGGATCAGTGTTGCTCAGATGCTACAAATGTAAAAAAATAATTTCCCACAATGTCTGGGCTATTGGATTTTGTGATTTTGATTTATTTGGTAAGGAAGATATGACAATAGCACATCACAAAATGCAATACAGACACAAGTTCTTCAAAAATACAAAATGTCCTGATTCAAGCAGATGGCTTACTTCATAGTAGTGATGTACAAAAACTATCAAATATACTAACTCCTATGCAAAATTAAAACTAATAGCTATGTTTTCCCTAAATTCATATTCTTAGTATTTGACTATTTAACCCATATTTCTCCAAATTAAATTTTATTATTTAAATTAAAGGTGGCACTTATATTTGGATATTTAATCATAGTAAGAACTTAAAGCAATTTTTATCCGTTATTCCTAGAATACTTGTATTGATACTCAAATGAGAGACAGTTAACTGAGAAGCTTTATACTAACTCATAAAAATGTTTCCTATCTGTATTTTTTGTGATTTACAAATATTTACCTATGAAAATACTTAGTCACTCACCTACACAAAACTAAAATTTTTGACGAATAGAGGAAAAAAGAGAAATGATACTGACATTTTCACATGAAAATGAGAAGTTAGTATTTAGACTACTGAAATCGGATAATACATGCACAAGTTGGAACAAATGCTCTCTTCAACAAAGATCTGACAGATATTTTAGGTCCCTCTTGTAGGTACTCAATAATAAACTTATGTTAAAGTAGATACTGCATATTTTCTGCCAAATTTGAAAAAAGTCTATCCTGAGAGTTTTTTCTGCCTATATGTATAGCACATATGATGGATATTAAGAAATTAATACTGTAGAAAGTGGTTTTTTTTTTTCCAAATGGCAAAGAATTCAGGCCCTTTATCTCCTGAGTACACAAGCAGACAAGATGATTTTACTCCAAGTTACCTTAAATGAACACTGTGGAAGCATCACATCCTGCTGACTGATTCTTCTGAACTGCTTGGTTTCTCATGGTCATTTCTGAAGCTTTACATGAATTTGCTGAACTCCGCAGCACATTAACTTCTTACAGGGATAATTACAGGTTTGAGCAGTACACAATTTGTACAGCATTCACTGACCTCCAAGCTGACCTTGTTCAGGGCAAATTCACAGGTTGTCATAAACCCCATTAGATATGCCTAGTTTGAGGCAAAACCTTTCCAGACTGCAGCTGTTGTAGACAATACAACATTTGAAATCATTCCATTGAAGTATTTTAAAGTGCTACTATATTCTCCAGATATGATCAAACTAGCTCACATCACTATGCACGACCTCCTCCCTAAACAATTTGTGAGAAAACCCTTAAAGAAAGCCCTATATAATTTTAAAAGTTAAACGAGAGATTAATGATGTAAAATAGCAATTGACTCCATGTTCATATGCATTTTAGACCAATGTACACATGGTCACAATTACCAGGCATCAAGCTAGATGTAGACTACCTGAAATAGCTTCCATCAAGTAACTGAAGGCTAATAATTAATTCATTAGAGAGCAAAAATGGAGGACCATGACAACAGAATAGCTTTCATTGAGCATAAAACTACTTCAAACCCATAGTTATAATGCTAAGTATTAGCATTATACTGGAATTTTGTCACAGATTTTTAGAATCCATGTGGAACTTGAAGGATTTTGCAGTTAAAATATATAACCAGTTGTAAACCAGAGAATTAATTTTCAAAGACACTAACTTTGCCCCAAATAATGGTTATTCTGTCACTAAGGAGGAATTACATTTGTGTGAATTTCAAATAGAAGGAGACACAAAAAAATCAGCACTTTTTCAGTTCAGTAAAAACATAAGGCAAATAAAAAGAAAGTTTGTAAAGACTGTGTTGAACTATTTAGTCTATGCTTTCGAAAGACAAATCACTGATCACCTCTCAGCATATTGGGACTTGCTTGTAGCTGGCAATGACAGGTAAGCAGCTACAAGCCAGCTGACACCAGCTGATGCTGCTGTGCCAGCTGCTTCTCCAAACTATGAATGTATTATTGTAATGGATGCAGCATCTTCTGGCTTAGTGACAAAATTGTGACTGCTGCTGATAATTCATTTACTTCACTGATCCATAGTATTATTTGATTTTTGTTGTTTTTTCCCCTATTTTTAAATGTTAAGTTAGTTGATTTGGTGTACACAAGTGTCTCATCTCTTTCAAGTCTTTATAATCTAATTAAAAAGTGAAAATATACCAAAGCTTGACTATACAAATAAATTATTTTGTCATTCCCATTAGAAGGTGTTTCTCTAATGTAGCCAGAAATGTATTTCATTAAATATTTCATTTCAATGCAGTTCTGTGAAACTGCAATGCCTATATTCTGTCCCGGACACTTACTGGTACTGAAAGCTGAAGAGAATCAGTTTACTTTAGTGATTAAAAGCTTAATCCTTCCTCCTGGTGGTGCATGGATTCCTTCCATAATATTCAAGTTTATTGAGAAAAGTTGTAAGCTAAAAAGCTGGCCTGCATATTACAGCATTTCCCTCCATTCCCACTCACCAACTTCACAGCAAATCAACAGCCTGGACCCATGTTTGGATTGCTGAAACCCTGTTCAAACACAGGAAGAATATCCTGCACAAGAAGCCAAAGTATGTCCCTCAAGCCATTCTGTATAAACACTCCAAGAGTTACCAATGAAATTTCAGAAGCTTAAGACTAGACATTATCTCTCATATTCCTACTGAAGGAGAGCCAAATTTAACTGTTTTCCTTAACATGGGTAAACCATAGCTTTATATTTTTTAAAGTCTATTTACAATTTTATTAGCTTGAAAACACCACTACTTTTAGCCTTTTTCTAAAGTACACACAAATGGCAATTTATCAGGTTCAAATAGGAGGTATGAATGAGCTAGCAAGAAACTTTTCTCAATATCTTTGCTCCTATCAGAACTGCAAAGATTAGACAAACCACAAAACAGATATTTACCCTATGGAAAATTTCTATATTATACATTACTTCAGGGCTTTGTGATAAAAAAGGAATACCAGTTATTTTTCTTAGCACAGCATAAAATATAAAAAGAAAGTGAGAGTGCCTCGGACAAGCACGGACTAGCATTTTACTACTTTTGCTTAAGTTTGAACACTGTTTATTATCTTATGCAGACAGCTGAAGACAATCATTGTGTTTCAACCCTGCAAAGCTTCCAACATTTTCTGCAATATCTGCCCTTCTTGCGGAAACAAAAAATTTATTAATTGTAATTCCTCATTTAGTTAGATGGACAAAAAACTTGCTGACAGGCATATCCCTTTCAGTTAAAAAAATGCAATTCACTCAAAATATTGACACTCTTCGTAAATGAGAACACATGTTAATAATTATGTGAAGTCTGTTAGAGATAATAGACAACAGAAAAGCCATTATCTTTAATGTCCTCCTGCGTCTTTGAAATTATAATCATTGCACTAAAGGGCCAAAAATGATTGATGGACTTTCATTTGGAGCATACACCTGACACAAATTACTTGACATTTACTCTTTTTTTTATGTAAGATGAAGAAAGAGTGGCATCACAAATATCCAACTATCCTGTTTCTTGAAAAAGTATAGAAAATACTTGAGATTTTGAGGATAAATTACTAACAAGTGCTCAAATATATTGGAAAAACTAACACAACGTCAAAATATGTGTTAAATCTAGCAACGGAGCTACGAAACACACATGGAAAAAATTGCAGCAAAGAAATATTTTTTAAATATCACTTTTTCAAGATTACAGATTATCATAGCTTAATACATAATGAATAATGTCTTTTATTTACTTGACTTATATTCAGGTGTATGAATATGAAAGTCGCCCTAAGGGACTTCTGTTTTCCTCCAACAATTTCAAATTCTCCTGCTGCAGATTCAATCACTTCAGAACTATAAAATAACTATGAAATAAATCCCATTCCTTCTGTATATTATTTATATACAGAAGTCTTTGGGAAAGTCAGCAATCATCTCTTCTCCATTTCATGGATATCAACTCCAAACATTTACTGCATTACATTACTTCATGTAAGATTATAACGCATCTAGTCTTAATTAATAAATATTTTTATGAGAGAAGAATTATATTTTTAATGTTTAAATATGTTGCATAGTATTTTGCTCTAATATTGGGATATAACTAACATATTGATCTAGCCAGTAAATTCTCCCAATCAGAAAAAAAACGGATTCTATTCTCAAGACATAATATCAAAACCTCAGAATACTAATTTTTTTCATTATCCACATAATACATAGAACATTAAATGAAGGATTGTATACATGCAGAGAAAATAAATGCACAAGAACAAGAGTTTCCTGCATTATTTCAGAGGTTGTACAGTTGGAAAAAAACCTTAACATTCCTCCAAAGGTGCTACATTTTCCAAAGGGCTGCATGATCAAAGGAGCATGAGCAGCCACACAGTTTGCAGAGCTTCTAAGCCCAAATAAGTATTACCATAACAAACTTCAGGTCTTCAAGTATATATATTTGTGTATTAGAAAGGTATACCTGACCTTCCTTTAACCTATATTGTGTTTACATTGTATCACCATCAAGTGAATGAACTATATTTTACCAAAATAACTTATTATATTTTTAAAAATAAGTAAAATCACCTTTTATGCAGTCCTTTAAGTTGTATTACCATTGCTACTTAGATTCTTAATTTCCCTTCCTTTCTTCCCCCACATACTTGTCAGAAGCCTCTAGAAATCAGGGCAACCCCATTTTCTATCTGGCATGAATGCAACAAATTTGGGAATCATGAAAGCGTTTTTGAAAAAAAGTATAGCTAGCTGTTTCAATCCATAGGACAATGGACAGAAGGTGGACTTTACGTCTTAATTGATTAACAGCATCAAGATGTTGAAAAGGCACTCAAAATGTCATTCACAGCATTTCTGCACTTCAAGACAGTTATCAATTATATGTGTACCCTCTAAACAAACTTTCCTAATGATCTCCAAATACAGAAACACAATTTCCCTAGCCAAAATTCTTCTGCATTCCTTCGGTACCCTTGCTCTTAGAAAGCTTTTCATAATTTTTCTTTGCAGCAGCTGCATGCACTTGATTACACTTAAGCTCTGTGTTCCAATCAACCTTCTCCTTTCTAGACTAAACAATCATAATAATTTGATTCTTTCCTTAGAGACTACTTCACTTTTCATCATTCTGCCTCTTCTTGACTCTTTACAGTGAGCAAATTTTTAATGAAGGCTTGTAGTGCCTAAATGTAGATGCAGTTCTTAACTGAGACATGGCTGAGTAGTGTCTTGCAGGCAATACTTCTTGATCTATCAGAGTTCTGCTTTTCATTTTTTGTATTACCATGATTTGACAGTTCATGTTCCTCTTGTGAGTCACTATAATGTCAAGACTCTTTCTGCTGAGCTATTAATGGTCAGTTAGCCAGCTGCACCCCATCTTATTTTTCAGGTAGCTGAATATTCTTAATCATATTAACCTTGTGGTTAATTGCATTAGCTTTGTGCTTATTTTTGTCTGTCAGACCAGATCTCAGACACATGAAAGCCTTGTGAAGGATCTACTTCAGTACATTTGAAGCTTCGCAAATAGGTGGTGGCTGCAGAGTTAGTATTCTACTATCCAAGAAATAAGTGAAAATACCAAAGTAACTACAACCAGCAGAGAAGTCCACAGAGTCCTCAGTGTATTCTCCTATTTTGACAGTGAGTATACATATGCATGAATATAAATATTATTGATGATATATTGAAATATTATTGACATATTCTAAATATTCATTTTATGAAACATTTATTATATTGTAATTATATAATATATATGAGTATAAATATATATGTATAATATGAATATATACTCAGAAGTTTCCTTTCAGAGCATAACTTGCCAAATAGTACTGGAAAATAGAACAGCCATTCTATTTATGTTAATTACAGAATCAATCAGGTTGAAAAAGTTTTCTGACATAAGTCCAACCTATGACTGAATACTACCATGTCAACCAGACCGTTGCTCTGAGTGCCACAGTCAGTGCTTCTTTAAACACCTCCAGGGATGGTGACTCTGCCACCTCCCTGGAGAGTCCATTCCAATGGCTAATCACCCTTGCTGTGAAGAAATTCTTCCATGTCCAACCTAAATCTCCTTGGAGCAGCTTACATAGGACATTTAGACATTTCTGGCTGTAAATGGCACATGTCTATCAGCTGAGAGTAAAAAAAAAGCAGAGCATACAGTGAATTTTTTAATCTGTATTGCCATACAGTGTCTACTACCTGGAAAAATGGGTAAGAACATAACAAACTGAAATTTCTATAGGCGTTCCACAGAAGCATTCATTTCACAGCCTAAGCATACAGATTATTCCAACCAGTTTCACAACACTAATAATTCTGAGAATAAACTGAGTAATATTGTTTTATTTGGAATTGCAAAAGAGTTAATACCCTCTAATTCAAAAGAAAATCTTACTTCCAATTGAAAAAGGAATTTGACTGTGAGGCACTGATGTAATTCTCATTCAAGGAGCAAAGTATTGAACAATCATGTTTTAACAAGCAGACCTGCACCATCTATTGGTCTGTCATTTCCCTAAATATCAAAGAAGCTGAACTTAGTTTGTACAAGATGTTATGAAATAAGGCATAGTTTGTGCAGAGAAGAGGTTTAGTGCAGGGAGTGAGTCAGTCTTACCAGGTATCATTAAATAAAACAGCTTAACTATTTCAAACACAAACTACAACTTCATCGCTGTATCTATATCTTGCTCTGGAAGGTTTTTTTAGTAAACATGAAAAAGGAATTAATAAGT
Source organism: Passer montanus (assembly GCF_014805655.1). Lineage (NCBI taxonomy): Eukaryota > Metazoa > Chordata > Aves > Passeriformes > Passeridae > Passer > Passer montanus. The sequence continues at coordinate 5,705,724 of NW_024365381.1, forward strand.
AAGTATATAATGACATGGCATCAGCTAAATCTGTAATATATGATGAGCCTCATATAAGATTTGTGTTTCTTAATGTCTGTAGAAAGCATCTTTAACCAGGCTATATAATTCCCTATAATGTGACACTGGTACCCTTTTTAAGACCAGACAAACAGAAATTTATGTACTGAAGCAAAGAAAAAGATTCCTGCTAAAACTCTAGTAGATATAATTGTTAGGAAAAAAGCAAGAAACTTTGAGAACCTAAAGAAGCATGAGAAATGAAACCAGTCAAACTGACAGCTTTATATTGATCTACAGAAATTCTGTTATTATCTAACTAATAAATCCTCCTGTAAGTAAATAAATGCCTCTCTACTACTGTATCATTTGCAGCCCACCAGACTGATCCACTGGAGCCAGCCTGCACATATCTGAGCTTTCAGGGAGACAAAGAAAAACACAGGACCATCTAAGAGGGCCAACTGTCTGTAAAAACATTCAGCTGCTACTGTGAGTCATTTAACTGAAAAAGGTGGAAAGAGAGGATACCCTAAAAGAAAATGCTTCTGTACTCAATTAAAAGTTTCTTTAAATTCTAAAAGCAGATTTATTTTTAGTTTTTAATTTGACCAAATGATGTAATTTCGCACTACTGACCATGACTTTTGTAAATTCTACAATTTATCCTACAGTTCCCATGGTTTGTAACACCATCATCACAATCCCATCGGTTTTCCAAACTAAAATCAAGGTAATAGACATAATTCTGAATTTATTTCTAAGAGAATTAATTTTTATATTTTTCCACAGTAATTTAAAGGAACCTATTTCATTTCATTAATTTCAGTAAAATATCCATTATCTTAAAATAGTAAGTTTACATCTAATAACAAAGCAGAATAATTAAAACATTGATAGAAATAAAAAAGATTTCTTTGTATGAAAATACAGTGGTTGCTCACAAAAAATAATGCATATTATTATAACAATATGTTCTGTAAGAATTACCCAATTCTATTTTGGATAAGCCAAAAGAGATCACTAAAAAATCATGCTGCTCGAACAAATAAGTTAGTTTACAAAGTAGCAAGGAAAAAAAAAACCCACAACTTCATCTTTCAGTATAAAGGCCTAATTCTGTACCTAGTTTGCTGTCACCCCCTTGGAGAAGTAGATATACTCCCTTAATTACTGAGATTTTGAAATAAAATGCAACTATTTGTACATATTAATTCCCCATTAAAGTTACAGTGACTAAATTCTTCAAAGTTCTTTAGAAACCTCTATTTCCTATTACATAATTATTTCTGAAAAAAGTAAATTAATGAAATGTAAAAATAAATATTAGAAAGAAGGCATAAGATATGTGACCTAATTGAATTTATGGATACAGCTGCTGCTACATGTCCCATTTACTTCAAGCATTTTTCAAGTAAAATATCTCAAAATACTTTTCACACAGATGTTCATAACCAACATATTTGGTTGATCTGAAACTAACCTAATATTTGAAGGACTGTAAAAATTACTTCTTTGGTGTGTATTTACAAATGCCAGCAGGTCCCCATCCAGGCCCCATTTTTAATTATTTACTTTTAGCATTGCATGAATTTGAGTTTTATAAATTCTACAACCTTATTGATACTTCTAATTAGCTGTTGCATTAAGACACAATACAAGGAATTTATGATCAAAGATGTTCTGAAAGATCTGCAAACCCCAGCATGTACATGTTTCACGTTCTATGTATTATAAAACTGAAGGTAGCAAGCACAGCTCACATGCAAAGTGCCCTCTTGTGGTTCCAAGCAGGTAACCTCAAAGAGATTTAAAACACAGTAGTTTCTGACACATAATCACAGTTTTAGGAAAACAGTAGTGATTATTATTCAGTCCATAATTTTTATGGCAGTAAATACTACTAATAGCATTTGTTTTTCCTGTCTGCACATCCCAACTGGCAAGTGCCAGCTGCCTCTGTAATGGATTGTGTCTGAAGCCGACCGTGTCTGCGCTATGGCAATGACACAGCTACTGCATGTAGCGTTGGCCATTAAAGAAAGACATGACTGTCCTGTCCCTTCCTGACACAACTCCTTTGCTATACTGAAAAAAAATCAGCACTCCTTATTCAAAATGTTTATTTAAATTTTATTTTTCCAATAAAATTAATCCCAGTGGAAGAGAGGTTTGCTGGAGTAATGACAGTGGCTGGAAATACTGGCACTTTCAGATATTATTTAGAACTTTAATTCTATTGTTCTACACAATATGTTTTCTACCTCACTGGAATGTGGAACTTTCATTAGCAAAGGTAAAAGATTTTCCAAGGTAAATCACAGCCCTGCATTCTCAAGCAAGAGAATTGAGATTGAATCAGAAATCCATAGTTTTCTTTCTTGCTCATTCACAAAAAGTTCCAAAAATTAAAAGGGAGTTTTCTCAAAATGAAAGACTAAACAGTACCACACACACAACCCCCCCCCAAACAACAACAACAACAACAAAACACAAAAAAAACCCCAAAAACACCACAAAAACAAACGAACGAACAAAAAGAAACAATAAATACCTTTTTGGCCTTGTTTTTTTTTTCATAAGTCTCTGATAATGGTTTTCTTTTTTCCTGAGTGGTGTCTTTGGAGAATAAATATTCAAACTCAGTAGTGTCAAGTATATCAGGTTCTTCCAGTGATTCCCATAATGTTGGCATAGCAGTTTTCCTATAAAGAAAAAGGTAATAATAAAATTTGTAAACATTATGAGAAACCATAATAGATCTAACCATAATAGATTAAAATCCATGATAGATTTAAACTCAAAGTAACACACAGGGCATTCCTTTCCTGCACCTTGCTCCTGTAAGGAGTCAAAAGTTTTCCTATGAGTTTGTTATTAGTTTGAGCTATGTAGTCCATGTATCAGTCGTAGTGTTACAGTTCTTTGTGCAATAACGGCAGCTTGTGCAAATACACGTCAAGAGATTTCTGCCACTTCAACTAGGATTAGAAGTACTCCAATGTCAGATTTTTTGAGAAATTCCCAGTAATCTATTTAGACCTACAAAAATAAACAATATCAACAAATAGTGAACAAACTTTATTCAAGCATATTTTAAGAGTGTTTGAGGAAATTTGTATAGGACCTGATTTATTTCATGTTATCCACAGATGTTGTATGCTCATATTTATCCTTGTTGTAGTTCTGAGAAACTAGAGTAATTATGTGGCTTATATTTTGGGAGACTAGCCAGTATTCTTCTCCATTCAACCAACTGCCAATTTTAAATGTGGATTATCTTTCCTTCTTTTTTTGCCTTCCAAGACCAGATTTAGTTTTGGATCAGTTAGGAGCTTGTTTACACAATCCTCTAGTTTTATCTGGATTAGGGGAAAATAATATGTAGTGCTACAAACATTGCACATCAATTCTGAGAGGCCCTGTTTCAAAAATTTCAGTGTTTCAGAAAAATATGTGGGACAAAACTTCTGAGTGTTCTTGTCTGTTTATCAGTAGAAGGTGGGACCATGTCTTCCAGCAGATGTCACTAAAAGGCAGTGAAATTATTTGCAATTAAAACCAAGTGAAAAAAACCCACTATAAAATACAAATGGCTGATGTCACTAAACATAGATGTAATATGCAACAAAATGGAATACCTACCAATTCAAAAGGAACAATTTTTTTTTTCAAATTTAGGATTTTTTTTCTACTTAACACTCAACTGTCTACTATCATGAATGTTTAAGGAACTTTTCATTCTTTTCTAATAGCATCTGTTGATGCAATATATTCCACGTCACAGGACATGCTTAGAGCGCCTTTGCTCTTCCTGATATTTGTTCTTGTCCCTGAACCAGGAGAGTTGTGTTAGCAATACTGAAGAACAAAGGATTTTTTTGGGCTCTGCAACAAGAAGTCCTGGATGGCTTCTGCTCTGAGCAGCAAACCCTTGAAGAAATTTCCAGTTCTAATACAGACCATGAAATTGCTGGACCATTACATGTGGTGACCAGCAGTTCATCAGAATGCTATGAATTATCCCTTACTTTGCAAAAGCTTGGTGAACTAGCACTGTCTCAGAAAGAAAACTTTTATTTAATTGATTCAATGGGAAGAATTTCTATAAAGTTTATTTATGGACCAACTATTTATTCACTATGAAACAATTATGCCAAAGAAATACTGGGAAAGTAAAACCAAAATGTTCAAGCCTCCTGGTCTAAAATATTTCAATTCTGAAAATCTTTAATTCTTTTTAATTCTAAAAAACTAAGACTATACTACTGAAATGTCAGTTATTTCTTTGTTTCTGTCAAATATTTTATACAAAAGATTGACATCTTACAATGTTTTATGACACCAGAATAATGGTACTTTCTCATAAAAATAAATTCAGACCTATAAAGTAAATAAAACTCATATTTAAATCCATTTAATTGCAGATATTTACTTAAAATGTATTTAAATCTAATAGAGAAACCTGAAATTAAAATATTATTATAATGTTAAATAATTTAAATAAATACATAATTTATAAAATAATTATTGCAGGATAAATAAACTACAATAAATAATTTCTAAAATGTAGCAGTATATTACAATAATAATATAATAATATAATAATAATAAGTAATATACTGTGTGTATATATTATATAGCACATATAATATTGTGATGCATTATGGCTGTAAGCCATATACAGTAATATAATTTAGCTTATTAAAATGTTTAAATTTAGCATCTTGGTAACTGCTGCTAGGCTAACATAATTTTGAACACAGACAATAATGATTTGAACTTTAAGACCCAAATAATAATGTAATTTCATTACTTGCATTAACAAGGGAGCTGAATTAAGGAACCTATCTTCATTAAAATAAAACAGTCTGTCACTTAAGCATCCCCCAAAAATACTTTTTGATCCATCCCTCCTAATGAGCTCTATATTACAGTAATAAACACAAGAAGGAAAGTCAGAATCAGTCAAATCCAAAAAGAGCAGCTGAGTAACTGTGGCAGTAAGGTATTAATGCTGGGTCAGAAAGCGTGTCTGGGAGAACTGCTTTTCCCTGTCAGCTGAATAAACAGGCAGCATAAACAAAGATTTCAAAAAACCTGACCAAAAATTGTTTATTTATGCCTGTTCGCCAAATGACCCCTTACAAACGAATCAATAAAACACTGTATTTTGTAGTAACTTTGGATTTGATAGAACTGAATACACTACTAGAATACTGTTACAGAACCACAGAATGACCTGGGTTGAAAGAACCTTGAAGATCATCTCATTGCACCCCCTTGCCATGGGCAGGGACAACCTGCACTAGACCAGGCTGCGCAGGGCCCCATCCAATATGGACTTGAACACTTGCAGCTCCTCTTGGAAACCTTGGAAACCCTTCAGTGCCTCACCACCCTCATAGTAAAGAATTTCTTCCTTACATTTTACTTAATTCTACCTCCTCTATTCCACAGATTTTCCTGATACTGGGAGTTGCCCCAGCTGAGGTGTAGGACCTTGCACTTGGCCTTGTTTGCAGCCCCCCAATTCAAGCATATCAAGGTCCCTCTGGATGGCATCCCTCCCTCAAACACATCTGTGATTCTATCCCTGCACTAAATCACAGTAAGGTGGATATTCTTTTTAAAATTTTATATCTTTTTTTTTTAAAGCTGTAGAGGTCTCCATCAGTACTGATATTTGTCCATAATGGACACTTCATGCTACAGGTTGCTGAGCTGCATATATTTACACATATGCTTAATTCTTCCTGCTGTGACAGAATTATGCACAGACATTAGGTTCCAGTTTAACTGTTTCCAGTTTCTAGAACTGGAATCATAGAGGATGACACAACAGAGTTCTCTGGAGAAAGGATCACGAAGTGACTGGAAAGCAAAAATAAAACTAAATTCTCACCTGACCAAAATTTAAGATTTCAATTCTAACTCAAACACAGACTTAATTTTAAGAAAAAAAATCTTTCAAATATCTTGGCTACCCTTTTTCATTTTAGTGCTAAATCTGGGAAGCACCCTATCACTATGGTTATCCATGCAGTGCCTGAATTATTGGGGAAAAATGCCCAAATAAAACATGTTTTTATTATGATTCAAAAGGGTTTAATTTATAATACATATAATTTTAAGTTAAATATAATATTTTACAACAACTTATTTTTTCAGACTTCTAGAACTGATTCAGGTTTTTTTCTAGAATTATGTCTCTGCACTGACCTGTGAGTAGCAACTCTAAGTAAATATATTTACCTGTTATCTTGCAATTGTATTCGTGTCCAGTACAAAGGCTTCATGGGACGGCCAGGTTCAATGGCAGGTTTTCGAGGACCTTGGTTTGAAGATAAAGTGCTATTAAAAAAGAACCCAGGCCCAGGAGGTGGAGGGGGTGGAGGTAACCCAGATCCAGGCAGTGGAGGAGGAACAGGAGGTCCCAGCCCTGGAAGCGGTGGTGGTGGTGGTGGTGGTGCTTGAAAATTCCTACAGCCTTCAGAAAGTGGAGGCGGCAGTGGTGGACCAGATCCAAAGTGAGATGTCAGTGAAGTCGGTCCCATTGGCAAAGGTGGTGGTGGAGGAACTACAGTGGACAGGGAAGAATCAGCAAGGGGAGGAGGTGGTGGTGGTGGTGGAGGAGGCAGCATTTGTTTTGGTTGACAAGACAAGACACTTTCTGACGACTGTACATTGTAATTGTCCTTATTTTCACTTTGGGCAGATATACTATGTGTCAAAGAAGAAATATTAAGCTTTTTGGGTACTATTTGGTTATTTTTCACAGCTCTGTTTTCTTCTTCACTAGGCTTTATGAAAGTCTCTCTGTCAGTCTGTATACATACATTTCGGTATGCCTTTGGTGGGTTATCATCTTCAGTAGAAACACCAATATCCTTTGCTTTTTCATTTCTTCTGTTTAATTTATTATCAAGTTCATTCTTCAGACGTGCAATGGTTTCCTCAAGCTGAGCAGTTGAGACAGCATGTTCTCCACGGATATGGAATACCCTGAGTTCAAACTGAGACTGGAGAGCAACAAGAAAAGAAACTCTTAGTGTAAATATTTTTTGAAGTTTATTTTGTAGTCCATTAAAAATCTTCACATTTAAACTATGTTCTTAATCAAAGTGGGAAACACTCCTCTTTCCCAGTTCTAAATGGTTTTATCACAAGCTATTACATAATTGGACAATTACTAATCTTTAAAGAAATGAAAGCAGGGGGTGTTTCAACAAAATATATTTTGTAAGTGAAAATCCAGAACATCAATTTGGGCAAATTTTAAGTTGTACATTATCTTTAGCAGACTTATCAGATTTAATTGAATGCAATAATTAATAGGTATATTATGGAAAAAAGGTACCTTTTTCAAATGTTATTCTATTTAATGACATGAGTTTATTGCTTATTTCATTTCATATATATGTCATATATACATAAATAGACAGATAACATGTTAGGAAGTAAAAAATAGATTAAACACAATGGAGGTTGAAATTCATTCAAGAGAAACATTAAATGAAGTAATATCTCAATCTATTAAGTGTTATCATCAATAAAATTCACAGAGGTAGACATAAATTATTCAAGTTTATTTCTGCTATTAGATTTCAATTTCATTTCTTCCAGATGTGTTTTAATCTACAATTCAGGAAAATAAACATTAGAACCAAGAGAATCAAGAGGATTTCACTGGATAATTAAGTAAGGAAAAACCCCCACTTTTCGTACGATATGTCAGAAAGACACAAAACATTTGGCACAGAAATAGTTCCTTTAAAAATCCAATACAATCAAATACTGCTATTCCAGGTAATTAGGTCCCTACAAGTTATTTTCTATTATGCCATGATACTATCAGGCAGCTGGCTGATATTACCATGATTCTTTGCACGGCAATGACTCCTGAAAAAGAGTTTTTCATGGTTCTTTCAGGATCCCTCTACAAAAGGGAAGCCAACCTTTTAACAGAAACAGCTAATGAGCTGTGATTTTCCCAAATTCCTACAGGCACAGGAACTTACACTTAAAATTCCCATGCACTGCTTTTCAGAAGTGGCAACATAACACTCCCTACTTACCATTCCAACTTGAATATTAGGGCAGAGCTACTAGTTTACAGCATTAAGTTATGTGCATCCACGTCATATATGTGTAGCTCAACGTGACAAATATAATGTAATAGTTGTTGTTTTATACTGCAAAATGAAGCTTGACTAGATATGCAAACAAGCCCCTCATACTTACAGGACTATGAACAACTTGGATTCTAATCAATTTCATAGGATAAAATCCAAAGTAAACAATCTGAACACACTGGCTATAAAATGCTCCTTCACACTGGCAAGTGTAAAGGTGGGAAATCAAGTTTGAAGTCTTACAGAGAGAATCAAACAGATTTGTATTGGAAACAACCCAATTTCTGAACATATTTCAGAACAAATATGTACAACAATACATTTACTTAGCTTTTTTCCTACTATTACTCTATTGGCACTCATGTTTATTATTAGTTCAATTCAACTATCACAAGATTTTCTGCCATTTGAATTGCTCCAAAGAAATTGCCTTTCTTTTTAAACTTGGCATACTGATCCATAAATGAGGTAATGAGGTAAGTTTGCCTTAAGGAATTTAACTGGGGTTTTTTTTAATCTTAGTACTTTGCTCCTATTGGACATCAAAAACTCCCTCACAGAACAATTTACTTTGAATGTTAAAGATTTTCCCAGCAGTAAATCTGAAGCCACCTTAAAAACACACTGTAAAAGAAGCACAGTATCTAACAAAACTATTTATTACATTTAAATGCACATAAAAGCAACTGTGTTAGTATTATAAGCCTTTCCAAATACAGACCTCTAGTTTTAATTTACAATATAAAATTGACAATTTTAAGTCAAAATTATATTTGTGGTGAAAGAATGAAAAGCAAGAGAAAGCATATAACTTGCACGTTTTCAGAATTATTTTCCATAACTTGGAAAAAACCCTATAAACAAGAATTAAAGCTAAATTTACTAAGCATTAGTAATTACAAAAAAAAAGTAATATTTTCTATTTATTTCTATTTAAACCAATTTAATTTTAATTACTTTTCATCTCAAAGTGAGTCTTATTCACTAAAGTAAGATTACCTTATATACCTATGATAATACTTTCAACAAATGTGTCAAGAATATGAATATTAATTTGTACTGTTTATATATACATATGCATAAATAATACATACATATTCTTAATAAAGGCCTACTTCCTGGAAAATACTTCTTAAAATGAGATAAAATGCTCTAAAGCCATATGAAAAATCAAATGGAGAGCAAACATCATAAAAATGTAGTAGTTTAGTCACAACTATTTTAGGCAAGAGGAAATGGAACAAATATTTCAGCAGGAAACAAGATATTTGATGGAGAGAAGGTATGAAAGGAAGGCTGGAGGAACAGAAGATACTAGCAGGTAGCTGAGACTAAAGCTTAGAAAGCCCCCCTACACATGAATGGACATAATTTATTTCTGAAGAAGGGTAGAGGATTTTGAAACCTACTAAAAAAAAATTCTGTAAAAATTGCTGTATAAAACGAAAGCAACACACTACAAAGAACAATGTGGCAGATGTTCATCAGCAAGCTTTAGATATATTTATTTTCATTTGAAAACTGCATTTGCCACTTTGCTAACTGGTATAGAAGCCTAGTTGCTTGCTTCCCAGCAGCACTCATTTAAGAAATCTGGATTGTATAGCTACGTTCAATACCAAATAAACTACTGCAAGGAACATACTTCTGTTCCCCTGACCATTTCATTTTCTTGCAGCACTAATCTGCTTTTTCAGAAAGTACCAAATGAAGCCCTGAAGCCTTGGTCTGTTGAGGTTCTCTGGCTTTCCATTGTATCAGTAACTCTTGCCAGTCAGCCATTGACATATTACTCTCTCTCCTGTACAAACATGCATAGAATTGGTTCAGCTGCCTAAATTTCCATGACAGTAGATATATATTTTTTCCAGGTTACTTCTACAAATATCATATTCAAAGCATGAATGTTTCAATAAAGCCTTAGTACTATTTTTTCTTCATACTGCTAGCTTAAAAGAAAAAGCCCTAATGTGCTTTTTTATAAAATCAGATTTCAATCATCAATTTGAAAATACCTCTTGAGTATCTTAAGCCTAACCCACACAGCAATGTGCTACTGAAAAAAGTTGCCTTGCTTTGATACAATCTTTCTTGCATTGTCAATATTAAATAGGCAAATGATATTATGTTACTAAGATAAAGTACACTGTTAAAATTCAGACTTCACAGTAATTTTAACAGAAAACAGTCTGAAAATACATGCTGCAATTTAAGAAAGAGGGCTGCAGTGTACATAGGCACAGAAGGGATTAATCTGTGGTATGGCAATTCTAAGGGAAAAGGATCTGTGAAGGACAGCACATCACAGACTGAGTCTGTGATTTTATCCTGTATTAGGATAAAAAGAATTGTCATATGCAAAAAAGTAATCTTTGTGCTTCAGTACTAAAAGCTGTGTATTTTTTCAGTTTAAGAGAAATTATGTCCCTGTGTTCATGACCACTGCTATTGAAATTCGGGGCAGCTCATTTGGTCTTAATTTTCTAGGTTAAATCAACAATGCCTTTTGTCTCCACCTCACCCTTATTGGATAATGCTCCCCTTGTTTCTTTAGTTTCTTTCTGTTTCCACTACTGAAAAATACTTTCAGTGAACCCTTAAATTTCCTTTGCAAGACGTGATTCAGCTTGAGTATTGTCAAATGCCCTTTTCTATTCTGAATTCTAAAACTAGCCTTCCTGGGTAATGTGCCTCTTCTTCCTCTCTTCCACGGCTCTCTGCTTCCACCCAATACCCATTCTGAAGAGGTTGAATAAACAGGCAGTTCTGTCTATCCTTCTTGACAAAATGTCTTTCGCTTCCAAAACTGCTCTTGCTTGGAATGCAGGCTTTTTTGCACCTCTGATTCTGACTAAAGAAGGCTCTTTCCTATTTTGCTTTTCAAGCCTCACTAGTGCAGTTGTACTTACAAATCCATTTCTTTAATTTGTTAAGATTTGTCTGGCATCTGCCACTGAAACGGACAGGATCCATTTTCCTTGGGTAAAACCAATTCACCAAGCAAGTGATCCCAGCTGACTTTCAGATGCCTTGAACACAGATATTTATATTTAAGCTTAGAAGGCCTGTGTTACCCCCTGGCTAAAAATTTACTTCTGTTAATGGGTAAAATAAAAGCCATTCCTAAAAAAATAAAGACCCCTCTTTTCTAAAATACATTTAAGAAGATTATGTAAATATTCAAAAATACTAATACTGTAACCCGGAAAACAAGAGGAGTGCTTGGATTGGTTTTCTAGTGTCTTCCTGTTTTCTCCCTTTACACCCATCCCTCTGGTGTATGTCGCCAGTGACCTCCTTTTGGCACCTGCTAAGTGACTTGACACAATATAGAGAAAAAAGACAAATTATATTTTCTGACAATGCCAACAACTCAGCCATGGTCCCATGCAAACCAGGAAATGATGAAGCATATGCTCAAGGAAGAAAAATTCCAAATATTGAATCCATGTACAACTGTAATTAACCATTACAGTATCTGATAATAAATCATAAATTAATCACAAAAGCAAAAGACTAAATCCTCTCATTCATGTAATCAACAGGCTATCTAAATGTCTTTGAAATGATAATGGGGATCGACATCGACAAATCATACCAATGTGACAGCTTTTCTCTGTGCTCTGACATGTGAGAGAAAGATTACAGCTTCATTTCATATGGTCAATATAGTCAATTACAGTCAATTAAATGCAATCAACTGAAGTATATTTGTTGTTGTTTCACTGCTTTATATAATGTGATTTTATATGAACAAAAACTTTTAACCATGACACAGAACTGCTCTAATGTGAAAAGCTGCAGAACAATTTGTATGTATGAACACAAAGAAAGTATAAATTCAAAAAACAGTTGCTAACTGATTAGACCAGACTTGTTTGCACCATAAATGTTTAAAAATCCTGAGAATTTTAACAGTAAAACGTAAAAAATGCTCCCTAAAACACTGTTCAGAGCAAGCAATATGCAGAACTTTTGCTTTGATACTAGCAAGTTCATGCTCACTGTCAATGCCTAATATTTTTTCAATAGCGTTTACAATGTAATTCTACTCTGAAAAGTGACTGTGTAAAAATGACACATATTTAATGAACAAAGCTGTTCTAGGTAGATCAGAGACAGACCTCTTCTTTAACTGAGAAACACACACTTTTACAAGTTTTTACTCTAATTAGAGTGGAAAAATAACATATTAGGGAGAAAGTGAGCTCAATTTTATTCCCTTCTCTGACTTTTATACAGTGATTGTTACATCTAATTAGTTACTTATGCCAAGACATCAAAATAAAAAAAAGTGGGAACAAAGAAGACACAAAGTATCCAGGAATATAGTTAGGAGATGTGGATATTTTCTAGCGAGGAGGATATTAAAAAAGGGAAAATAAATTTTAAAAAAAGAAAAAAAGACAAGAATTACTGAGTTGCCAATTAAAAGCTTTTTTAACATACTTTACAGCTTTTTTTTGTTAATAATATTTGGCCATCAAAGTAGTGTGCACAGAAAAGAGAGGAAAAGCAAATTTTTCAGAGGGAGCCTCTAACTTGGTTTTGTTCATTCTAAGTAATTTAATCTTCAGTTTTTGGAAGAGCTCACACTTTTTTATTCTTCTATTGTGTTTACAAAAGAAAAGAAGCTCTTTTTTGTTGAATCTGTGTCCTTGAAAAAACATACATTTGTTTTAAATTTTAACAACAATCAGAGATTTAGCAAAGGATTTCTCCACAGGGAAAAAAAAAGTTAAACCCATGCCAGTTTACATAAAAATCTGAATTCTTCTCTAACAAATACCTCAACAAACATAACAGTTACATATGGCATCTCATCACTGTCACGGGCACACAGTTACGAACTTCCTATACCTCACAACAAAAAAGTAATGACTGAACACTCTCAAAAAAACCCAGATCTCTAAATATTAATGTAGCCAATGCATACAGAGTCCAATTCTCTTTCCAATTTTAAATAATAATTACATAGCTTTATAGAGGAAATGTAGCAAAAGTACTTGGGACAACAAACAAACAGAACCCCCGGCTATTTCCTAATCATTGTCCTTATAGATCCCCTAGACTCAGTATGTACAAATAAACTGTAGAACACAGTGGGAACAGGAATTGAATCAGGCACACCATGATCCTTGGGTGTCCTAGACAGGGCCAGCAGCTGGATCTGATGACCCTCATGGGCCCCTACAACTCAGCATATTCTATGACTCTGAGATTCTGATCCTTTCTCACTAGTGATAAGTTTCCAGCGACCTCCTAAGTATAAGGTAACTAACACACTTCCATTTTTATCACTCTCCAAAGTGTATGAACAGCCATGCAAAGCAGATCTATGAGACAAGGACACTCTAGATATTTTCTGACCAGGACTACATATTTTAAGAGACTATTCTGTACAGATACAAACTGCCCCTTTCACTATGGGCTGCAGAAAGTTGTATATTCTTTTAAGCTCCAGCATCTTCTCTTGCTGCTCTCTGTGGACTTTTCATTATCTCTTAATGTTCTGTGCTCTTTTCCATGCTCTTCACAGACTGACCTCCAGGTTGCTGTAAAGTTTGTGCTGCTCATCCTTATTACCTTGTGTCTGCTCTGTAAATGTTTCTGTCAAGTAACATTGATCTAGGTATTGCTCCCTGCACATATACACATTCTTCCCTCAGTCCTTTCATGGTTAAGAACCACCATCTAACAATTTAAGATTAGACAAATTAAATCACTTGGAGAACTTTGTTATATGATACATAGCTCACAACAGCTCATCTCCAGTTCTTTTTCTACAGCTATCCTACATACACATCACTTTATTCAGAACCCAATTAAAAAGGGTAAATAAGTTCTCCATAATTTCTAATGAAATAATCAGATAGAGCCCTTGATGTGCCCCTGAAATTTCTTGGTAACCTTTCAAGGTCCTGCAAACATTATAAATCCAAATATATGGAAAAATATCTTTAATGATGTTCATTGTATTCCACAACACACTCCACATTTAAGGACCCTATTATGTCCATTTCACCACCTGGTAAGTGATGTACTCTACTGTGGAATCTCTGTGTCTACAGAGAAATCTCACTGGAATCTAAATTCTTCTTGCTTTATGTCAAACAGAAAATTGTTAATGCCTTGGATTCACTAACTTCTTACAACAGGCACGTTTGCTAAACAACGCCATTTCTTGAGACAAATGATAAAAAAAAAATCCATAAAACTAGATGAAATAATACTTATACAGCCAACTGTTAACAACATATGCTTAAAGGGGTAAATTTCACATTATTAATAAATAAATATCAACAATAGATAATTTAACATTTTATGTAGATTCTAAATGTTCAGTAACTAACCTATAAAATTCCCACCAATACTAAAGTTTCTCATTTGAATGAGTGTTTTTAAAAACAACATACCCATGAAAGTATTCAACTGACAAAAAGCACTTTAAGCCTGCATCTATTTCAGGCAGCAGTGAATTTCCAGACTATGGAATACCACACCCACTAAAATTTGTCAAAAAGTAGCAGCTACCTGTCATGCCATTCAAAAGCTAACAATCCTTATAGCAAGTGACTACGTGTTGATTCTTCCTAAATGTAAGATAGCTTATGCTAGGAAAAAGAAATTCTACATAATATGTAAAAAATGGGTACCTATAGCTAAATTGAGACCAACCTATAAGTTTCTAAGACAACTTAATTTTGTGGAGAATTTAATTGTCAAATCTCTAAATATTGTTAAACTCTGCTAAACATTTATATTCTGCAGAATGGAAGGAGGTGACTCAGCATGCAGCACGCCAATAAATGTAAATCATATATTGCATGCAACTTCTCTGAGATGAAGCCAATCAAAGTATGAAACCATTCCATAAGCTAAAAATTAATTTCAAACTTTTGTTGAACTAGGACCATGACCAGTTAACATGCAAAATTCAAACATACCTTTCCTATCACAAACTTTGTAGTTACTATCTTATTCTGCTTCTCATTTGCAGCTGCTACCATAGTCTTAGGACAGCCTCAGTTACTATGTGTGTATAGATACAAAAATACTAATACCTATTCTCGGTGGTTCTCCGTGTTCAGAAGATATATGCAACAAGATAAAAATACCCTGAACATTGCTAATAAAATACTTTAAAATACAATATGTAGAAATATAGACTGATAATTAAAATCCCATATGAATTATTTGTTTTGATCATAATTTACTTGAGATAAGTTACAGTATTTCTCAGTTTCCAGGGAAATTACATGACGATGTGGCAGATTTTACATCTGGCATGCAAAATGTGAAAACAATGCAAAAAAATGGCTGAAAACAAGTTGAAGATGAAGTTTCAGTGACAAAAACTACAGAGGCAGTATGGATCCAATAAGAAAACTGATTGTAGCAAGTTGTCTCTGATCTTGGGAGAATGTTTTTGGACACCTAACAGCTTTTTTATTACTGTGGCTGATTAAAATGAAAAGCCCTACTACTAAAATGTTCTTTTTGATGAGGTTTTTTGCCATGAACTATAGACCTTGCAGTCCAGTGGGATACAAATCCTTTGATCCTGTGCAGTCACATAAATTCAAAGTCGTAAACCAACATTGAATTTGATTTTATTAGTGTGGCTGATGTTGCCAGAATTGTAATGCAACCTTGTTTTTCTTCGCTTTTTTTCCTTTTCTTTCAGGAAGGGTATGGAAAGGAGAGTTTACTGTCAACACAGTTTCACCATATAAAGAACTAATTTCTTGGGCAACCAGGCTACAAGATCAGCCATTACAACAAACCTTTGTAACTATAAAGGAAAGCAAAAATATATATTGCTAAGTTACAACAAATTATTTGAATTCAGTAAAAGCTGAAGCAAAAAGCATTATTAGCAAAGCGCACAGAAAACAGCAACCAAAGATAGTTACATATCTATAGAAAGAAAATGAGAAGCAATGAATACTTCTCAACAGGAATTATTTAGCCAAATAGTTCCATGAGAACAAAAAAAAATAACTCTACACTTTTACATACTAACAATTTTCATTCTTCATAATGAACACAACTGTTGTCTAAAAGTTAAAGTTTTGAATATTTTTAGAGATGATTAGCCTCTCCACCAAAATAGTGTTCTCATGTGCAATCAAAACAACAAAAAGAGATTCTACATGGATAAAGAGAAGTATAACATCAATTATGGAAATTACTCTGTATTTGTGTAAAAGACACACCTACTTTAAACTAACATATACTGCACACTAATTTTGCATCACCACGCTACTCTAGACATTCCCATTGTAGAATTTGAAGAAAATATTGCAGATGAAAAAGTCTCAGAAATAACAGCCTTGGTCAATTACTCAAAAGGGAGCAATCAGAACAATCTTAATTTTATCCCTTCCCATCAATGCTTCCATGTTGTGCAGCTATGCAGAAACTTTCTCTTCAACAGAACTAGTTGAACTTCATTCAGTGAACATGGTGGGAGATATTCCTGACAAAAGTTAAAAACTCAATAATGAAAAAGCAGCAAGCTTTTAAGACTTCTGCACTGCATGTACTAAAGTTGAAAGATATGTAAGAACAAAGTGTGGACCCTCAGAAAGAGAACAATACCAGTATCGTAAAGGCATGACGATGATCTGTAAAAACAGATTCTACACTTCCTCAAACTGCAAAATTCCTGCACAGTGAGTCACGGATCATTTTAGGCAGTTTTCCTCAAGCAGTCACCAATGACACACCTTCTTTTACAAAAAACTATCTTGAGATTGCGGGACTCAACATATAGATGCAAAGTAAGTCAAAAGGGAGCTATGACTGAACATTCATGCGAATGTAAGCATCCCAATAAATCTGTTAAACCTTAGGTGTATGAATAATGAGATTACATGCCTATCCAATACATACTGCAAAGTCCAGTTTATACTTAAACATCCTATACTTATGACAGCACAAAAAACTGTAATGAAATTACTTATATTCAGATCAAATCTTGACTAATAAAGCAAGGGAGGGTATTGCTTACTGACCAACAAAAATAAAATCAAATACTGAATGGACTGTATTTATTCCAGGATACATATGCTGGAGAATATTGCACACATATAAGTAAAATATGTATTGTGATAGATAGATTAGATAGATTGTAAAGACCCAAGTCTTGACAATCTATCTCCTATGGTTTTCTGTCCTAATTTCCAGGCTACCTCTTTTGCCCTTCATCTTGCCAGTGGAGTGCCTCTAGCACAGTGTATGTTATAAGGACTGCCAGTCCTAGTAGCTCTACTCACTATTTTTCACCTGAAATTGTACCTTTCACATCTCTATACATATGTCCAGCTCTTGTTGTCTGCTTTGCTTTCCAGTGGGTTTTCTTTCATTGCCTAACCATCAGTAAAGGGGTCAGGAGACAGACTTTCATTTTGAAAGCATCCTCTGAAGAGTGATCCCCACCTAATCAAGAGTAACTTGTGTCAATCATTAATCAGTGGAACTTAGTTTTGACCCAGTGTTATTTTATAACAACTTTGGTGGCTTTGTGGAAATGGCAATTGAAAGTTTGTTCAACACCAGAAGATGCAATCAGTGATCACTAGATTTGCAAAGTCAAAAGCTGCTAAAATCAGGTCTTTACTGAAGATGAGAAAAAATAGTTTTATTTTAAAAATTTTTACCTCCAATTTCAGACAGATTTTTCCTTATCAATAAAATGTTCATCCTTGACAAATTTGTTCCTGTTAAAATCAGGAATATCAGAGCCAGAATTTTTCAACAACAGAATATTGCACATTTAATTCAGAAAAAAATGCCTTACATCTACTAGATGTAAAGAAATATCTGGTGTAGTAAATTCCAAAGTGCAGATAATTTTGGCAAGAAAGTGTGGAGTACATGTTTTCAAAATTAAAATGGTAACTTTAATACTACTTAATTTTTAATGGCTTTTATAATTGCATGATGACACTTCAATTAATTTCTCTTGTATAAAATTGTTTCCTATGTTACAGAGATCTTCAATATCTGTGAAAATAAAATGTCCTCTTGTTCAAAGTGTGTGCTCTAATTTATTCTCCTGAGTACATAACATGTTTATTCAAGGCAAGGTGATGGGATAAATTAACTTTCATAAACCATGAAAAATGCCGCAGGTTATAAGGAACATAAGAGTTTTGTTTTAGCCCTAACTAAGCAGAATTTTTTGTAATGTATCTAAATTTGAGCAGAACTCAGTTGTTCTGAAGTTCGAATGCAATAAATTGTCCTGCTCTATGCACATTTTAACTATATACTACCATGCCCATGGACTGAAATAGAGTTAAAGAGATTTTCACTGTTTTCAATCTAGGGAATATGGTCTGTGGTAACTTCTTAAATAAACAGGAGAATCCTTGGATCAACATGTGGAATTAGCAGCATTCTGCAGCTGACATGAAGTTTAAACAATCCAAGTCTCACAGCGAAATTGCATTGAAAATAACAGAATGGCAACATGGCAAGTGGCCATATTGGAAAAAACCCCACAACACAATGAAAGAAGAATCTTCCAGGATATTCAAACTATCTGATAAGAAAATATTAATTATGTAAACATATTGTTAAAGGGAATTAAGCATAAAAAGCATACATTGCATCAAAAATATGACAAATGGAGGAGAAGAATGGGAATTTTTTTTTATTCTAAGTATCAGAGCACAGCAGGGATGACTGAAGTGTCATCAAGAATTTTATCATAGAGTATGATTTGAATATAGAAACTGTAATGTGCAAATTTTAAAAATATTAACTAAAGGGGAATATCTTCATACAACATGAAGAATCCTTCCAAGCTTCATTTCTGAATGAAGATGAAATTGTCAAGTGTTTCCAAAGAGATTAAGTGCTGTTTGCTGTAGAAAGTTATTGTTTTATTGCTCCTGTCTTTTGCCCCTTTGTCTGCCACTTTACCTTCTCTAGCAATGGCTATGCACATTTTTCACTACAGGAAGATTTTTTTCCTGCTGGGATTTTACTATTTTAGGAAATGCAAACTTTAAAGATAATGTTGCTGCCATTGTCTGGCAGCCTTAGGAGTTCTGAAATCAGTATTTTAATACAATGTCATAGGAGTTCAGTCTCTTTTTTCCCCCTAACTTTTATGCTTTTTTCAGTCTTTCCATTTTTTCCTTTCTTGCACCACAGAGAGGCTCTGCAGTGAACAGGGAGAATTCCTCCAAGAGGACGAAGTAACCAAGAAGAAGATTCATAAAGGCACACAGTACACACACAGTGGTGCAACCATACATTTAGCAGCTGAAAGACTGAAACATTTCAAGTTAGGCAAGATTAGTATCAATAATTAACCACAAGCTGGGAGACCTTCATCAGTTCACCACATGGAAATGCTGAAAAGCCTGAAGAGCTCATTAAGAAAGACTGACTAATAAACCCTTTGTGACCTTGGCTGCTCCTTAGAGCTGCAGCTCCACCAGAGAGAAGCATACTTGATACAGATTTTCTTCTGTATGTGCATGCTGGAATACAAAAATAAAACAGAGAACACTCAAAGTAGCCACCCACCTTATGGATGCATTTCATCTCGTAAAAGTTAAAATAAAAGTCACATCCTGAAGCAAAACCTTATTACTAAAATTCAGCATATAAATTAAAAAGCTTTGGATTTTATAAGTACTGTGGCATATTAAAGCTTTCAACACTATTCATCATTGGACCCCATATCCTAACAGCAGATTTCAAAACATAGTGACTTTTGGCAAATCATGATATCCCTATCGCATGCAAGAATTCACATATGCCCAAACAAAACTTGGGAAAAAAATTCTTTTTCTCCAGAAAGGAATAATAAAAATCCTTAAGAGCACCCAGATCAGATTTATTTCAATTTAATCTGCTCAAAAGTATTCCAGTTTGTTGTAAAAGTCCACCTATAGAAAAAGAAGATTTAGGCAAATTACAACAGCATAAAATGTTTTCATGTTAAAACATCCAATTTGTGATGTATGCTCAGAAGCTGAAATGAAATTTTACTTTTACATCAAAGTAAAAGACATTTTAAATTGCCAAAATAAAATTGAGATCTCCCACTTCTATAAAGAGGGATTTTGATAAGTATTCTGGCAGACAAGAGCTTTCAACACTATTCACCATTGCCTCTCATAGCTGAATTAAAAATTCCCAAATGTTGCAGAGAGAAGCAGCACCTTTTGTTACACTCATGTCATAATTAAAGAGCAATGGAAGCATTCATAAATGGAAGCATACTGACCAAAAAGAAAAACAAATGGGAAGGTGAAAAGACAAAGAGACAAGAAAGAACATAGGAAGCATTAGACATGAAAAAACAGATTTGTAAAAGCATGAAATGGTCATAATAAGAGCAAGAGTTTTATTACTTAATAAAACCTTAAATGTTTTTATGCCTTTGTGGTCTCACTACAAAATAAAGATAAATTATCTTTAAATTATCAGATAATTTTGACTCGTGCTAGGACTTTTCCTTTCACATTCCTTTTTCTTCCACATTTTTCAATGTTTTCTGGGGCACTTTGAGGCACTGGTCTTTAACCTCAATTTATGATATGAAATAGTTTTCAAAGTTAAGGAAGTTCTTCTGTGAAAAGGAAATTACTTTCTACCCACTTCTACATTTCAGCTCTTGGAACCTTCACAAAAAAAGCAAAAATGCAAACATTACCAGGGAGGCCACAAAGGTCACTATGAACACCTCATGATGCATTCTTCCCTAAATGAGGCCAGCTTGCTCTTTTCGTAATGTCACAGGCAGCTTTATACCAACTGCGTTGCCATTCACTACTTCTTAAGTTTCAGTAATATGTTCGTAACTGTGATAGAGACAGGTATTTCTTTCTAAAATTTGCCATGAGATATTTTAAAAGATGTAAAAACAGGATTTTATTACATGATATTTATTGAAAAATTTATAAGCTAGCTCTAGTTAATTTTTTATCAAATACCTATTAATATTTCTTACACTGTATTATATGACATGCATTATGTAATACTGTTCTGTAATAGAAATACCTGAAGATACTAATATTCTCAGTTTGGAAATATATAAAAGATCTAGTGAGCTGGTGGAAGCCTAACAACCTGTATTGGAGAAAAACATCCATGTACAGGGTTACAAGACAGCTAAGGACTTTCCTTCCATCTTCAACAAGCAGTCTTAAACTCCCACGTAACTAAAGATGAAGGGATATTTGGTAGGTTTGTTCTAAAGGGAACACAAAGACATTAGGGAAAAACTTGAATTTTTACTCATTTTATCAATTTAACTTACAGGGAAAAAAAAGCACAGAGCACCCTTGTGCAGCTATGTGTTGGATTAAATATTAAGCACTGCAGACAGAATATTGCTTTCAAGTAAATTCCTTTCTTTCAAAAGTCAGGAGTCCATTTGCATTATTTTGATTTATGTTGTTGTCAACTACTTAGTTGGTTATAGATACTCAAAATTTGGTTCTGCTGGACAAACACTATGAAGGTGTTCAAAGTTACGACCTATAGATTGAGCAACTTCAATTTTAGTTTCATAATGTGCAAGATAATTTCTGACCTAAAACTAAAATGGACACACAAACAGCGGGCAGGATGTCACCACACTCAGTTTAGAAGGAAGTATGAAACCTGCACGTTTTTGGGAACTTTTTCTGAAAGACTCAGCTGACATCTAGCGGCAAGAGCAGGGAAAGCAAAGCACTTAACAATACAGAACAGAAATCATTCCATGTCTTTAAATGATATTATTCAGTATTTTGTAAACATTAAGCGAAAAATGCAATAAATCCTTTGAATGCAGCAACAGCATTACACTTTTTAGACATTACTTTCATGTGGATGATTCAGTTGTATTATATACATTAATTAACCCTTCAAGAGTTATGTGTTATGCAGATTGTTATGCATAAGAGATGGTGCAGATTCATAAGTAATTGACTTGGTTGTAATCTCAATAAGTATACACATGGAAAAAAACTGATTTCAAGTGACTTCAAGTTTTGGTGATAATATAAATATGACAAAATAAAATACAGTATAGTCATATGCTCTCCCTACCCAGTGATTTTTTGTACACCTTTCAAGACTGCTACATTCACTGCAACTTCAGTCTCATAGATTCAGCACCAATCCCCAGAAACTAGTGGTATGGGTAATGCCCTGGCTGCACTCTGGGTATTCTGTATAAAGTTTGTAGGAAATTAACACAGTGATAACAAATATTGAGACTTAAAAACTGAAATTCCTGTTCACATACTCAAGGAAAAAAAAACCTACAAAAATAAACAGAACAAAAGTACAGGGCACTTTCTAATAACTTAAAAACTGAAATTCCTGTTCACACACTCAAGGAAAAAAAAAAACTACAAAAATAAACAGAACAAAAGTACAGGGCACTTTCTAATGCTAAAGAATAAACGTATCACTCACAAGTCACTATATACAGGTTTCAAGGGACAGAATCTAGATAATGTTGCTTACTTTCAACCTCAGAGGACAATTCAATAATATTTTGAGAACTTTCCTGTACATATACCTTCCATAACGTCTTAACATTTTTCTAGGCCTTTTAGGAATAACAAAGATTAAGGGTCTCACTCCTAACCTTTTGCAGAGAAAGTATGATAATCAAACCTTCTTCATAAACACCACATAGGCGATCCAGATCTGTTTGCAAAAGAGCTGCTTGAAAGAAATTCCTGTCTGTAGGTTTCTTCAGAGCATAGCACAAAATCATATTTAACCCAAGAATTTCCCATAGTTGGGATATCTACCGTCATATTTTTCTGTTATACCATTAAAGAATAAAATGCAACAAAGTATTACATTAAACCATGGCACCATTTCACTCCCTCATTAGATGTTCCCACTGAAATTTTATAATGTAAATTTCAATACATTGCACTATACAATGTGATCTGCCTAACGACACAGATAATGTATCAATGTACGGGATTATCAGAATTCCCATATTAGTAAAACTGTTTATTTTACATTCTATTTCCTTTAATGATGACACAGGAAAAACGGAATGTAATTGATGACCTGTACACTAACGATTTAGCATATGAACTTGTATTAGAACACAGTGCAGCTATACTTAAGAATATATTATAACTGGTGAGAAAAGGAAGGTGCTGTTAATTTTAACTAGGGGTGACCATCAAATTCAGTTATACTGCCATTTAAGTTCCGCTTTTATGATAAAAACACTTTCTTGTAATATTTCACTTTACTTACCACAGCCAAGGGAAAGTGAGTTCTAATACTAAACTATGTTATTTCTGATTTTGATAACTAGTTGCTCAAGCTTACAGTTTAAAAGAGGAGACATCAATACAGAGTGCTCAATACTAAACTTCAGAAAGCCTCACACATGCTTATTTTCCTGTTAAAATTACAGAAAACGGCTTCTACAGAAGTATGTTTCACTGAGAAAGAGTAAGTAGTTAAACACCAGTGCCAACGCCAAAGTACTGCACTGCTTTGTTAGCAGGAAGAATTTAACAGAACAAGAAGAAGAAGAACTACAAAGAGGAAACAAATAAAACTGCGTTCAGACATCATTTATGAGTGCAGGTATAGATTTTAACCAAATTAATTTTAGCTGAGCTGGCAGTCAACTGAAAACAACTTCTAGAAAGAAAGAATTAAATTCTTAACATTTACTAGAAAGTGTATGTTTGCATCAACTAAATCTGTAAAATGCACTAGACAGGGAAATAAATAATTACAAAACTATACCTTTAATGTTTCAATTTCTTCTTTGTGTTCCCTCTTTAAATGCAGAATGGCAGCTTGGTACTCTGTAGAAATAAAAAAAGTACATTCCCTTAGAGTCAGAAAACAATATGCCATCTTCAACATAGAATATTTCATACAACACCACTGGGTCCAGAACGCAGGTGTAGGCTCTCTAATAAATGACCTTTTGCGGTGGTAATGGAAAAGAAAATCTGAACACAGTAATTAGCATTTTTTTCTAAGACCACATGACCAGATTTTCCATGGTGTTTCTGAGAGAAGAGGCTAAAGTAGAGGTCTTCCATGCTGAGAAGGGAAAATGGGGGAAAAGATATGACAGACTGAAATAACAAAAGGAAACTATAGTTTTGCTTAATTTTGCAAACAAACGTAGAACTGGTAGGATATTATGACATGAACATGCATGCATACACACACTTTCACCTGAATTCTAAAACAACATGCATCAAGTACAGTAATTTAAATGGACAAACATACAATCACTATACACAGTCAAACTGGATAAAATAGCAATCACAAATAGAAATAAAGAAGGTACCAAACAGCGAGATACAAAGAATTCTCTCTTAATTCTATCCTATGAAGAATAATTTCAGAGTTTAAGTACAGAATACTGTGAATGAGATACAGGACAGCTCTGCCATTTTGCAAGAATATAACAAAATCCAAAGGCTGAAAGCATGAAACAGAAAGCCAGAGAAATTTAAATTGAGTGAAAAAATGAGGCGGTCAGGCATTGATCATGCAGGTTTAGTTATGGCACAGATTTTCCAAACACACCTCTAGGACCACTAATGCCATGGTTCCCCTTAATCTGTACCATGACTGCATTTGGCCAGAGGAAGAAACAGAAACCCCTTCAAAACACTCGTCTAAGGCTTCAAGAGATCTTAAGAGAGTCCTTTGTAAGACACTGGCACAGAAGCTACAGCCCTCCTAAACAGCGACGAGTTTTTTGTTAGATGACCAAAGTCCCACTTCCATCTGCTTTCAAATAAAAATTTATCCGTGTTTTTCCAATTTTCTGGCTTGGCTTCTGCCTCCTCAACTAAATCCTAAGTTAAACCAGGTTTGAAAATAGGCCAAAGAATTTAAATTTTATTATCAATGGTCTCTAAGACTAAGGAGTCTGCATGATCCATTCAACAGAAGAACAAACAAAATAGTATTAAAGTATCAAAGCATGGACCAAAGTACCAGATAAATAAAATATTCCAGTACTTAGGTGCTCTTTATTTTTTTTTCCTTTTTCTGTTCAGAGCACATGAAGGAAAGAGGAAAGAAAAGGTAACTTGATCATCACACTGAATTCTACATGACATGGAAGCTATTAATGTAAAGCTTCCATGTAATGTAGACATGGATTTTTTCCAAACACAGGTGAAGTTATAACCAAGCAGCTGAATTGATACATAAAATCAAAAGGAAAAGGGATCAATATTTTATTTTGCACAGCATAAAGTAAAAACCTTGGTTATTCCAGCTATCTATCTAAACTTCTAGCCCTCTAACAGGTCTCTACTTAGAGCTTTTGGGCATAAGAAAATTGCCTGACAGCTCTGCTGGAATCACAACTGGTTAGGTCTAAAAACTTTTAGATTTTCTGCTGTTAATTCCTTTGACTAGTTGATATTCCCTCTGGATACAGGCTCTGCATATCCATTCACCTAAACAGGATATAAAACTGTTGCCTCAGGTCCCCAGAAAAAGTTGTGACCCTTCTGGCACCTCAGCCGCCTTAAGCACTCAGTTTGCAGGGCATGCACCTTATGAATGTCCTAACTTGAAGGTTAGCTCTTTAAGGTCACATGATAACTGAAGCAAATAACAGGCTTTGAAAATGCTCCTAACAATCAGTTCTTAGTTTAGCTAACAGAAGGATACAGATCTATCTCAACAAAAGATCTACTTTCTATGTGGGATTGCCCAATGATTAAAATTCTTTGAGATTTGGGTGAGAGAGTCATAATTCACCTATGATGACACAGACCTGCACTAGCACCAGAAGCAGATTTTTCACCATGTCTACTCACTCCCAAGCCTCTGTCGCTTATTTTTTTATCTTGGCACAAATGTTCGTGCAATTAGAGAATGATGGAAAAACCTCTGTGAATGAAATCTAACACAGCACAAGAATGTAAATTTTTTTTTAACAATTAAGTATCTGTCATTGTTGGCACATGTTTTTCATTGCTTCTAGCTGAAAGCTCTGAAACAAGCTCTAGAGATTGTTTTGTTTAGGCTTTGTTCTAAAGCAGAAGTAAGACAGAGAGCAGCAATTCTTTTACTATTTACTTATTCTTTAAAATTATGCTTAGAAAGTACTAAGCTATGAGAATAAATAATAAAAATTAATTTCTTAAAGCAAGGCTACTGCCAAAAAGCAAGTGCATCATAAACTGATATAGTGTAACAGATTTAATAGATTGTCTACTATGATATAAACTGACATTCAACAGCATAAGCTTCTAATTTTATTATTTTTAACTAGAAGAAACTAACTATTGGATAGAAGCTAACACCCAGCAAAGTACTTTAATTCTCAAGCAAATGTTTATTTTTCTGTACAAGATATTATAATGAAAATCACATGACAGTAATATGGTCTTGCATAATATAAAGTAACTCATGACCATTCCTTTTCTGTTTTGTGAGGTCACCTTAATTTAGGACAATTGTACACGGATAGTTAACATTTAAGAAAACAGCCTGTATACAGAGATGGCAATCAGATGCATTAAAATGCTGAAGAATTTGACTAGCAAAAATAATTTCATTCATGCAATTTCAAAAATCAGTTCCTTAATATACTGGCAACAGAATAATGAAGTTTAATTATTCAGCGGTGTTGGGATGCTGCTTAAAGTGGTAAAAATCAAAACAGCAAAGAAACAATAACGACATTTTAACAGAAGGAACTATACAAGGAACAAAATATAAGTCAGGCTTTATAAACTACTAAATTCTTAAATTTCATTTAACTAAATAAAATTTCATGTAGACTATACATAAAATCCAGAAATACCAACCTATCACTGAGTGATTTGTCTGCGTTAAAAATTAACAGTGCCAGAGTTGAAGAAATCTGATATGGCTCTGTAGCCAGCCTAATTCTCACATAACCACTGTAACTTGTTAGCTAAGACACATGAACACCTGAGGGCAGCTCTCAGCGCCAGCCCAGACACAAAGCTGCAGCTGAACTGCAGCACCTCCCACTTCCTTGTGCTGCCCTACCTTAGGGACCTTCCAGACTGAAGAAAAGCTTCTAATCATCAACCACAGAATGGCTGAGGCTGGAGGGGACCTCTGGAGGCTGTCTGGTCTGCACCCCCACCTCTCCCAGAGCTGGTTGTCCAGGACCATGTCCAAATGGCTTTCAAATTCTTCCAGGAATCTTCACCTTCCTCACCCTCTCTGGGCAACTTGTGCTAGTTTCTCAGTCACCTTCACAGTGAGAAATCATTTCCTGATGTTTAGCCAGACCTTTCTGTGTTTCAGTGTGTGCTCACACTGATCCTGATACCATGCACCACCTGGCTCTCTCATTTTTACACCCTACATTATAGGTCCAAGCCGATCCTTGCGTCACAAGGTGACTCTTTACCTAGTTTGTGCAATGTCAGGGGGGTTGCATTTTCATAAAATCAAAGAATCATTAAGGTTGGGAAAGACCTCCAACATCAAGACCAACCTTTGAGCAAGTATCTCCATGACCATTAAACCGTATCAAGAAGTGCCACATCTACTTATTATTTTAATACTTCCAGGGATGGTGACTGTTTCAGTGCTTAACTACTCTTTCCTAATACCCAAAGTGAACCTCCCTTGATGCAACTTGAGGCCACTTCAACTTATGCCATCGCTAGCAGACCGGGAGAAGACACCAACCCCTGGCCATTCCCTTCTTGCAGGTAATGGGCAATAAGGTCTCCCCTGAGCCTTCTTTTCCCCAGACTAAACAACCCCACCTCCACTGGCTGCTTCTGGTAGGACTTATATTCCAGATCCTTCACCAGCTTTGCTGCCCTGGACACACTCAAACACATCAATGTCAATTTGCTGAAGCTTTAAATTCTTTTATTATGACACGTAACAGAAGGTTGATTGTACAAATGTCCTGTTGTACTTGCCTGGTCTCCAATCTGCCTGCAAGAAGACAGTGGCTGTGGGGCATAAATTTAGCTTCCCCTTAAGCAGATATTTACTCTTAATGACTTTTGAGACAAATCGGATAAAAATGAGATTGCAAGTGCTAAGTACACCTATCCTAAAAACTTACCACATGCAAATTGGGATTTTGTTACTGAGAAAATAATTTAAAAAGTCACTCCTTTACAAAGGGCATTCAAGCAAAAAAGTAAACAATCACATTGCACAGATTCCACTCCAAACATCTCGGAGTCTCAGTTTTTATTTACTACTACTAATTTACTACTTTTTCCTTTGTTTTGAGAGTATGCCATCCCAATAAAAATACAATAGATCATGTAAGCTGTTGCCCATTTGCACATATACTTTACTTTTGCAACCTGATGCTACTTGCAATCAATAATTATAACCTACTGAAGCTAAAGCAAACTTTCATAAAACTGATATTTTTTTCTAAGATAGTAAGGTGAAGCAGAAATACATTAACAAGTCTTAAACAAATATTTGTTACATTTGCTGATAGCTAGCAACATAATATCATGTAATTGTAAAATGTTTCACTAAAACATTTTTGAAAGTAATCTGAAAGTTGGTAAAGTACACAGGAAGCTGTATAGAGATCTCAGTGATGACTAAAGATATACAGTGACATGAAAATGCAAAGTTTGCTTTTTCTGTGTTGTTGTTGGAAACATAAATAAATTATTCATTGTAAAAAAAACAAAACAAACTACTTACTGTGAAACTTAAATTTCCATTTACTCACATCTTTTTCCATAGCCAACAGATAACATTTTGATGAGAGAGTGCTAAATTTGCATTCAGGTTTTCCCTACTTCTACTAACTTTGTATAAGCTGCAAATTCTCAAGTCTTACTTTTCCAGTTCAATGCTATTGTTTTATTCTAGGTATGAACTTGCTATCTCATTAGTTTTTAACATAAACTTTTATTTTAATACAGTTTTTTGTCTTACTATTTCCTAATGAATAGCTTGCTCAATGGTTTTTGATAGTAACATACATATTTCACATTTCCTTGTTCAACTGTATGTTCTTATAAGGGTCTTGGGAAAAAACAAAAGACAATTTTTGAAGTGATGAATTACATAATTGTCATGATCCTGTTCCGCCATCCGTTGATAGAATCAATATTAGAAAGTATCATAACTTCCAGTCATGCTATATTTGGTTCTGCCTACATGCAACTGCAGGAAGAAGTGACTCCAATTAGTATTTTATCTGATTTTAAAAAGATTACTTTAGCATTGAACATTGCAAAGACAGAACCAGTGTAAACAGGATAACGTTCCTTCCCTAACTGTCATGTTTGCTATCAGTCTGCTCCATGATTTTAAAGTATGTTGTCAATATGGATCATATAAAGATAACATTGACTAAAACGATACCACTCCATCAGGAAAATACATTATTTCTTTTATCATTAGGTACTACAACATTTGAAATACCACAGTTAAAGCCTGGAATTAACATCTACCCAAGTAATGGGCGGCAAGAAGGAAATAAAATTGTGTTTTAACTAACTACCAAGTGCAAGGAGGAAGTAACTCTGTGTCCTGTAGTTTCATCAAACATAGTATGTGAACACATAAAAGAATTTTTGTTGAAGCACGATAAAAAAACTAAAGCAACAACCCGAAACAGTTCAAACTGGTTGAATAAGGAAGATGGACACGATGTGAACAAAGAGCTTAAAGTGCTGTACAGCATCAGACATGGAATTTGTTATAGAATCACAAACATCTACTGTGTGAAACAACAGAGTATCGTGCATTGTGAAACAGCGGACAAATGCCTATACCCTTTTAGACATCAACATCTGCTAGAGTGAAAACTGTACAAATACACAGAGAACATTAGGAGTATATAGGTGTGACACCAGAAGTTTTATCCATGTTCTCTTGAACAGCAATTTTTAAATTAAAAAGTACTCAGAACCTAGAATGCTGACAGATACCAAAACTTGCATATAGGGAAAAAATAATGCAATAAGAAAAGCTGCTTATCCTAAGTTATACAAAAAGCACAATCTTTTCAATAGTTATTGTACTTCATGAGTTTTAAATTTAAACACAAAATAACTTGAAACAAAGGAAGATATATTCAATATATTTGGCTAATTTTTAAAGCAGTACATTTTCTAAAATTTTGGCCCTGAAAGATAATCTTGTAAAAAAAAATGTATAACACAAGACTGCTTGAATCTACCCTTAACAATCATAAAACCCAAGTATCTCAACCAGCAGAATATTCCAGTATTCATAGGCTTTTGGTATCTGAATATGAACAAGTCCATCAATATTTATTGCCCCAACTACTCAGCTTTATTATTTTTCCTGACCTTTTAGGATAAACATGGTCTCCAGGCAACATACCCGTAATTTCTGTGAGCCCATTTGGGTCTACAGTTTCTACAAGGAAATCTGAGTTACAATATTGAAGTGCTAATGATATTGAGTGGACAGTTTCAGCTGATTTCTTTATAACACATTGAATTCCCAAATAAGTACACCTCTAATCCTTTTAGCTACAAATTCAGATGATCTTCAAAATGTGAACTATGTATCTGTACGATCAGTGTTGTTAACTGTGTTCAAGAAGTTATATAGGAAGAGATAAATGGTAGGATTTTCTTTTTCTGTTCCACAAACAAGTCTAAGATGTTGTTGACTTATCTGTTTCATTAGGATGAAGGGAAAAACATGAGATTTTTATGGGACAGGCAAATACAATTTGCCCATTTACCTGGTTTCCCAGCAGGCAGGAAATAACACAAGTGGCCTGTAAGTACCTAAGTGTTTCTACAAAACTCTGTACCGCCATCAGAGTCCTGTGAGGAAGAGCCCTTGTTCCTCTTTCCCCTCTTGCTTCCCGGTGAAGCAGGATGGAGTTGCAAATTGGAGATATCAGAAATTAAGACAGGTTGAGATATGAACAGTTTACTGGAAACAGCAATGAGATAAGAAAATGAACAGTAATGGCAACAATATTAATAACAGAAGTATACAAGACAGAGGTTGATTCACATGCAAAAATGCTCACCCCAGACCCTGAGACAATGAACAATGGAGCATGGCTACCCCTCTCCTGCCATGCTTTTTTGACCAGAAGCTGGAGTCCCTTTCCTCCCACTCCTAACAATGATGTCAGGTGGTATCAAATAACATTAGGGTCCTGGGTGAAACTACTACACGAAGGAAATAGAAAATGCTTGCAATTGAGTTGTGAGGGAGAAAGGTGTCTCAGACCAGACTAAGTCCATGTTCCTAAGTTCCTAAGTTAATGGCAGTCTATACAGACAATATAACTTCCCTAACCTAAGATCACTAATGGCATGTGCAGGGAAATTCTAACAAGTTCCAATACAAGTTGCTTTAATTAATGCAAAATCGTCTTAACACTGTCTTATTTCCTATGAAGTATCCGTGTAGCTGTGACAAACATGATTGGACTGTCATTATGAAACTTCAAAGGGAACAGAAGGGGTTCAAAGTACTTTGGATTTATTTCTTCTAATATGATGTCTACTCACATCATCATCTAAATGGTGTTTTGTCATAGAATTAAGAAGTAGTTCTTCACTGACATAATGTAAGAAGAGTTTATCCTGGTCATAAGGTTTGTTTTTAAATCTTATAAGATAATCACACTGAATCCTCACCAATGTCTAGTATTCCTAACTCAATCACAAAAAAAAAAAAAAATCAAGAAAAAAACCCAAACAAAACCAAATCTTAACCCTTACAAAGTTTTAAGTCAGCAGATTGCTATTTTGTAATTCTGTGAAAAGCACGACAACAGGAAATTACCCAATGAATAAACATATGCAGAAAAATATAAATGCTTTGAAACATGCATTATTCAGTATTGCCAGTTACTTCAGCAAACAACTGCAAAAGTGATAAGGCCAGTTGAATGAGATTGAGCTATCTAGTCTAGTGGGAAATGTCCCTGGCCCTAACAGGGGAGCTGGAACTAGATGATCTTTACAGGCCCTTCCAACCCAAACTATTCTATGATTCTACAACTTGATAATTCAAAAGAGCTGCTTAAAAGGAGCTTCAGAGTCATGAGCATTTGTTCAAAATGTCTTAAGCTTGACTTAACTGAAGTACCACAAGATAGTATTATGAAAACAATTCCTGATGTCTTATAGAACTTCTGTAATCTTACCAAATTTTTAGTTCTTAACAGTGGTAGATATAGCAGACTCAGCCTTTACCACTTCTATTCCCCATCAAGGAAAGATAAGTACTACCTTTATGGTAACAAAAGAGACCAAAAACTAGACAGAGACAGACAACATTACAGTGTTCCACCCACCTGGTGGTCCCTCCTTGTAAAGCTTTAGGTGAGCTAGAGACAAAAGCATAAGTAAGATTGTATTTAAGCTTCACTCAGAGAACTTGTATTTTACACCCATTAGCTTCATATTCTAGCAGGGAGTCTTGCACACCCCCTGCTTTTCATTAATTACTAAAATATATAACTGAGCTGTATTTGTAAGCCAATTATAAACTCCCCCTTATGCTATTTTGTCTTGCAAAAAATTATTAACTGCTTGTGAACTGCTGAATTTCTGAAATGCTGCTAAACAGTAGCTCAGCCTATCAAATAAAACCAAAATCAAATAGCAAGTACTTAAATAGATTTCTACCATGTAAAAATATCTCATGGATGCTCCTTGGTTAACCATGGGCCACATGCAGTAACACTATGAAAACAAAGGCATCTCTGTACACCACACTACCAAAAAGTGGCCACACAAACCCAATACACTTAGAAATATTTCTGTAAAGCTCTCAGCTTGATATATACACAGAACACCATATGCTGATTTTATTCATTCCTCAAGACTTACAATTGGAAATAACAATCATGCTCTCTCATTATTGTATTTTCATGTTGTGTGGTAAGAGAGGGAGACCAAAGCAGATCAGAAAGCTTAGACTTTTCTGAGAGATTAATTCCATATAATCTGATTAGAAGACAGAAGTTTGGGGTGGGAACACTTTGAAGAATTCCTCATTTTGTTTTTCATTTCCAAAACATGCTTTTAAAAAAGAAAGTTTTAGACTGTGCAATAGCAGTGACTGATATTGCTGACATATGTGACAGACAAAATATGCCACCAGGTGGCAGAAATGAAACATAAAATCAAAAAATATTCCTCATGATTAGTAAAGTATAAGGCATGCTTCACTGTTTTGCAAAGAAAATACACACTAAAGCACGTGTGCTTTTCCTAATGCAGAGAAAACAACATGAAATAAAATTTGGATGTTTTGGACAACTTACATAATCAAAATGTCTAATGTATGCTCAGTTTTATCATCACACACAGAACTTTTCTGAACACAAAGCAACAACAATGTTTACAAATGTACTCAATACATGCTCATGAAAATCTTATAATACTGACAGTGCTCCACTCTTCAACATTTCTAAAATAAAAGATACAAGCATTCACTGGTCAATCTGGTGACCTGAAAATTCGACCTACAACCCCAGAAATGCTGGATAGGATGGGTCACAATGTTTCAAAAGGAAATTTTCATTTTTCAAAACGGTTGCAAAAAGCAAATACACATATTCAAATATTATTCAGTATTATTCTATTGTGTTCACAACTGTGCAATGCAAGAAATACCTTTTCTTCTTTGGTAATAAAACAACTTACCTACTTAAATAATTTTAAATAAAATCTTACATGAAAACCTTTCCCACAGAAATCTCCATAATTCACATTTCAAGTATATGGGTTACTCCTCAAACTTTACACAGCAATTTAGGAAACTTCTTTGTCATAATCTCAAAACTTCATGTAGAAAGTAGAAGCTTTGAAGTTAAATGACATGCACAGCCACTTCTGGTCAGTACACTCATTTTTGTAAAAAGCCATACATATTAAACTTGTTGTGTGGAAACATGCAAAATAATGTTAACACAATTTAAAGGTAATTAGAGAACAAAAGCTAGAAAACTTTAGTACAAGTTTCTACCTTTATTGAAGTGTACCATACCCTGTAGTATAGAGAAAATCATTAACTTATAATTGTACTGATTCATTAAATTTCAGAATAGTGAGGGTTTCTTAATGTTTTCTCCCTGTGTGGTAACCCTTGGTCCCATTTTCAACACTCCCCTTTACTACAGCATTTGTTTCCTCCTCTATTTCCCCATGCAGTTCTCATCTTTAACCACCGGGTGTCAGAAGGGAACCTACTCACCACAGCTACACCTTTTTAACTACATTTTGTTTATTTTTACAGATGCGACCTTCCAGGCTTTCTCAGGCTACAGTCATAAAACAGTAGCAAATTTTCAGGCTTTTCCTTCAATAAAAATACACACGAGCAACTTCCAAAATCTAATTCGTTCCGTCTTGGACTGGTTTTTATAGAGCAGAGCCACATTTAAGCATCCTTTTACAACTAGGAAATTAAAATTTATTTATGCTCAAAGAAATTCACAAAATTACCCACTCTTTAGGAATAGAGGATTGGATAAAATAATACTGCATGTTGTTTGAAAGCATGATTCTAATCCTCCTTCCCTCAATCCCATTCCATCTATTCCTATCCACCCTCTCTTCTTTAGTTACCACTGAACTTGAACTCTTTCACAGACCCATAATTCCTTACAGGTAAGGATGCCGAATGCACAAACTGGGAAATGAGACATCCTTCACTTGAGCTTAATTTTTGTTTTGATTTTGGGATTTTTTTTTGTTTCATTTTTAAGACAAGGAAGAACTCTCCAAACCTAAAATTTCAAAAATTCTCAGCACCTTAAAGATTCTGGTATGGTGAAAATATGGCAGACATGAGAAAAGGATCTGAATGAAGAGGGACTTGTGGAAAATAAATAGCCCAAAACAATCCAATAGTCCAGTATCCAAATACTGTCCAGATATTTAAATAATACAGACACCAGAGTAAACCTACTGCAGGACATGAAGCATCTTAAAAATAGCCACAGAATTCCCCAAGAATAATAGAACTGTATCCTCAAAAAAACAGCTTCCTATGAAAAAGCCAGCACCCCCTTGATGGTCTGTGATGGAAATGAGGAAAATAGTTACTCCTCTTTCTGATTGCAAAGCAGTATAAAGCACTATTCAAAAGCAGTCACCTGAGTAACTTATCTGCCTGACCATTCCTCAGCTGTGCGGGGTTACAGTTACAGCTCATTTACCTGATAGCAGAGATGAATAGTTTCACTTGTCATTTCACCCTCCCAGAAAGGCAACACTAGAGGTACTGCTGCTGGGGACATTGAACACGAATTCTTTCTCAATAAACGTCCTACTTCATATTTACAAAACCAATCTCTTACAGGAGCACGCTCACCAAAGCAACATGGTAAACAAGTAACTCTTTTAACAGCACACTTGAGGAACAGATTTATTACAGAGTACATGTCTGTGCCATAGCACAGGGAGCAAACCTGGCAAGGCTAATATTGAATTTATCTAAAAAGAAATCCAAACAGCAGCTCTAAATGCAGGTGCAAATTTTCAGAAAGCATCACAACAAGTGAACAGCAAGAATGAAGAACAGGAAAGGGAATTCAGTAAAACCCAGAGGCATTTCTGTTACACAAAGGGCTTTATATATTTCAAAATAGAACCATGGAAATAAAATACAAAGTCAATCTTCTTGTGTACACAATGGCTCTTTCATTGTGTTTCAATTATATAACAAGAATCATCTCGTAAAACCCTGTGACTTTTGGGTCTTGGCAAAATTGGATTGCTCAGGTGCATAGTGCAGTCTATATTTAAAAATTAAAACTACAGTAAAAGAAATAATTCACACAATTTGCCTTCATTATATTCAGGCAACAGATTAATCTTCGCACTAGGAAAATATTAAACTTAGAAATCAGCTTTCTACTTCAAGTGGACTAAAGCTGTTCTGTATGTGAATCTTAAGCATGCTAGTATCCGTGGCTACACATGTATGTGTACCTAGACATGGCTTTGGATTCTGCAAAACCTGTCCTTGTTATGCACCTGCTGCAAAACATGCACCCAGACTCAAAAACAGTAGGTCTCCTAAAATTACTGCATTTCTACACAGAGTCTGCAATACAAAAATAAAGCAACGATTTTTATTGAAAAACTGGAGCATAATTCTTCTTCCCTCTCACCTTGTAAAAATATAAAGCTTATGTGAAGGCATGGACATTTTATCCCATGGCCTTAGATACAGTTACCATTCTGGAACTGTGAGGTTGGTCTGGGCTTTGTTCTTTAGATTTAAATTTGAAAAGTCAATATTCTTTCCTATTCTGCATCTCTATCTAATGCTAAGAGCCTATAAACAGAAAAGGAATTTTACTTGAAAAATAGGTCAGAATTCTTATACTAATTTTACGGATGGATAAACTGAAACTTGGAAAGGTTCCCAAAACTTTCCTGAAGCCATTCCAGAAAGTAGCAAAAGGACTGAAAATGGAACACAAACATCTTAAAAACAAATATTCTTCATCCACAGGTGCCTATCTTTTTGTTCCTGTCTCAAGAGGCACAGTATGAATGACTGTCAGCTGAGGTGGGGAGGGAAAAGCAAAGGGTATTTTTGTTGATTGATTGTTTTGGAGCATGGTTTTTGTTAGTATTTTCAATGTAAATCTTTGCCCAATACCTTCTGAATCCATCAAATCATAGCTTTAGCTATCATAAGTAAGGGGGAAAATTGTCATTGTTATTCTAGAATATGGTTACCAATATGTTATTCTAGAGTATGGTTACCAAAATCTGGCTTGTAATAATACCCTCAGCTTCTCAAAAACACACAAGTGTATCTGTCTGATTATGAAACACCAAATTACATGCACCTATCATGCTACACAATAAATGCAGTAAAATGTAGTAAAATAATTCACAAAAACTTTTTGCACTCTGAGGTCACATCAAATTGATCAGTGATTCAATCACAAAAGCACTACCTTGAAGCAATGCAAAATATCCTGTTTGCTATACTGCTGCTTGATCTAATTCCCTACAGTAAAATTTATAACAGTATCTAACTAACTAGATTAGAACTAACACCACACTGAAATGAAATAAACCTAAATTACTAATATTTTGTTCTTTTTCTTTTACTTAGGATGAAACCAACTGTTGGTAGCCACTGTCACAACAATTTTCTTCAAGACACTTAACAGCAAACATTGTCTTTCTGTTAAAGACAAACTTTTCAAGGCCACAAAGGAAGCTTATGTTAAAGACCGATAAGAAATCATGCTCTTATCTCTCATCTTTTTGTTCCAACTATCATGCCACTCTTTCTCTCACATAAGCTGGTTATTCCCTGCATTTAGGGCATATGGCCCTACATCATGGCCATAAAGTGATTTTCTTGCTGGGAGCTAAGAGTATAGGGGATCAAGGATTTGATTTATTTGAGATTTAGCAATAAACCTCTGCCACTATTTTGTATTTCATTCACCATTTATGCAGGTATTTTCTGTCTAATAAGACCTGTGTTATACACCTCCTGATTTTCTAATTTACCCTGAAATTGTGCTTACATCCTCACAGACTGTTCTAGAAATTGTGGCATCATGGAGACAGCATTACCTCACTGCAGATTTAAAGATGATGAACAGACAGACTGTGAGAAAATTAAGTTTTTAAATGTTTTAAATTTGAATTTAAAAGAAAACACTGAATGAAAAAATGAAAAAAAACTCACTGAATGAATTAATTTTCCAAGTGGCTTTTTAAACATTTTTTCCTGCAGGAATGTCAAATACCTCTCTCTCTCATTACTTTTTATATTTCTGTTTTGCTAAGCAAAAGACTAAACTCCCTCTGTTGCATATAAGAGAACTAGTTTGATCCTGAAGGCTAAAATGGTACTGTTAATAGGAATAACAGAATCTGTATATCCATACCACCTTAATGTGGAGACTGTTCTTCAAACATAAGTAGTTTCAGGAGCTGCAGAACCCATGCCTGAACTCCTTTTCTGGGACAGGTGTTTGCAAGTGCTGACCAAGTCATACACAGTAGTTGAGATACTCATTATATGTGGATTCAATGTGATGTAGTATCACAGACTAATTTCTTCAGTATAGACATGAATTTGTCTCCTCTATCTGGCTAGATATTTTCACCACACATAATGGCTGACATATCTACCCTTCTGTCAGAGTTAATGCTCAAAAATGTGGGAAGTCTCTCCAAGAATTACGGAGGAAAAACAAAAAAAAACCCCTTAAAATGAAAGCAGAGGAACATAAATTTAGGACCAAAAATATATGCACAGAAATGTCTTTGATTCCATGGACTAACTACAAACTAAAGTACCCTTTTTCTACTCTTCCAGGACACAGATGTAGTACAGACTTTCTGGACTTCAGCTATTTTAGACACACTTCAAAGAAGTTCCAGTTTCTCTAGAGAATCATGCAAGCAGCTTGTGCTAATTACAGAGAGCCAGTTGACAACAGAGTCACTTGCTCTATGGAAACACACGCATTAAAGAATTAAGAAAACATAAATTAAACCAAAATATTGCAACATCATCCATTCAATTAAAAATTAACAACTCAAGATTCGGATACTGCAGGAGACAATATTATGACTGCACAAGCAGTTATCAAATGCATGAAGAAAGCCTGGTGCTCAGTTGTATCCCTAACTTCTTTAATTCTAATACTCCTAACAGACCTAGCCAGCCTCACACACGTGTTCCTTGTTATGTCCATTTGCTTTTCAGTTCCTTTCCCACACATCAAGCCAGACTATGAGCCTCAGGAGGGAGTTAGCTACTCCTCCAAGCTGCTGTGAGTCATTGTGATGTCTGCTGCGTAGGCCAAATTAAGCCTGAATTTCTTGCTTCCACTAGGCAACAAGAACAATGAGGAAAAACATGACAAGGAGGTGAGAAAAGATCAAAAAGACAGGAATACTCTCCCTCTATATCCCTACCTTCCTATCATAGTTGTCATAGTGCATGGTGATGAAGAAAGTAAATCAAAGACACAGTGCAGAACTGCAAAAAAGATTACTGTATTCCAACTTTCAAGTTTTCAGTCATACTTAAATCCTATTTTACCATGACAAATGAAAAAAACAAACATGCTACCTCAAAATATATGTATATATTCATGTACCATGCTAGAAGTACAAAGATGAATGCTGACAAATTTATCTTTGGATATGAACATGTATTTTGTGTAAGCCTAAAATAAAGCTGTGCTAAATGAATACTTAGCTAATAATTCATCCTCTTATTATTGTTTTTATATACATTCCTATTGTTTTGGTAGATTCAACCCTTAATTACAGAAATTTAAACACTAACAGAAATTATTGACTGAAAGTTAATAAAACAAATCACTTCAGCATTTTTTAAGATATGGATAAAGCAATATCAGTAGAGGAAGACTAGAATCACAAACATCCCTGGCCACACACAATTTTTGAACCTATTCGGAGATCAAGAATTTTCTTCGTAGTCAGGACAAGACACTGCGGTAAGAAATAGGGTTTTTGGTTTAGATAAGTCAATTTAAATAATGCAGATGATTAACCTGCATTATAACTTATTTTTAAGAAGCCGACTTGTTAAAAGGGGGTCAAGAAATGTCTAAATTATTGGTGGCTGGAAGGGAATTTTGGATGTGGAGGGGCATGAGGGGAAATGCCAGTATACACATGCACTTTGAAGTTACCTACTACTGTCAGAGAGAAGATTGTGAATTTAGAAGTTTTGCTGTATTGCCACATTCATATTCATATAAAACCCCACAAACCCCAGCAGTAAGATCAACATTGAATATGAACCTTACTCCTGTAACTGTATCATCACAACTCATGAACAGCACCTTGCTTCACAAGTAGGCGACTCTATAATTTCATTTCTGTGCACAATGCTTTAGAACAAGTCCTCAGAACAGCCAATCTAAGCGATCCATCATGTGCAACTTATCACTGCTTTCTGGGCATCCCTGAGCAGCTGAAAGAAACCAACCTGCCAATCTCTTCAGCACACCTATAACTTTACTGCAGACTCAACCTAGCCTTAACATGCAAACACAGTCTTTGCCTGTTTCCTTTAAAAGCACTGCTTCCATCTCATCCCAGCTGAATCACCAGCGGTTTGTTTTCATTCAAATCCCTCTGCCAGACGCTGGAGCAACTGATGAACTGCAGAATCTGGTCTTTAAAAATTTGACTTAGCAAACAAACCATCAACATGCTGATGACACTACCACCCAAAATATCACAGTAACAAGAGTAACAATTTACATGGGCTCTAAGCCAGTTTGTCTTTCCTATTCAAATTTCAAGAAAGCATGACCTAATTCCTCTACAAGCAGTAGAATCTGGAGCTTTTGTTAATTCAGTTTTCTTTTTTTTATTTAAGCATATGTTTTGCCACAGATGATTACAGTCATTAGAAGGAAAAATATTTGTTTGGGTAAAATTAAATATAGCAAGCATATAACTTATAATAAAAATCTAAGAGTAACATCAACTTGCCAACAGCTGAATACCTGTCCTGGTCATCTAAGTAAAAGACTCCCAAATTCAGACCAATCAGATGAACCATAAATTCAATTCTATATATTTAATTCAATTCTATACATTAGAACCACATTGTTTCCATCAA
Organism: Passer montanus; assembly: GCF_014805655.1. Taxonomy (NCBI): domain Eukaryota; kingdom Metazoa; phylum Chordata; class Aves; order Passeriformes; family Passeridae; genus Passer; species Passer montanus. The sequence continues at coordinate 5,746,433 of NW_024365381.1, forward strand.
GCCAAGTTTTCTCAATCTTCCAACAACTTTTACACTTCCAGTATCATTCCCATGTTACAAAAAAGGAAATATTGATACAGAGAAAACTGAAAGAAGAGGGAGAACGACTAAACAATAAAAAGCAGTAGACAGAACAAACAGGAGTACTATTTCTCAAATACAAGGTCAGATGGATATCCACTGGAATTAGAAAGAACCACACAGCATTACCCTGAACAATTTCTCACAGAAAAGTAGTATAAAAACTTTTTTTTAGTTCCACTTAATACTTTCTAGGTGGTATTTTCTAAAATTTCCAGGTACCTGAAGAAGAGATGGCCTATTGTCTTTCACTTTAATATTTCAGTTTATGATTAATTTCTGAATATAAACGACTTCCTATTTTATATTCAAGAATAGAAATTTGAACAGAGTTGTGGTGGTTAAAATAACCACTTTCTCCCTTGTAAGTATGCTATGTAAATATCTAAATAACAAAAAAGCTGAAGAAATATTTTTCTGTGGAAAGCTTATCTGATAATTAGCACTGCACTTTGGACATACCCTTTCATACACTTGCATAGGACAATATGTGGCTAGCTATAGAAGTGGCCTGACTGGATATGAGCATTCCTCTGTTCATACACATGTTGCAATAATGGTGTTGTTTTCATTCTGGACAGTACCTGAAGAAGGCAGACCAGAGTTCAGCAGGGGGCTGCCCTCTGCATCCAGGCATCAGAAAAGGCAGTCACTCAACTACTATCACCAATCTGTCACTCATTTGAACAAAATACCACTGGCAATTGATAACCTAATTTATCAAGGAAACACACTTCTTTCCTCACGAATTTGTACAGGCAATTTTCTATAATATTTAGCCATTCACATTTAAAAATCAGATGCAGAATTAATAAATAGTAGTAAGCCACACATATGAAACATAAGGTCTGTTTCTCCAGATAAGAAAATACCATGACTTATCACCATCTCTGTATGAAACAAGATTAAAAATGTCAGAAACTAATTTCTGCAAATGCTTCACCTCTTTGTTTTACCTGCTTCTGTGTACTTCAATCCTACTTTTACTTCTTCATGATTTGCTTTTGGTGGCGGCCAGACAGTCTGGAGTCTCCCTGGAGTCTTGTCATCTTGCTCTGAGGGACTCAGGTCAGGCTGTTAAAATTACACAAGAAAAAATTAAAGTCTGCAGTATCAATTGATTCCAAACAGCAACTGCCATGCTCAGCTCTACACATGTGCTCCAGAAAGACTATCTGTCTCATTGTACTGATTGATACAGTGCTCAGTTGGTTGGAAGGGAAATAAATAAATCAGTGTAGAAAAATATTTTTGAGGAGGAAAGTAGCATAATGCATGTGACATGCAGTGATTTGTTGAATTTGTTCACATCACTGTGGAGAGCTGTTTATCCTTTCATGAACCACAGAGGTGGTCAAGAATGTTAGGGTTTTTTCCTGTATCTTTCTTCCAGAGTGAAATATTCCATAGTGTGCTCCTCTTACAAGTAAACATTAGAGCAATTCACCTAAGACATCATTTGACAATATAATTTTCTGGAAGCAGAGCTAGTTTATGAAATTCCTGCCCCACCCCCTGCAGATTGCTCAGTCCACATACCAGGTAATACTGCCACATCAAAGTAATGCTGCAGCTGTTAATGGGACTGCACTGTCAACTGGAATGCTAAAATAACTCTTTAAATGGGGAAGGGGTGGTGGGGGAATGACCCACTAAACAAGCATTCTTTTACAGGGATTTTTTGGTGGATTTTTATATCTCCAATATTTCTGTAATCTGATTTTCAACATATTACTATAATTGCATAGACACAACTGCAACAACAGTGAAACTCTGTATGAAAATGGCCCCATAAACGGCCCACAGGAGCAAGGGAAAGGGAAGGCTAGACCCTTGGCTCGGGCTTTGCCCTGAGAAAATACAGATTTGCACTAGACTGGACATTAAGCAGACATTTATAAAAGCCACTCCTGCTGACTCCTGTGCCTCCTCCCTCACTGTGTGTGATGACAGCTTCCCAAATAGGTTTGCTGAGAGCCACAGGAACGCTGACGCCAGCACAGCGACTGGTGTAAGCAGGAAGGAGCAAGCCAGGGATGGGAAGGGCACACTCAGACTGCACTTGCTGTACATTCCACAGCCAATGAATACCTGTTTTCTCCTCCCCATAGGTCATTTACTACAAACTGGTATTATCAGTCTACCCAAGTGTTGACCAGGATTCTTTACATGGTTTTTTTTATATTATGTAAGAATAAAATTTGAAAGAGAGTATAACCAACACAGAATATCAACTTAAGTAGCTTCAGGTTTAAGGTCCAATCCTGAAAATAGAATCCTTCAAGTAATTGCCCTTTCAGCCAACAATAGTCTCCTGAGCTGATTACATCTGCCAAAGATGTGGCTGTAAGAATTTTGGGTTGGGGGAATGCCAACCCAAAGGTTACTCATTTAATTAAAGAGTTCAAATCATATTCAAAGTCATTTATGATTGTATGAAAACTTTGCATTGCCTTCTTTTTTTTAATATAATAACTACATCTCCATATGCCTAAGAGCATTAACCTTGCAAACACTTACATTAATCAAAAACTTGAGTTGTCTAATTGAAATCACTAAGTCACACCCGGATAAGGTTAAATGCTTATCAATATTTGAAAAGCCAGATATATGCATGTAAACAAGAAGAAAAAACTTCCTGTTCTAGGTCTTGAGCTGAAAAGCACCCATAATTTCTTGTAACAACTCTTATCATACAATTATTCCTACAAGTAAAATGAAACACTACTTATAAAAATAAAATACTCAATGAAAGAAAACACAGCGAGATTCAGAAACTGTTAAATAATATTATAGTAAATATCTGCAGCATCAAACTGATTTAAAACCATAATTAACATACGGAGAACTGTTATGTAGAGATCTTTTAATATCAGAAACTGACTGTTAAGTTCTCACTTCTAATTGACAGGCTTTTAGTGTTGCCATCCCTTGTGGCCGAATTCTGCTTCAACTGCAGATGATCAAAAATTCTGACAAATTAGCCCCAAGATTTCCTAGACTGAGAATCCAAAATATGAGATTTCCAAAAGGAAGCAATTCTGACATTTTGATCTCAAGTCCCCACCAATAATATTTAAACAAGAAATTATTTTTTAATCCTTCTACTTCCAGACCTTAGGAAGAAAAATTAATTCAACCTACAGATTTGTCTGATGCTCCATCCCCAGGTTTTGATTTTGACCTTTCAAACACAGCTTTCAAGGACTCTTTTTCATTTCTCATTTTGCGTTTCAGGGCTTCCAGCTCTGAAGTATCTGCAGTTGTTTCTTTCTTGGGAGGTCGCGTGAATAAGGCTTTAAAGGCATCCAGTGCAGATTCAGCAGGGCTTGATTTTATCTCCTCAGAGGGAAATCGTGGTTCTCTTTTGCTGGAGGCTTTGTTCTCTTGAGCTTCATCACTGTCCTCGGTCTCCCCAGATCCCTCACCAGAGTCCTCAGTTCTATCTTCATTCTTGGAGACGTCTATGTTTAACAAGTGTGAGAGTTGTTCTAGGAAAGTGGGATTTGCTTTAGGTTCAGATGATTTTTTTTTAATGGTCAAACCTGATGCAATACTGGATTTCTTAACAGGCTGTCGTAATTTAAGCAGAGCTAAATCATTCTCCCTTGGTTTAATTTCTGTAACAGTTTCCCCATCTTCAGTGGTTAGTCCCTTTTTCCTGACACGTAGTCCACTGAAGAAAGCAGGGAGCTGGAAAGTCTTTTCAGCCAGTGCTGTTTTTTGGAGTGATATATTATCAACGGAAGGTCTTTGTTCTTCATCTGAAAGTTCTTGAGGGCATTCCCCTGTAGCAAGCAAATGAGTGAATTGCTCATCCATTAACATTCTGTCTTTTCCATTGGAGTCATACTGTAGAATACCATCCAGCTCTTTTGGGAGCTGCTTAGAGAATGGTGGGTGTAACTCAATGTCATCTGTATCCACAGTGTCATCACTGTTGCTGTACCCTTCTGATTCTGACTCTTCCTTATTTTGATTGCTGTTGTCCAAGGCCTCAGCAGACAAAGGAGCATTTTTTAGCCCATATTTGCTTGTGTTGTTCTCATCGGTGTCTAGGTCCTTATTCTCTGTGTCCGATTCTGTGTCACTTGTTGTATGAACCAAAGTACCTTGCACAAGAATAGCATCCTTGTCATCATTGTCAGATTCAGACAAAGAAGTCTGAACAAACCTCAGATGCTGAAGAAGTAATTCATTTTGGTCAGCTAACTCCAGCTCCAGTCCTGCTTGCCTGCCAGACATTGGGTCAGCTTGGCCACTGGTACTATCCACGCTGTGCTGATTTTCTGAGTCCTCATTATATCCATTATCATTCCTCTCATGCCAGGTGTTAGCGTGAGTATTTATATTGCCGTGCAAAGGTTGAAATGCTTTAAGCACTGTTTCTTCCTTGGGAGCTGCAGATTCAAGCTTAGTTGTAAATCCGAGCAGCGTTTTCACAGAAAATGTAGTGAGTGGGTCAGGGTCGCTTTCTGCTGTGTTCTTCAGGTCCAAAAGCTGACTGCAGTCAGGCATCCCATTATGTTCTTCCATGTTGGGTGAAGTAGAGAATAGGTTGGCTCGCAGCAGTGCTGCTGCCTGCTGAGCCAACACTCACTGCGTGCATTCAGGCTGCCGGCGGGGCCGGCTGCCGGCGCTGCAACAGGCGGCCCGGCCCGGCCCGGCCCGCGCAGGCCGCCGTTCCCCCGCGCTCCCGGCCGGGCCGCCCCGCCGCTCCTTCCGCCCCGGCCGTCGGGGCTCCCGCTCCGCCAAGGGAGCAGCAGAACGACCCACCGTAAAAAGCAGTTCTCGGCAGCGTCTGGAACTTGTTCCCTCGCACAAGACGGCTTTGTCACAGCACTAACCTCGGCTGGAGCCCGGCCAGTGCTCCCCCGGCGCTCGCACCCCGACGGGCCGTGCGCCCCCGGCTCCAGCTACTGCAGCCGTCCCGCCGGGCCCAGCGCGCCGCGGCTGCTCCCTACTTCCTTGTCCCGGTGCGCCAGCGCTGGGTGGTTTTCAGCAGAAAATTCCTGACGGATTCCTTTGCATAGTCTTTCCACTAGGATAAAGAACTTCTTTTGTAAATCCATAATCACCAAAAAATGTCAAATGGAAACCCGAGCTAACGACTCTGAAGCTTCCTTTGCCCCCTCCTGAAGCTCTTGGAGAGCCCCCAGTGCCCGGCCGGGCAGAGGCAACTCGGGTGAGCGCCCTTGAAGCAGAGGAAAGTAGGAAAAAAAGAGACTCTCTTCCGATTTGCTGGAGGTTTCATCTGGAATGCAGATTTCAGCCTCCAGGGCCATGAACAAAAACCAACGAGACTGGTTTCATATTACCACTGTCCTTGCCCTGCACAGCTCCTGCAGAGAGGTGCAGGCAGGTACTTATCAGAGGCTGCGGCCGCGCCCAGGCACCGGGAGCGCTGGGCGGCGGAGAGCGGCCCGCGCCCGGGAGGGACAGATTAACTGTTCAGGAGTCGGACAGCCCTGTCCGTGCACGGCACCGGCCTCGCACGGGTCCGAACCACAACAATCTCTGTGATGACTTTCACAGACTTTACTGCTATATGCGTGAGATTTGTTTAGCTGAAACGAACAAGAACACTTGAAATGTACAAAATTGTCTGACTCAACGTTAACAGAAACTACCAGGGATACTATGTATTTTTTTTTCAATACAGATGGAGAAAGTGCAAAATACTCTTAAGCGCTATCGACATTCAGAAGTCAGTAACATTGGGAGCAGGTTTCCATCACAAGCCTCCGCTTTCGGTACTTTTTTTTTATTTACCCAAGTTAAAGGGTCATTCTACAGTCATCCATTTAGCTGTGATGAGTAATCTTAAGCAAGCAACATGGGGAAAGCTGTCCTTCACAGGGAAATCAGCTGCAGATCACACTGCTGTATGTGATTACCAAAAAACTTTTTTTGGAAAGCTGAGTATTATAGCCAAAAAGCAACAACAATGTATCCCAACACACTTAGCTTTTGGTTTAATGTTTAAAAATGTAGACTGTACAAAACCCATTTGTTTGTCAACAGCAAAAGCAAAAGCCATTGGTATCTCCTGCAGGAACAAACTTTCCTGAAAATCAGATTGTAATACTAAGGGCTTGGATGAAGCTTACAGACACCTTTTCAATTACAGGGTTGCATGCATACCTATAGACAAAGGGCAATGGAATCATTCCCATCTTTATCTGTGATTTCACAAAGAGCAATGTCTTCTGCCCTGCTGCCTGGCATTTCCTTAGCAAGCTCTGGACTTGCTTCTCTGCTATGCTTAATCATCAGGTGCCAAGGTCAGAAACAACTGACAGGCTCCCCTGGTTTCTAGGCTTAGTATCACAAAAGAAAGCCCTATGTAAAGAAAGAGACACAGAGTCCTTACCACCCGCTATGCCAACCTATTCTTAAAATTCCAGGACTTATAAATAGGTGGAAGGAAGCTACCACAACACTGGTGACTTTCCCCAAGACAAAATTCCTTCAAGGCAAATCTAAAGCAATTCTAAATTCCATTTTACAGCAAAATAAATGGGGCAAAGTGACAATACTGAATCAAAGTTTTCTACATTTAAATGCACATCTGTTTTTATGTTCAATTACATGATTAATTGTTCATTGTTCTAATAAATTGTATGGTTACATCTTGCTTATTTATTTATGTTCCTACTTATTTGGGGTTTGATGGAGAAACATTAAATCATATTTTCAAGAATAGTCTTGTTAGTCACAAACAAAAATATACCTCTATGAACAACTTCATGATACCTTCTAAATATACTGATTCAGATTATGCCAAAATATTTGCTCATCTCTTTATATTAAAATAACCCATATTTAGAATAAAACTCCCCTGTAATAAAAAAGGGTCACCAAGCTGTAACAATCCTATGAATAGAAGGCTAAGGATTACAGCCACGATTTAACTATTTAGGGTTTTAATGGACTTATGAAAAGTTTAGTTTAAAAGTGGACTTAAAGCAGGTATCTCATACTTTACGTCTAAACAACATCCCAACAAAATATAGCAGACCAGGATCAAATTAGATTTGAAAAGAATGGTGCTTTTAGTGTAAAGCTTAAGTGATACAATATATTGAGATGCTAGAAATCCCAGAGTTGAACAGTGAATAATTAAAATTCCAGAAGCTGAAATTCCAGAAGCTATATAGCCAGAGGTAATCTCACAAGCCTGCAGAAAATACTGCTTTATATGTACCTCTTTTTGTAGTAAACTCTAGGAAGTGTGGAGGAACTTTCAAGCTTTTGAGCTCTTGGATTAACAAGAAAACTCATCTCTACACAAAAACCTTGAGAAATACTCAAAAACTGAAAGTCATTGCAATGAATGAGTTAGTCAGTCTCTGAAATTCCCCACAGAGTCCATCAACTCCCAGCCTAAAATATGGCTTTTGTAGAGACCTGCATCCTGCATTCTGATGATCAGCCAAGTGGAGAGTCCTTTGAGGGACTGAATAGCTGATAAGGAAATACATATTGGTTACTTACTCAATCAAGTGTTTTGGGGTAAAATACATACATCAGTATGTGCCCTTCATATTTTTATATAAAAGACAGGTCATCATTGCGATGTAAAATGAGATGGAGTCAGTTTGTTAGTAGAAGAGTTTTAATGCTGGGTGGATCTATCTCATAAGAAAAGTCTCTCTGAACAGGCTGTAACACTGCATCTAAAGGAGCAACTTCAAAATCTTTAGAAAAAATCAGTTATAATTATGTTACAGGCCTCTTTACTTAATAAAACTGACAACTCTCTGGTGCCTCAGAAAAGCCCTTAAAACTTGTCATAGCAACTTTCAAGGCAGTCAATGCACTAATTATACAAAAGGACAACCATTCCTCACAGTTTAAAGCACATTTAACAATCCACACCCATTTTGACCTACATTTCATCACAGACAGAAGTCACACCCACAACACACTCTAGTTCTCTTCTTGAGGTGTCTAAAAGCTCACCTGAAGTAGGTTTTAAAACTGGCTTTGAAGAAAACACACACTAAGCCAGAATAAGGTCATCTAATTTCTACCATATGGCAGGACCCAACACTTCCTGACCCCTTATCTATTCAGATTGCCTTTTCAGATCACTGTAATAACAAACTAGATAAACATGAACAGGATAGAAATACATTCTACAAAACAGCAAGGTTGCTAAACTGAAAACAAATATTTTACTGTTTTTTCAAAATAAAGAACAACAAATCTAGAAAATTTTGCATAAATTCTTGAAAATAATCATAGAATCAAATATGCACCAATTGTGTCAGGCTTAAGAAGAGCCATGAGAAGTAGCAGGCTCTGTTTGTAGCTCAGGTGGCTTGAACAGATCTGAAGTTCAGCTGACACAGTCTGCCCTCTGCCCTGTCCTCAGCCTGCAGGTTGATAATGGTCTTAACATTCCCCTGCTCTCCTGTTTGTCTCTCCTAGTGATTACCTCATTTTAAACTTAGTATTTTAACCTGTTAAATGCTCTAGAATAGGAGAGGCAGGGAAGATAGAAGAAAAACTGCAAGGCCTTGATTTTCATCATTATTATCAGCCTTGTTACCTCACTTAGACCATTACGTGAACAGCTTTCCCGAGTTTTGGTGGATTTGGGTATCACCAATATAACTGCTTTAAATGTAAGTAATTAACTTAGATGTAGCAACAGAAACATAGACATGATAATTCTTGTCAGAATTCAGCAATGCATGATGTTAACAGAATGTGTGGGCACCAGACACTTTTGGTGTAGGGGTCTGTATAACCCATCTGTACAAATGCACAGTGTTTTTTAACATTTTCATCTAAATTCTGATTGATTTTGAGATATGGACTACTTTAGAGAATTAGAAAAAGCACTGTAATACCTATACAGTTATAAAAATTAGAAAGCACATTAAGAAACTCAGTTGACTATTTTGCAGGAGTGCATTCTGTATCAATAAATGCATGGAATATTAATCTGTAAAACCTATCATATGAAAAAAACAGTGGTAGATCTGAGACAGAAATTCTAGAAAGATATATTGATGGGTCTGGTTAATATGAGCAGACATACAAGTAACAAAGACAGAGAACAGAAGATCACTATTCACTGTGTAAGTAAGCTAAGTAAGATCTTTGTACATTAAGGCACAAAGGCTGGCACTTAGTGTTACAAAGAATGGAGATGAATTTTTAATCCTTTTCCTTTTCTAGGTTACCCTCTTTTCATCTTCTTTTCATTTCAACAGGCCTTTTGCTCCCCATCTACAATATGATATAGTAGTTTAAAGCTTAAACAAAAAGCTTTATATAATAAAACCCACATAGTTACATTAATTTACCATAATTTCTTAAGTAATTACTAACTGTTAATTGCAATTTTAGCTGCATTTTCACATCTCACTTATGTGCTTTTTTATCTGAGATGAAATGCTGTATAAAAAAATAGGGTGGAGTTTCATTTCTATTTTGTTTCATTACCTTCCATATCTCTGTATCTTCTCCCTGCCCAAGGTTTAAAATCTAATGCAAGATCTTTTTTCATGCTTCTGGTGTAGACAGTGCATTTAAAAGTCCTGTCAGAGTAGAATTCATTCACTCTCATCTACATTATCTATTGCCTTCCACCTAATAGAAACATCTTTTCAATAATGTGATGGACAAGCTGAGAAGGGCCAATGGGGACATTATGGGGTTAAACATGACTGAGTGCAAGGGGCTGCACCTGGCTCAGAGCAATCCCTGTTATCAGCACAGGCTGGGGATGAGCAGGTCGGGAGCAGCCCTGCCCAGAAGGACTTGGGGTGCTGGTGGGTGAGAGGCTGGACATGACCCAGCCATGGGCACTCCCAGCCCAGAGAGCCAAACATGTCCTGGGCTGCATCCAGAGCAGCGTGGGCAGCAGGGGAGGGAGGGGATTCTGCCCCTCTGCTCTGCTCTGCTGAGACCCCACTGCAGGGCTGCATCAGCTCTGGGGTGTCAGGAAGGACATGGGAGTAAGTTCAGATGAGGGCCAGGAAGATTAGACGGATGGAGCACCTCTCCTGTGACCACAGGCTGAGAGAGTTGGGGTTGTTCAGCCTGAAGAAGAGAATGGTCTGGAGAGATGTTATGGCACCTTTCAGTACCTGAAGGGAGCTACAAGAAAGCTGGAGCGAGACTTTTACAAGGGCATGTATTTCTAGGACAAGGGATGACTTCAAACTGAGAGAGAGTAGGTTTAGATTAGATATTAGGAAGAAATTCTTTGCTTGTGATGGTGGTGAGGCACTGGAACAGGCTTCTTAGAGAAGATATGGATGCTCCATTCCTGGAAGCATTCAAGGTGAAGTTGGATGGGGTCCTGTGCAATCTGCTCTAGTGACAGGTGTTCCTGCCCATGGCAGGGGAGTTGTAATTAGATGATTTGTAATGGCCATTCCAACCTGAACCATCTATGACTCTATAATTCCATAAGCAAACACTAGTGTATCTATAGATGCACATACACAATTATACTATACATTAATGTTAGGGTGCTCTTAATTCAAAGCAAGCAAAGTTTTTCAATAAATAGCTTTTTCAAAATTTTATTATTATGAAAGTAATTGTATTGTAAAACAATAGTGCCAAACTTTAGGTCAGTCAGGCTAAAGATTTTCTTCTAAAAGAAGAAAAGGGCCATAGATAACATGACTGGGTGTAGTGCATCTGTGAATAAATAAATGGGTCCATTTTAGATGCTATTTCCTGGGAACATGATCTTAGCTTCAGAATTGCTCTCCAGATACCGGTTCCTTTTTTACCACAATTGTCTTGCTGTCCAGTCTGATGACTGCACAGGGAAGACAATATCTGGGTGCAACATCCCACCCTGAAGAGGAAGGGAACACCCAAGGGTTGTTGTCACCAGAGCAACTCGTGCAGCCTGGTTTTGGCCACTATCTTTCTTACAGGCTACTTCTAGCAGGGCTGCAGTTCAAACAGATTCTGATGGCACGAACTGCTGCAGCAGCCTTCTCACTATTGTTCTTTTGGCAACTCCTCCCTCAATCACATGAACTTATCTTGAAGAAGAAAAATAATCTTGGAGATACAAGGGCTCTGTAATTCAAATCAGAATTCTGTCCTGAAAGAGTCACAGGGCGTGAGCTGCAGGATAAAGTGTCTTCGTGGCTCCCTAGCAGTCCATCAGCCCATATTGAGCACCCTTTTTTTAATAGAATTTAAGACTTTTGTTCTGAGTATTTTTAAAATAATGGAATAAATATTCTTCCTTCTTAACTACAAGAAAATGAAATTATTCAATTTTTTTCATAATGCAATTAATTCGATTTTTAGACATAAAATATTTCTTAAAAAATAGTAAGAAAGATGGAAACAAACTGTTTACTAATCTCAGATATTTCTTATTTTACTCAAAATATTGCTCTTAAATGGCCTTCATTTGTAACTCCTCCTGCTCTGTACAAGGACTTTTAAATACAGTTGGAGAATTCTCAAGGACTATATACCTCCTGTTGTAGCGTATATTTCTAGCAGTGATAACAGCTATGTCACTGTTCCTCTCAGTTCAGTTATTTGTTTTCATCTCAGCAATTTATTACAAGGATAAACCTGTACCTTCAGGCTGATACAATACTATTGTAAATAATTATTTTAAGAAAAGAAAGTTAGGACAAAAAAATCAATTTTATAACAAGATGAAGAGAATACAAACAATGACTGTAAGCATTAAAAAGCATTTTAAATGTACTTCTAAGTCAATTCTTGTATTTAAGAAAAGAAAGTTAGGACAAAAATCAATTTTATAACAAGATAAAGAGAATACCAACGGTGAATGTAAGCATTAAAAAGCATTTTAAATGTACTTCTAAGTCAATTCTTGTATTTCCACCAATAGATGTCACTCTTACACAATTTTTTCTTAGAGTTTCTTTGCACAAACTGTATTATGTAATCTAGTCTTTAAAGCAATTTCTTCCAACCGTTCAATCCTTCCCATGTTTCTTTCCTCTTCTTCTACATTCTGTTCCCTTTCCTTCTGCCAAAACATGTCTCTCTAGGCCGCTTACTGCTCACCCTGGCAGCGTGTAAGTATTTCCAGCTACATTAAGCTGGCCTGACCTTATGATGAACTCAGGTTGCCCTCTGAAGCTTCATTGTTTCATACCCCAGGAAGTTTAGAAACTTTTCCTGTCAAGATCATGGCCAGTCTGGCTCCAGTGCCAGTTCAGCTTCTCCAAAACTCTGAGAAGCATCAGCCTGGCTCCCAGTGCTTCACACATGCACACGCACATGCACCTGTGCACAGGTGCACACACAGAGCCTGCTCCTGCAATGCATTTCCAGGAAGCAACTAAACATCCATCAAGATTTTAGAAATGGCACATCATGTATCTTAACCTATTTATATAAGTTCAAACATTTTCCATATGTATTGCTCTCAACTGCACAAAGACATATGGGCTCACAGACCATCTGGAAAACTGTATCCTATCCAAAACTTTGCAGTTTGTCAGATATTTTGGAACATGCTTTAAGACTGGCCCGAAATAAATGCATACCAAAAATGTAACTGTATATAATAAATGCTTGTTGAAATCCAGTATAGCATGAATACAGTCCTACTCACATTCAGTTCCAGGCTCAGATGCAGCACACTTCTGTTGATCTTCTCCTTCTCACTTGAATGAGGAAATGTGTTTGATTGCCCCAGTCTGCAATCCAGAACCCACGTATCTTCATCTCTCTTTGCCACATCCAAACTGGTCAGCCCTTCAGTGAAGTCATCCTTTAAAGCAGACTCTGCTGGGAGACCCAAATGAAATGAAATGAAATTAAATAATTCTATGCATCTGCACATAACTCCTGCATACAGAAAGTTCTGTATCTTTTTCAAACTCTGGTACACACTACCAACATGTGCAAATTCTCCTGTTTGTTCAAAGCACAACAGAATCGTATAAAGGGGGTACCAACTTTATTTTGACTCAGAAAAAAATTTTTTGTCCTTAAATTTTGTGTCTCAGATCTAGCATAAAAAAATGGGCTGCTTGTATTTCCCCCATATACAGACACAGACTGTGTGTAAGGTGCTTGAGTTTCTACCCCTGCCAAGGCTCTCTTACTGGTCATTATAAATGTGCTCATTACACACACATATTTCAGAGGTGGGTGTGAAGTATAAAACTAAACTAAGGAAGGTCCATAAACTGATTTGATGAACTTTTTACCATTGGCTGAACACAGCCTTAGTAGGGATGGTGCCAATCCACCTCAGTCCCTTAGACCAAGTGCATAAAAAGCAGGGTCTTTCAATTAGAGATGATACTTAAGATTTTACCTTCTCCAGTAAGCTGAAAACATAGTGTCAGCCTGGTTTTGGAATGGTTTAGGTACAAACAACCAGATTTAACAGGAGAGGTAAGAACAAAACCTGTCAGCCACGGGTGTACTCCTGCATATCATGCTGTGCAACCACTCAGCACTGTCCCTCCTGTTCACAACATTGCTGGTTTATTAGACCCCTCAAAATGTCTGTTTCTGCATGATAGCCTCCTCTTTAGCAATGAGAAAACCAATGAACTCCATGAAGTTAAAGTGTTCTCTGAAGTGTAATATCTGACATGAGATACATAACACCTCTTTTTATATTCTATAGGATATATACATATATCCTCTTATGTATATACTCTTTCATATGCACAGACACATCCATCTTGGAACATTTTACTGGAAACTTCAGATATTAGCACAATTCCTTGCTGCTGCATATCATAGCTTTGCATTACAAAAGCAGCCCTGGAAGACTTTAAGGCCAGATTTGATGGATCTCTGAGAACTTAGTGAAAAATATCCTTGACCATTACACTGGGGGGTGGAACTAGATGATCTTTATGGTCCTGTTCAATACAGGCCCTTCTCTGATTCTAACAATGGCACTTGCAATTTTGCCATTTTAAAAGCTTTATTTTCTTTTTCCCTAACTTTAAAAGATATTTTAAAAAGAGGCACTACGATTAGAATCTATATGTTTGCTTAAATATAGGATGATTTCAAACTTTCTGGTAGCTTACAGTTCAAATAATTTAGGTGCCACCCTGTATCAATAAGCATAGTAAAGTATAATACTTGATAAAATGACCAATAATCCAAAGTACAAGTCAGTTATTATTGTGTGAATGTACTATCTTTCAACTTATTCAGATGAAATCTCAGAGTGAGATCCTAAGAAAACACAGCATTTCTGCAGAAGAGCATTACATATATCTGTACACATTTTGAAATGATGCACTGTATATAATAAACTGTATCAAGATATTCAAACACAAGACAGCACATTTGAAGACATTCTCAGGTCCAGATGTGCTATCTTTTAGATCAGGGATCTAAAGAGATAATTGCTCTCTGACTTTCTGAGTCATTGGTTTTCTGTATATTTTTACACATTTGATAAAACATATATTTTGTTGGCCCTTATGCCATTATGTAAGTGTTGTGGTTTAACCTCAGCCAGCAACCAAATACCACACAGCAACCGTGTATCCAAAACATAGCCCTGTACCAGCCACTGTGAAGAAAATTAAGTTTACCCCAGCTAAAACCTACTCATTAAGTAATTTTGATATTTAGAAAGCTTTAAGATCAGAAATACAAATATTATTCTTTTAATATTGAATACAAATATTACATCTATAATAAGCTGAATAAAATGTATTGGTTGAATTTTGACCTTGTTTTTGTTGCACCATACAATTAGCCCAGTTACCTCTAGCCACCCCCCTTTACATTATTATGACATGGAAAATACAAAGGAAGTCCCAGGTAAGTGGAGAGGAGAAAGTAAAAATCACCATTTTTAAGATAACTGGATATTATTTGTATCGTGTTAACAAACCTATCATGACAGGTTTTGGTGCTTCTCCTGATTTCTGTCACAGATCACTGCTACAGTTCTTGTGGGTATCTACTGACTTTTCATCACAACAAAAATTGGAATCCTGTCATATAACCTATAAAAACCATATATGCTTTCATAAAATAAATTAATACAGCATTAAAATGCAAATATACACAGTAAAAAACAGGAAATACTGCCATTTTTATTCAATGCTCTTTGGGAATTCATTTTACCTTTGTAATTACCAATTCACTGGTTTTCCACCCTACTCACCAGCACCTCTAATACTTCAGTTTGCAGTTATTTTGGATCAATTATTTTTAGCTGTGTTGTTCAAGGTGTCTGTTCTATGTCAGCTACTGCTAAAGAGCATATTCATTTGCAGCAGTGATTTTTACCCATAATATGCTTACTCTGATCATTTCCATTGATTCATTAAGTGATACAGAGCAGTAGTAAGAAACCACAATCAGAATTTCTTCTTGCAGCAGTGGGTATTTCCCATACTTAACTGTGGCCCAGCTAAGAACAGTCAGCCTGGCAAATCCTTTCCGAGCCTCTAGAAAAACTAATACCTCCCTCAGCTGCAGAGATTCAGTTTTTGTCTAAATGTAATTTTATGCACCCTTATATTAATTTATGGTATTTTTGCTGATAACAACGAGACTCTCAAGTCTGTTACTAAGCCTCTATTCTCCACCCTCTATGTAATTACTACTTAATGTTCTGTTCTCTATGCATTTCTGCCAGTAGCTGATGATCGCTCTCCTCCCTGATCCAGTCCTCACCTGCACACACCATCAGCATTCAACCACTTCTATGGTAAAGGACCCATCCAATCCAGTAGACAGCGGAATATGAAAGGAGAACTTTAACCATCTCCCTACGTATTCTATTTTAAGCAAGTTCTTAAATGTTTGGCCATATTTTGCAGTGAAGTTCACCATTCTGTCAGCTCTGACAGATGGATTTTACTGCTACTTGCACTTATCTAGGAAACTTTTTCTTTTTAAAACTAGCAACCTACTGTAATCTGATTGTGCATTAAAAAAAAAAGTCATATATACTTTATGCATGCATTTGCAAACACGTGTATATATCATTGAATCATAGGCTAAATTTAGGCAGTTTTAAAATGCATATGTTTATCCTTAGCCATCTTAAATTAATTGACATAGTTTGTTTTTTTTTTTCCTGCTGAAAAAAATAAGGCTTTCAACAACGTTCCATTGCTATTCAAATTGTCTTCCAGGTTTTATAGTTTATACCACTTAGGAGTGCCTTCTCTGTGCTGATGTACAAAGAAGACTGCCCAAATACAGATCTGCTGCCATCTATTGTCCCAAGGGAATAGAAGACACAGCAATGTACATAAGGGAAGACTGAATATTTAATGCTTTTTTGGCAATTTTTACCATGCAGACTTTGTAAATGTAAGGAAACAACTTTTGAATGTTTTCACAAGTAAGACAGATGATGCACTCAAACCTGAGGGGTCCAGACAGGGTCTCATCATCAGACTGTGACAATAAATGGTACACCCAGGATTTCCTAAGCCCTCTAGTCCTATGCTGAATGTACATAATTATAAGGTAATTGCATCTGACTTTTTTTGTACAAATTGGTATTCTTGTCATACAAAGTCTTTTAAACACAAATTGTTACATTAGCAAACAGGCACATTAGATGCCATGTAGTACATTTCTGTTAGGTTGCTGTTCTGGAATACACAACTCTATGGAACACTTTCTGTGGGCAGACTCTCTGTTTGTACTTTCTCAGCTGTCAGGGAAAAAGAACTTGGGGGGAAAACATCAGCTTCTTAAGCTGCTTTTTTTTTTTTTTTCCTAGTTCAAGGAATTAGGATATCATGATATCCATTCCCTTCAGTACCTGGGGGGAAAACATCAGCTTCTTAAGCTTTTTTTTTTTTTTTTTTCCCCTAGTTCAAGGAATTAGGATATCATGATATCCATTCCCTTCAGTACATGGTTTGCTTAACCACAACTCACTTAACTCTCAGGCCAGTGTTTACACTGATTGCTTTTAGCTATGTTTCCTGACCACTATATATTAATATTTCAGTCACACTCCATTCTTTCTAGATTGCTTTGCCACATAGGATAAAAATAAAATGCTTATTCTTTTGTATGTTGATTCCTCTGTAATGTAATTCTGTTGCCTAGTTGATTGAATGTTATAAGCACTCTTATATGCATGAATAAAGAAACTGTGTTAATTACATACTTTATTCACTGCTTGCCTCTTGGACGAAGTGCAAAGAAGGTAAATAAAATTTAGATCTTTGTACACCATTTGGGAATGAGTCTCATTTGGGAATGAATGCCTGGTTTTGTGGACCTTTAGAGTTTTGGGCATCTTACATTTTAGGAAAAGAAAACCCTAACAAACAAAATAAATAACCAAATAGGTTTTTCAGCAAGTGAACCACAAAACTGAAACAGTCTAACTAAGAAGTTGCCTGTTTTGACAGTAGAAATGAACACTCTAAGCATCAGAACTGCATTTAGAGGGTTTAGAGTATTACTGACTTAAGAGAATGTTATTACTGCAGGGATTTAGCTCTTGCAAGACCTTAAGTCAGCAAATCACAGCACGTTACAGAGTCTTTAGTACACTACCTTATTCAAATAGATGAGGCTTGACCATTGTTATTGAGAGCACTGGTGGAACATGAAGATAAACTGAGTCAACATATTTTTTTTTTAATTATAAAAATAAAAAATATGCAGATCCTACCAAATTTTTTTTGCAGTGAGAGCCTCAAATTTCATGATCTATCCCTCTGATCTGACCTTTTCCTTTCTAAGCAGTAAAAGCTTTCTGATTTTTCCTCTTTAAAATGTCCCTTTTATTTTTGTTATTAGAGACACCAATGTATTAAATCTCAAATTAAAACAGCATTGGAAGTAGTCTCAGCAGTTTCAGATTCTGTGGTGAGATGATACTGCACAGTTCCATCCACATGCCATCTGTGGTACCTTATATCTGTTAGTATATAAAGACATTAACTCTGTATAAACATGTAAGTGATGCACTCGGTGTTCCTCTGTATGTAGCTGACACAGAGGACAAAAAGATTTGATTTTCTGGAGCTAAAGTCTACTATGAAGTTGAAGAAATACGAATAATTAGGGAAAAAATAAAATAAGTAGAAAGGGGATTCAAAAACCTAGAGGAAGCCCTCCTCCCTCCCTTTAAATTTTACATATTTCCTTAATGGGAAAGAAACAGAAGAAACCTGTTTGCTCTGGTAGAGACCCAAGAGAAGACTCAGCATCAATACAGTTCTTTCTGTTTTATTGGATAGAATGTAATAAGCATGTAGCTGTCTGTGCAGAAAAGGGAACATTGTGCATTATGTAGATGAATAAATCCTTTTTACACGAGGAAAACTCATAGTGCAAGGCTAGAGAAACTGGAAAATGACACTAAATGCCATCTCTGGGAATGAAGACATGTCATCTTTCCACCTAATTTATATAGTTTTTATTTAATCTGTATTGTAGCATGGGCAATTAATAGTATAAGCAGTTAGCAAAATCCTTGCTGAAGATTGCCTGCTTCCACAGTACATTTAGAAATTATTTTTGCATGATGACAAACCGTGGATTTTAAAAAGTAAATGTTAAGCCTGCTACTTGCTACATTGCTCTAACAAAGAAGCCTGAACGACACAGTCCTTAAATCACATCTCTCAGAGTGGTGAGTGCGGGAACAAAACCCTGCAGCAGCGACACCCTGCAGTGGTAGTTAAGGCCCTTGTAGTGCTCAGAAAGCCTAAAGCTCCTAAAGTACCAATATCCAAAACAATCAATCATTTAATGTCTTTTGCCTGTGTCCTCTTTCTTGTAAGTACAACTTAGTACAGCTAATAATGGAGAAAAAATGTGTGTCTTCAAATCCATACAATTGCTAACCAAAAAATTTATTGCCAAGTAAAATCAAGACCTCCCTCCCTTGCTAGCAAATAAAAATCAGTATGTTATTCTGAACTGTGAACTTGAAGAAGGGTATCTTCCTGTAGGAGGTGAAAAACTGTACGTAGCTTGATGTGAATGTCTATCATTAAAAGAAAGACAGCAAAAAGCAGTGAAAAGAAAGCTCTCTGGCCTAGAAAGTTTGTGTCAGCAACTACCAAATATAGAGATATGAAGGAAATCCAAAATACTTATGTTCTTGTGAAAAAGATCTGTGCAACTTCTCAATGCAGAGTATATCAACTGCAAAAGCATGTGATACAACTCAAAGCCTTTCAAAAATACTTCAGAATCAGCAGAAATCTAATAAAATTAGCAATATCTATCAAATCCTATACATTCCTTATATAAATTTAAATGGTTTGTATTAAAGTATCTTTTCATTTATTCTTTTCGTTTATTGTCACGGAATGTTATTAAGGGCTTACATTTACAGTAATTTATATACTTTATACTGCTTTTTTTCCTTCACCTCAATCTATTTGTTCTAGACAAAAATCTCCAATCTGTAAGACAGCAAACTCTAACACAAAAAATAAGAATACTTATCACTAACAGTGTAAAAAAACTAGTACAATTTAGATTAGGGAAAAAAACAAATCAAAGACGCAAAACAAAACCAAAGAAAAAGGCAAAATCATCAGCAGAAAGATGAGAGAACTATATTCAAGATCCAATGCTGTATCATCCAACATGTGCTTGAGAAACCTGAGGAACAGGAACTCTAGTAGCAAGTACAGAATGTATTTTCTGAATTAGGATACAGACCTGAAAGGTGCTGAGCCAGTTTGGCACCATCCAAGCCTACTGCTTTAGCACATACTCAAATTGAACGAGTTCAGTTACTGCACAAACAAGGAGCAAGACCTGCCTTGTCGCTTGCCAGCCGACTCCTGCTTTCAGATGCAAGAGGCCTCCAAGTGTTCCCAATTGGCACAACAAACAAAGAGCCAAAGATACTAAAAACCCCAAGAGCATATAACACAGGGAGCAATTGGCACCTCAGTGCAAATTCTCCATCTTCCACTATTCCCAAAGAAACTTCACGTGTCCACAGTCAAATGCCACAATCAATGTTCAGGCCAAGCTTCTGAGCTGCAATGCCCGGAACTTTTAGTGAAAGGTTCATTGTTAAATCCAAAGATCTTTAGTGCCCACAGTAACTTCTAGATGGGGGTAATACCCAAAGTATCTAGTTAAATCTAGTTAAATATCCAATCGGCATGTTTTAATTATACAACATTTCCCAAGTGAGCCTTTTACAGACATACAAATAGAAATACTATTAAAAAAAACATTAAAATACCTGACAATTCACATAAGTCTTTCTTAGTAAGCATATGTAAGTGTCTTGTGGGGATATAAAATAGATAATGATAATTTTCCAAAACCAGTTTACAACTGTTTACAACTTCATTAGCTGAAGTAATTTCTATGCAATCAGAACACACACCATATTTGTTATAGATTACTCTCAAAGCACGTAGCAAAAATGGAAGCATTCCTAATCCTGAAATTGTTGTTATGGGGAGTGTTTCACTGTGACTTTTTACAACGAGTTCTCTCATCTCTGGTATTAGCCAGTTAGCTAAAATAATGTGGAGGAGGAGACTGATGTTTAAACTTTTTATTCCTTATTTTGGTTAGCAAGATTTGACCTTGCAAGCAACAGTTTTTCAAAAGATTAGAAATCTGTAGCTAGTGCAACAAGGAAAATGAAGAGCTATATAGAAAAGCATTATTTTTCTCATGTGCTTTTTATAATATTTCTCCTTATACACTGGTTCTCGCTCTTAACCATAAGAAAGGCAAAGTCACCACCAAAAAGATTTTAATTGGTCATTACGTAAGTAAAAAACCACTGAAAGTAGGATTGATTTAAAATAATTTACATATTTTACCTTACACTTCAAAATTTTGAAAGTTGCCTAAAATAAGTTTTAACATCAATGCATCTACTTGTAGAGGTTACTTAGGCCAGCCACCTCTACATTGCATTAATGTCATTATACAAATATTTTAGTGCAAATATTAAGATTTGATATCATGAAGTATGGATAGAAATATGCAAAAGCACCAGAAGCAATAATCAAAGAACAGCCTGTATAATCAGGGACATTATCGACAGCAACAAAATTAATTAACACTGAGCATGTTATTTATAACTAGACCACGATTCATCAGTGAAAGACTACACTGCAATAACAGCGGAATGCAGGGAATGCACATGGCTCTTCCTTCTTCTCTTGGAATAACACTGCACTGCGTGGGACAGTCTTCTGCCTTTTATCCAACAGGAAGACACATAACAGCCCAAAATACACTGAAAATCAGGAAAACAGGATAATGGGCAGCAACCTTGCTTAACAGTCATTAAAAACAAAATACACAAGACTTTGCAGTGAAAGGATCACCTGTTTTATGACCAGTCTAGCAGAACCTGAGAGATGTAGTCAGGATTCGACAGCTAGTGTCTCCTTTTCTCTATAACCTTATTCCTAATGCTATCCAGACTGCTTTATGCATTACCTTGAGTGAGAATAGTAACATTCTGTGAATGTGCAGAATCAACCTGGACTATACCAAAGCCTTTGACACTGTATCCCACAGCATTCTCCTGGAAAAGCTGGCCGCCCATGGCTTGGATGGGTGCACTCATCACTGGGTAAATCACAGGCTGTATGACCACGCCCAGAGCAGTCATGAAGGAATTACATCCAGCTGGTGGCCGATGACAAGTGGTATTCTCTAGAGCTCAGAATTGGGGCCAGTCCTGTTAAACACATTTATAACAACCTGGATGAGGGGATCAAGTGCACTCTTAGACTGATTGCAGGCAACACCAAGTTGGGCAGAAGTGTTGATCAGCTGAAGGGTAACAGGGCTCTACAGAGAGATCTGGACAGGCTGGATCGATGGGCTGAGACCAATGGTGTGAGGTTCAACAAAGCCAAGTGCCATGTCCTGCACCTGGGTCACAGCAACCCCAGGCAGCTCTATAGGCTGGGAGAAGAGTGGCTGGAAAGCTGCCCAGCAGAAAAGGATTTTGGCCTATTGGTTAACAGCCATGACGAACTGATGATGACCCAGCCCGAACCAGATGCATCCTGTGCCCAGGTGGCCAAGAAGGCCAAAAGCATCCTGGGCTGTATCAGCAACAGTGTGGCCAGCAGAAGCAGGCAGTGAGTGTCCCCTGTACTCCACATTACTGGCACCGCACCTCAAGTCCCATGTTCAGTATTGGGCCCCTCACTACAAAAAGGACATTGAGGCTCTGGAGGGAGTCCAGGAAAGGGCAAAAGAGCTGGTGAAGCGTCTGGAGTACAAGTCTTGTGAGGAGCAGCTGAGAGAATTGGGGTTGTTTAGCCTGGAATAAAAGGGGAGATCTTATTGCTCCCTAGGACTGCATGAAAGGTGGTACTGGCAGGGTGGGGCTTGCTCCCTTCTCACAAGAAACAAGCAATAGGAGAAGAGGAAATGATTACAAGCTGCACCAGGGAAGAATTAGATTGGTTATTAGGAAAAAGTTCTTCATTGAAAAGGTTGTTAAGCATCAGAACCGGCTGTCCAATAAAGTGGTTGAGTCATCATTCCTGGAGGGTTTAAAAAATGTGTAGATGTGGCACTCACAGACATGGTTTAGTGGTGGACTTGGCAGTGCTGGGTTAATGGCTGGACTCAATGACCTTAGTGGTTTTTTTCAACCTAACTGAAACTGATTCTGTGATTCTAAATTAGTAAGTGAAAAATTGCATCCAGGACAAGTAAAATACATTTTTGCAACTGTAGGATTGTACAGTTCTGAGTCATTAAGGAATCTCCCTCCTCTTCTGCAAAAGCATCCACATTAATATTTACTTCCAATCCTAAAGAAATAAACAAGTCTGTCTGACAGCTAAAATAATTTGATAATTCATATCCCACAGATCTACAGCTATGTTATGTCACACATGCTGTGACAACGTTTTCTGCTTTACTAAGACAGAAAAAGAAAACAAGCAGTGAAGACCTTTCTGCAATGGTCAGATCTGAGTGGTAATATCTCAGCATGAGGACAGTAGCAAACAGAAAAAGATTACCTTAGCTCACACTCTGGCTAAGTCTGGCATTAGTACACCCCATGTCAGTATTGACAGGGTCATGTTGAACCTAAATCAGTCAACATTACATAAATTTTCAAAAGATTCAGCTGACCTTTTTGTAATTCAAGTATCCCTAAATGCCTTTTAGTGCATCATGAGCTTACAGAAACTCCTAACCCCTGCTATGCTTCTGTTAATGAAATACTATCCTTGTGAGGTTTGAAGCACTATCAATACATCTTATAGGCATAGACAGATTATACTGAATTTTATAGTCTTGGGCAGATTGGGTGACTGAGCAAAGGGAATTATCACCCATCCAGCAAATTTTCTGAGTTTTCACAAATGTCCAAGTCCTATTGCCAAAGAAAAAGATTCTGGATAGGATACAATTTTTGTATATGCTCACATTGAACTCTCCATTAAATAGGTTTTATCTTTACTGTAGCATTTATCTTTACCGTGACTCACAAATGGGCATCAATTCATCCAAAACCTGAGGAAAGCAGTATAACCATATTCACAGGGCACTGAGATATGTTTTTCACATTTCCAGTCAGCATTTGTATAAGAATTTGAGATGTGTCACTGACATTGCCCTATATTCTTCTTAGCTCCAAACTGAATTGGCAATACTGAACGGTCTACTTTACTTTTTTTTTAATATTATCTACTCTTTTATTTTATTTATGGCATTCCAAAGCTTCACTCACCTCAGCTAATTACAAGCTCACTGTATTAGACATTGGACAAGAAATCAGTTTAAAAAAATCCAATCCATCAGCTGTTTTCTTAATTAATTAATTTTTAAAAATTCTTTATTCCTTTTCCTTGGTACTTAGAAAATTTTAAGTCAGATTTAGTCCACAACCACTGGACAGTTTTTCCCATTTACAAAGCTTTTGAATATTCCTTACTTTCACAGATTTCACAAGAATTGAGAGGTGAACAGTACTTCTGAAAATAAATTATGCCACCTATAGAGATACTGTTACTTGTGAAAACATGGGGGTGTGAAGTGGCAATAGATTGCTTAAAGTATTTTAAACTTTCTTTGAATAAATTAAAGGTTCAAACTATTTCTCTTTTACATTTATGCTTTTCCTGGCATCTTGGATTTTTTTGTAAACAGGTACTGAGATGTACTCTACATGAACAGCATGTGAGCTCAAGATTAAATTACAGCGGCATCCATGAATGACTTCCCTTCAACTGCTAAAAACTGTTGCCAACTGATAATTCTGCATTCGAAGAAGATGGTGTACATTTACCATTTTCATTCCACTGTCAACATTTTGGTGCACTTCAGTTGGTATACACAAAAGAGAGAGAGAATAATCCAACCCTATCCAATCTTTTCAGCCACTCCGTTTTACAATCTCTATCATACATCTTGTCAGTTATCTTTAGGGCTTTTCTCCTAGGCCAAAGACAATTTTTTTGTACTTTAAAATATCCTGTTGTCCTTTCCTGAATACGACCCAGTTTTACCTCATACTTTTTGAGACAGAGAATGAGAACTGCAAGATATTTGAAGTGTGAGAGCACTAGATCTCAGGAAGTGGAATAATGTTTTTGGGGGTTACCTCTTCTCTAAAAATTCCCGACTTGCTTCTTTGAAATTTATTGAGTTTTCAACAAACATTTACAAGGGATTATCTGTCAAGATTCAAAGCTCTCATTGGTGGAAGAAAATGGCCAGCTTCATTTTATATGTGAAGTGAAATTGTAGGGGGTTTTTGTGCATGGCTTCCTATTTATTTCCTTTAAGTTCACCTGCCTTTTTCTACTCAGTAAATGCTTTCTACAGTTCTTCACAGCCCATCTCCCCAAATATCGTGAAATAATTATCATTGACTAGAGCAGTATTCCTCACCCTCAGAGAGGTCAGGCTGGATATTAGGGTATGTATCCCCAGGCATAGAAACATTGATTTTACAGCTAGTGGTGAAGACTAACTGGGACTTGGTTAACTCTTGGGATAAAGAGGGGAAGAAAGGCAAACAGCACAGTGGAGGAGGTTTCAGAAGTCAGGAGGATATATGCTACTTTAGAACAGCTACCTCTCAACATCACTCATTTCCTTTATTTTACAGTGTGATTTGGTATACGACTGGCTAATTATAGGAATCTTAAAACTGCAGAGCAGAAATGATGCAAAAAAAAAGAGCTAGAACTTTAGTAGTTACCACCTACATTTCTTTTTAATACTGTCTGTATTTATTCATATTTTAACAAGTATCTGCCAAAATGACAAGTAACATTTCACAGTCTCAACTCTGACACATCTACATGTTAAAACTAGCCAAATTTGGAGACAGCTTTTAATTTTCTTTAAAGTACTTTTTTGGGAAAGACATTTTTTCAGTGTATGGCTGTTTGCATAATGTCTGCAAGATACTATGTGCATGTTCAATAACACTTGTTTGTCAAAATAACTGTATAAATAACCAGAAGAAGCCACAAGCATCTCACCTTTATCAAGGCTTTCTTGAACTCAAAATGTTCTATTACAAAACAAAAGAAAACACTCTTCATTATGTAACCTAGACCTTTTGATTGGCCTCAGTTTGGTCAGGCAAAACAAAGCCTTAGATGTCTAAGTACCTAACAAGTGATCCTCTTAATCCACTAGAATATATTTCTGTCATTCAATCCACTTTTGCAAGTGTTTTATGTAGTTATATTACACTACTGAGGAAAAAAATAAGCTGTATTCTTTTGAAAGTTCAGAGCCTAATTAAAAGGTGGCTCATTAGCCAAATGGATTTTTGTCACATGAAATTTTTCACTGGGTTGCTAATGAACCAGATATAAATACCAGTCACTACTGCAATCCAGCAACCTCAAGGCTGCCAGTATTATTACATTTACTTTAAATATAAAATTACAACTTTGCAAGTGTGGGCCACCTAGCATATAATTCTGTTTTGGAAAGCATTCCTATTTAAATCAATCATAGGCATATGCTCTCTGTCATGCTTTGAGTTAAGCCTGCATTCAGTGCTGTTCTTGAAAAGGGTGGGTCTCTCTTTCAAGGCACACAGATAACATATGCCATTCTGCAGAACACACTGTAGCAATGTGACAGAGAAATGCTATTGGACATTTTTCTGATTCATATGAAAGATACACTTCCTATTTTAAAATTCTTTCATCTTTGACATATAGATGCCAAAGGAACCAAATGAAAAGCATAACTTCTTTTTATTTCTGGGCTCACTGTTCTGCTGTAACAGTAAACCTGTTATGCAGATTCTGCACACTGGCTGAAGACCTCTAAGGTTTGTCCTCCTGAACCCTATACTTGTGTCACCAAGAAGTACAATTAGTTTCACTTCATCAATTTTCCTGCCAGGATAAAAAAAAGGGGGATGCTGTACCTGTGGACTGAGGACCATAAAATAATTTTCCAGAAAATCCCAACATAGTCTGTTAAGTTTTATGGTTAAAAGTCAAATGAAATGCCTTACTGCACTGACACAGAGACAATGACTGAATTATACTTAAGTAGACATGTAATACAGAAATAGAGGTAGTTCCCAGGAGAAAGAATACAGAGTTAAACAGAGTTCAAATTTTAGAACAAAGACTACAAAGCACCAAAATGTATTATGAGTGTCTAGACCCAAATTAAAATGCATTTTTAAATTTTTTTTTTTTCTGAAGGAATAAATCCATTTTTTAATAGTTTGGCTAGATGAAGTTAACATTGTTGCAATAAAAAGCTGAAACATCATTTACAATACAATTATTTGGACTTGGTTGCCTAAATGAATGTTAGATGCCAAAATTAATTTACCCCAGTCCACAAAGGTGTGGATCATTCCAGGTCACATTTGCCAGTTCTGTGTCTGTGCCTCAGACACCCCCAGGGCACCTAAAAGTGTGCTTTTTCCATTCTGCACAATTTTGCATCCATTCCAAAGATCTTGTGCAATAAGGACGTAGCATTCAGCATTCCTTCCTTTCATTTGTGAAATTATCTTACAGGTAATTACCCAGCATATTGAAAAGGGTGGCAGAGATCTTCTTGTGTGAACAAGCAAAGTATGAGCTTGTTTCAAAAGGTGCAGATAGGAGAGTGCAAGTCAGATGAAGGAGAAAAGTAATGGAAATGAAGGAGACATGATGAAGGGTTGTGGGAGTGTTTTAAGGATGACTGCTGAGTAAGAAAGCAAAGCAGCATGCTACTATACAAGAGAATGGGTGCAAATATTTCCATGACTATTCAAAGTCATGACTATTTAAATATTAGTATCATTAGATGTTGTTTTTAGCAGCCAAAGCTGCTAAAGCAGACCTGAATTCCAAGAAACCTTTCATTTGTTCCACTGGAACACCCAGCTGTCATCTCCATTTGCACATTTAACATCAATTTCAATGAATTACACATAAGAGAATTCAACCCTCTGATGACAGAGCCGCAACTTACTTTACAAAGTTAATTGAACCTCCTTTTATGCTCAGTCTCACTGGCCATCCACATTATTAATGCCTCAAGCCCAGGCTATGTCACAGCCTTGCTGGTCGCCTGGAATCCCCTTTGAGCCTGTAGTCACACCTAACCCACACGAGCACAGCTTCAGCTCCTTGCTCTGTGCCACAAGAATGGAATGACTGCAACCCACTGGTGAGAGAAGCTGTGTGGCACCAGCCATGCCACAGGGATTTTGACAGATGTATGAAGTCTGTGCAGACATATCTTAGCAACTGCAACTCTGCAAGAATTCTTCAGGCTCAGGCTTCTCTTTGAACTGCCTGAGTATCCATCCAGTGAGTCTCGTAGACCAAACTGGAAAAGCAGTGGGTGGCTAGTGTGGGCTAGACATGCCATGCAAACACACCCTATGTGACTCCTCTCATACAAAGCATCTGCATGACTATAAGTGAAATACAATTACACAGAGGGGAAAAAAATAGGACTAGAAAGTCAATTTGTATGGTTAGAAATATCACGGATGATAGGAGAAAAATTTCTTACTTATTTAATTTACTTAAAAAAACCCCCAACTTCTGCCTGTTTTCAATAAAAAAACATTTCACTTTGGAGGAGTTACAAAAGTAAGTCTTCTCACTGTACTTATCTGTCTCAAAGGTATCTCTTCAACAGAAGAGAGATCTCTAGCAAAGTGTCACCCTGGAAATCTGAAATACCTTTTAACTACAACTCATCTTCTGCAAGCCTTTGAATAAAGCCTTCAAATTCAAAGTTCTTACAAGAAACCAAAATCTGAATAGAATGGAAACAAACCTTTGTTTTGGTTGCAAGATGAAATAGTTTAAATGTTATCCAATCACTTTGATGAAAAGGACTTGACTTATTCAATGCCTGATGAGATGAAAAATAGGGCTCTTTAGACTAATTAGTTATGGCCTCTTTTACTAATCCACAGATTGGAGAAAAACTCTCAATGTGGATTAAGACTGATAAACCAAGCAACAAAAGTTAGGATTTTTTTCCCCCGTGATATAAGTAAAACATTCAAATGGAACACTGCCATTCACACTAAACATAATATGACAAGATAGAAACCTGAAGCTAAAAGGTAAGAGATTTTTGAAAAAGTGAAAAACTGAAAAAGTATATCCTAACATGTTTCTTCTCATCTTTGGATGACAAACATCTTTCATTCTTGCCTAAGTATAACTTGCATAGATAAGTATAAAGGTGGAATAAAAATTAATCACAAGAAAAAAACATGTAACCAATTCCTGGGTATTTATACAGTGCTATTTATCTTTCTTATAATACTGAACACTATGGTTGCACTATGTGTCAGATTTAAAGAATAATCTGTTGTAGTAAACTAGTACAAAAATTATTAGGCCCATATCCCGTGAAAGAAGCATATGAAAGGAAATTAGTTTTAAAAAGCACAATAAGTAAGTACTTAGATTTTGCACAAGACTGTTCTTTTACCCTATGCAAAAAGATGCATTGCCATCTTCTGTTCTTGGTATATTAGTTGGTGTTTATTATTCACCTGGATAATAATATTCAGAAGGCTGCTACTTCTGGAAAAAAATTTGTTTTGGGTTTTCTTTGTTTTAAATTTTATTTCCATGAAAGCTGTCATTTTCCAAAAAGAAGAAAAAATCTGAGTGGCACGACTTTGTATAACTGTCAAATACATGCTCAAGGTTGAACTGTAATGCCTATTGGAAAATGTACAAGTAACTGTATATAAATTATATTACTTTAATATAAAATGTATATAAATGTATAACTGTAATTATATTTTAATATGCATTGATTTAAAAACGTATACTGTCAAAAATTGAGTTGTCTTTATTTTAATAACTTTTTCAATACATTTTCCATACTTGAATACTTTAATTTATTAAGATAAAACAAATGCAACTTTGAAAAATCAGAAATTAGTGAACATATGTTCAAGTTTACAATGTATTGATAACTACATTACTGACAAAAATATATACTCGAGAAGAAAGAGAAGATAACTTCTAAATTTTAGTTATTGTGAGATGAAATGGCTCAATGCCAGCTGCTTTACAGGCCATATACATATATGTTTTAGATAAAATCAACACAGAAAAAAACACCCCCAAAATTTTACTTTCTCCAACAAACTTAATAAAGATTTAGATTTCACTTATGCAACAGTAACTATCAGGCTCAAGTATACATTAACAAAATGTAAGTTGAGGGACTAAAAACCACTGACTTCAGTGCTGCATAAAATAAAAGAAGCCATTTTTTGAGTAATTGCTCCAAACATCTTGGAATGACTACTGCTGATTAATGCTTCAAATTTACCACAATATGCTTAAGAAAATTCTGCAGCTTTTAAATATGCCTGCCTTAGCAGCTGTAGTGTTCGGTTTCTCTGGGCATGGAAATAAAGCTATTTTTTCTAAGTGCACAGACAATATGAATCAGATCCCATACACAAATTATGTATATGAGGTAAGCATGATTAACATCTTGGGTCAGGGAGAGCACCTGGTATTTTGCAAACAGTAACAATTAAACCTACTGGGAGCAGGTTGGGAGCTGAGGGTGTGCCCTCCAGCCCTGGCAGCTCCCAGGGCTCCTAGCCTTACTGCTGAAAAATGTCAAGTGTTAGGGGGGAACAACCAGTTTTAGCTTTTCTACAATTTATGACTCAAAAATAAGTTCATGCACTCATAGAAGGAATAATTTCTCGTTCGCCAAACTCCTCTCTAATTCAGTTTTGTTAGTTTCACTTATGTTTCTGTAATAGAAACACTGAAGCTTAGAGAACAAGAATCAATTTACTTCATTTTGTACACATAATAAGAATTACTCTCTATTCATAAATGTTTGGTGGTTTTGGTGACTTAACAGGTTCAGATTTGCAGGGGTAACAATCAATAAACAGTTATACTCATGAGATAGGCAAACAAATACTGAAATGACTGGAAATTTTATACAGTAGAAGCTCAGAATACTTGCTCCCATAAAGTCAGATTTTTCTAGAATGCATTTTCCCCTCTTAATTTTCCAAAGTATTCAAGAAAAGTGAGAGCAAACATGGTAACAGGTTAGTGAAACCATTCATCACTTATACCCTTAATCTTGGGAGTTTTGAACTATCCAAGTCAAAAATCATTAAAATTTGTATTGATAGCAAAGAAATGCTAAGTGACTGCTTAGGACAGTTTCAGAGAGGCTCTCAGTATTCAGATTGCAAAAATGTCTCATATGCCTCTTCACTGTAAAAGCAAACCTTATAAGAAAACCCACAGGACTTTCCATTTTAACACTTCCAAAATGTAAATGGGAAAAAAAAAGTAGAAAATTACAAAGCACTGAAATCTTTATCACACAGGACATTACAAGTAGCAGTATATAGAGTCTGTCACTCAGGTGAGGGACTGTGAATTATTTCTATTTCCTTCTTTCCTCACCTTTTGTTCTGGTAAAGGTGAATTTCCCATAGCCTTTCAAATTCCTCATGTAAAACACATCCAACAGTTCTCAGCATCTCACCTCTATTTTCTCTGTTCTATTTTTACCTTGCAGATCCCAGCAACAAAACAGACAAGCCTGAAGAGATCTTTGAATATAGTCTAGAAAATCATAAACAGTGCAATTGAGAAGACACCATAATCTAAATGCAAGGGTACTCATAATTTAAGCCTGAAAAAAAATTACTCTGACACACAATTAAATAAATCATTAAACCACTAGGTGCACTATTTTAATGTTATGACTCATAAATAATATTCACTACTTACAGGTATTATTCAACTGTATTATTATAGATTTATGTCACATCTGAATAATGAAATATTATTAAAAATTATTTACTGGTATGGGACATCACAAATACATAAATTGCATCTTTATTAATTTTCAGTATTTTAAAGTATATTTTTAGCAGGGAGTATGCAGAATTTTTCACCACTTTTACAAGCGAGATTTGATGCTATGTCACTTTTTCAGACAAAATGCCAAAGGGTAGCTATTAGAGATTTAAAAAATTCTTAAATGCATTATTAAATCATACTTACAGAGATAAATACCTGAATCTGATCTCAGTTTATATATCATCCTGATCCATCAAGAAAATTTCAGCTGAGCCATTTCTATCAACTTGTTTATAGTGGTCAACAGAATAATAAAGATTTAAAGAATGAAAACTATCACATTATTCCAGTACTTTACTTCAAGAAATTCTTTTCATACTGATGAGAAAAGAAGTCCATTTCATTACAGTAAGTTTCTTAAACTGAGTGCACAAACTGTAAGCCAGAAGGAATGTTTTGGCCTTTTCTCCCCCCATGAAACAGAAAATTGTTAATCTATGACCTGCATAAAACATTAAGCTGCCTCTGGTTTTCCATTCCAATTTAATTCACTTGGTTTCCCCTCACTGATTGCCTTTGACTGAAGAGTCACATGTTTCAAAGAGAGAAGAAAATATAACTGTTGCTTAAGTGTGTCATGCTGAGAAGTCATTCAACTAAAACAGGAGCTATTTGTTCACAGAATCTATCAAGGACAGTCTTCAGAGGGTCTTTTTAACTCAGAGACCATGTTTTGGACTTACAGTTCTGCCTACATTCATTTCAAACTGCCATACGTCTGCCTTTCAATGCAGCATTGCCTTACTTTGTGTATTCTAGTAGGAAAAGATTTTGGTTTCACTGGGATGAAGTATGAAGAATCTTTTATCATTACATGTGTAATAAGCCTCAATAGAGAATTCAGGCTGATGTCCTCGAAGGCAATCACAATATAGTGTACAATGAGTAACTGCACTGAATATAACAGGAAAACAAAGATCCATTAAACAGCTATGTAGTTGCTGTAATTTTACATGGACATACTATTAGCAAACTTTCCAAGATTACATATTTAGAAAGAGTATGTAAACTTAACAGGAAATATTTTAGATACAGCTTGCAACTGTATCCAGAAGAAGCAAGAGAAATCCTTATCAAAGAGGGTATCTATCTTAAAGACCTAAGTCACAGTCAGGATAGTGGTGGTACTCACTATGACTCAGAAAGCCAATAGCTGGAACGATCTTCAGAAATAATTAACCCTGTTTAAGCCACATTGAGTCTGTAGGTAACACAATTCCCATAGAATATTAGAGATACACTGTGCTAAAACAAGCAAGTTTAGAGAAGAAGTTAATGGTATTATAACACTGAGATGGTAAACAGAAAATTTACATAGATCCACCTGAACTAAAGAAAACACACTTTTGCTGTGAGAGTTACTAAACACAAACACAGGTTGCATAGACAGGTTGTTCAGTCATCATGCTTGGAGATATTAAAAGGTCTGCACACAGGCCCATGCAATTTGCTCTTGGTGACCCTGCCTGAGCAGAGGGTTGGACTAGATGATCTCAAGTGGTCCTTTCAGCCAAAATGATTCTGAGATTCTATGACTAATTCTCTCTTCTTTTTTGTTTTAATTCTTTTCTTACACCAGTCCCTTAATTCTTAACTCCTTTATATCACCTTCAAAGAACATTTATTCTGAATAAGATGGGTTTTGTTAAGCAACACACTCATGCGTATTACTTTCATGTGAATTACCTTGAGAAACTATGCATCATCTTTCCATGTGATCCATATGCAAAATTGCTTCATGAAGTGCATACTTACCGTGGACAGAATGCTATAGTGCTTTTAAAATGCAAAGTAGCAATTCTCTGAACCACTTCAATTAGAGAAGATATTTATAAACCTTTCCTTTCCCTATAAAAGGAACATCAAAAACACTATAATATAATCTGTCTCCTGTTATAAGAGCCTTCAAACAGACTTTTGTTTATATGAAACTTCATTTTGTAAAACCATGGTTCAGGAACACATCACAAAGTCTTGTTATTGCATTTCTCTTAACTGACTATTTGTCCCTTTTGAGCTTAAAGAGTGAGTTAAGTTAGGAAAAGACAAAATAATATTCCAATAGTATCTTGAAATTAATTATTTTTGCTACCTTCATTATATATCTATATTGAAAAATGTTGCCTGTATTTTCCAATTGCCAGTCTTCTGGCACTGGCACTGCAATAGATTCACTATCATGTAGTTAATGATAATATATCCATCCAAAGCCAAAACTAACGCTTCTCACATCCTACTACTTTAATGCTGGAAACTTAAATGGATGTGTAGAACTATAGACTACAGAACTGCCATATTTGTAGAATCAGAGTGTTCTTCTCTTGGAAGCAAGCCATGTTTACACTGCAAGCAGAAATGAATGCAGGAAAACTGGGCTAACACAGATTTAGCAGGCAGTTGAAAGACCTAAGGAGTAGGGCAGCTCTTACTGCACAGATATGGAAGAGTCTTTCTCTAGGCACCAAGGAGTGAGCTATCAAACTGAAAGTATCACTTTGTGCCTTTCCCTCCCTTCAAGATCTTTGAGGATTAAAATACAATCTTATACCAATCTAATAATAATACTTATTCAAGTATTTATTTATATAGTAAAGAGTTCTTTATAGGTTAAAGTACTTTTATACTTTGAGAGTTCAAAGTTGATCTGCCAGGGATAGCCATTAGCAATTGGCATGTTTCCAAATGGCTGTGTGTAATTTTTGACAATCATACAAGACTACCAGAATGTTTGTTTTCAATTCTTTCTAATGGAAAGTGAACTGCTGCCATAAAATTTTCATTGGCAGAAACAACCAAACACAACATTCTCCATCTAATAATGAGCAGGGACAGGGATATATGCATCTACAATTACATCCAGAATATATTGCAAATAGCTCTTGGGTAAACATCTTTAGCTAGTCAATTAAAGAAAATTATTTGAGAAATAACCAAAAAAAACTCATATTCACCAACCTTTCCAAGGAGTTAAGATTCCTTCCCTACAACATAATAAGCATTGTAATTTTGAAGACCTTAAATCCAGAATTCTACCTCACTCTTCTTTTTCTTCCTCCCTTCTCTTCTCTGTATCTCCAAAATTTCATGATACTGCACACTGACTTCATGAAACCTCAGCAAGCCAGATGGATTTATAGCCATAATGTACATTCTAATGGTTAAAGTTCCTTTCGCAGGCTTTCCCAACAAAACAAAAATAAAAATTATCTTGACTCTTATCAGCCGTGTTCTACTTGTTTTGTGATACTCCATAAATGTTCTCTATCACAGCCAAGGTAACACTCTCTACTCAGTCTTGGAGTTCCCCTTTTTCACTTGTCCTCCATCTCTTGTTCTTCCTGCTAATAGCACCACTCAAAATATCACAGTCCCTCCGTATCTTCATCCAACTTGATTCACCTCATTTCCCACTCCTAACAGCTTCTGTTTTAGCCAGTCCCAGCCAGCCTTCTGGCTTCCAGTTTTTAGCAGCAACTGAGATTTTTGGGGATCAAATTATTCCCTGCAGAAGGGGCGGTCTTGCTCTCTTGTCCTTTCTGCTACACTTGCATGTCCTCCCTCATCCTTGCTGTGGTTTTCATCAGCCCACTGTGAACTGTTCAGCTCACTCAACCAGCCAAAGCCACTCACCTCTCTCCTTGCTGGCTCAGTTTTCAGCTTGCTTAGTGATTTGACTCAAATTACCAAAAAAGCAAGAAAAAACACCAAAGTTGTTGCAGGGAAGGGGAGGAAAAGTGAAGAGAGGAGGCCTTCACTGGAAGAAGGTAGAGAGTAAGAAGAGAATGGGCCTGTCTTTTCAGTCCCATAAGTCTCAGCCACTTTACCTGACACAAGCCTTAACCATTCAGTTCTATTCCAAGTTTAGTTTCGTTTCTCTACAGCCCTACTAACTTTGGATTTCTGTGTTTTCTGGGTATCTTCTTCCTTCACATCTACTAGATACCAAAAAAAGGAGCATTATTCATTGGCTGGGGAAAGGGTAACATCATCCTTCTCATTTGTTCCCTTTCTTGCTTTCACCATTCCCCCTTGTCAGATTTTTATTATTTTTTCCACATTAGGAATAAAATATATATCAGAAATTGTGATGAATAACCCTTGCCAGTCTCATCTTGACTCAAAGCACAGCTACCAGTTACTGTCTGGGAACCTATGTTATAACCAGTGATTTTTGTTTTTAAGTTTCCTGCTCTGAATCAAATTCACTTCAATAACTACTAAAAATTCCCCTAATATTCTTTCTCTTACAGGCAATACTTAGTAAAATAGTATATTAATGTAATTTAGTAATAAATTGATAGAATAGCTCTGAAAATTTTCTCCTTATCTTTTTCTACTGCTGTAGAAACTTGAGAGAGAAGCAGTGACAGGAACTAAAAGGTCTCAGAAAATCTTTTCCTGAGACAATACATCTGATATTCAGATGCATTGATGATCTTTTCAAAGGCATCTCCAAGACTACAAAAGCATGATGTACTTCATATTAGAGTAGAAACAATTTCATACAGAAATGCAGGAATTATGTTTCTGAGGATTTAATAAATGCCATTCTATGAGAAATTTTAGTGTTTGTGCTTCTGCTTTTGCTGCTTGTAACTGAGCAGTTTATTGTTTGAAAGCCCTAAGTTATTCTAAAGCTTTTTCTTAGAATTTTGATAATTCAAATAAAACTATTGCATGCTAATACAGGAATTTTGATTCCCAGTCCCACCTACAGAGAAAATTGCCAAATAATTATTGTTGAACTATAAATTATTCCTAGTTAACTATTAACTTACTAAGAAGAAAGCTGTGGCCTATTCCCATGGCCAATAGTTGCACTTCAACAAGAAGATACAGTAAACTGTACTTTCAAATTAACTACTAATACAGGTTTGTGCATTGAAACTATGATATATGTGCCATATATGTATCTTTATATCTATAGAGAAACTGAATTTGAGAAAAAGTGGAAGTACAGAAGTCAGGCACTCTGCCTCAGTTTCAGTTTTGACTAAAGGAATAATTGCCAATTATTGAGAAAGTCTGAAGAATCATGATTACAAATGACAAGAAAAGAGAATTAAAATTATGTGTAGAGCTGTATGATGAGTCCAACTTGTAATTTAAACTAATAAATTAGAATATTAAACTAATTAATTAAATTTTCCAAATTCAAAGTTACACTGCTAACAAAAGGCTCCAATGTTTTTCAGGAAGAAGTAATGCACACTGTGACAGCAATGGAACTTTGAAAAGATATACAAAAGTCCATCATTTTTGCCATGAAGCAAATCCTTCAATGAACCTGACTGATAAAAACTTGAACAAAATTATTCATAATTCTTACAGTCATTGTAGATACTTACACAATTTAATAGCTGACTGGAATTGAAAGAAAACATTTCACAATAACACCCTACTGAAGACAAATCTGAAAATTAGTCTTGAACTCTCCTCTTCACACATGGGAGGAATCTGATAAGAATCAATCTGATAAGAATCAAAGGAGAGCAGGTTTACAACTGTAACCCTTAATATCATTTACATTAACTAAAATTGGAGGTACATCGTTTGTCTCACTGAACTATAGTCAGTTAGTTATTATTCATGTATGTTTACAGAAGAGTGGTATTCCATCCAAATGCTCTGTCAAGAAGAATGATTCCACCCTGGGCTCAGATGGAAATGGAAGTCATTATCCCCAGATCCAGAGACATATCTACAGTATTATACATGCCAGCAAAACAGGGAATTTTTTCTTAAAGTCACAGATTTTCTGACACACCTGTAATAATGTTAGCATGCATTCATACTTGAAAAAAAACCAAACAAACCAAAACAAAACAAACAACAACAAAAAAAAAACCACCAAAAAAACCTTGTGATATTTTCTATCTGTATTAATGTAGCCAGGTAAATGTGAACAAGAAACTGGGCTTGTCTGCTTTTCTTCTCTTCCCAAAGACGTTTCTGCTTAATAGCCAGGATTTTCAGCCAACAGATGCCATTAGTATGTATGTGTGTTGTTTTGTTTCTTGCAGAACCATTGTGGGTTAAGCCCAGTGGGAAAATAAGAACCACACAAAGACTCATTCCCTTCCTCCTGCCTTCCCCCAAGTGGCATGGGGGAAGAGGCATGGAAAAACCCCAACAACTGGGGGTCAAAAAACAATAATAATGAGTGAAACATAAGTAGAAAAATAGGGAAGAAAAAAATGAAACAAGTGATGCTACAGCAATCACTCACCGCCTCCCATGGGTAGACTGAGGCCCTGCCAGGTCCCAGGAAAAAGATGGCTAACGCCTCTAATGCCCCCTCTTTGCACTTTTATTCCTGAGCATGACGTTATGTGGCAGGGAATTTCTCTTTAGTTAGTCTAGGTCATCTGCCTGCTTGTGTCCCCTCCCAGCCTATTGTGCAGCCCCTGGTCTTTTCACTGGGGGGATGCAGAGTGAGAAACACAGAAGGGATTGATGCTGTGCAAACACTGCTCAGCACAAGCTAGAACATCCTGGTGTTATTGAGAATGTTTTCATCACAAATCCAAAACACTGTTCCATTCAAGCTACTGTAAAGAAAATTAACCCTATCCCAGGCAAAGACAGTACAAAAGTACAGCATAATAGGTACAGTTCCACAGCCAACAATTCCAAATGATACATTAAGTTAAAAATACTAATGTAAAACAGAGAGAAAAAGATTTGCTGTGCTACCTTATTCTTATAAAGGGGTGAAATTGCTGGTTTTGTCAGCTAAACCATCTCACCAAAAGGTACAGTGAGTACAAGATGTAATGAGAGGGATAGGGGAGCACAGCACACAGGAACTAAGAAAGGAATGAAAGAAGAACATAGCACTCATCTTTTCAGCCTTGTCAACTCACCAAACAACACTTTAAATTTGATTTAAAAAAGTCTTGAGTGGAACTAGCACAACTTCTAGAACTAGCAGGCATAAATGCAAACCTCATAGGCAGTAGTAAACACCCTCTGGCTAAGGTAATGGTTTCACACCCTGCACACCTCCCCTGTTTGAATCCCTCTTTTGTGTCATTTAGCACTGTGAGCTCCCCCTATAATACAGAGGGACCAGTCTGAGCCACACCTAGACCACTGTAGAATTAGGTCCTTCAGCCTTCTTGCTCCTTAAGTTAAAAATGAAGGGTATAGATGTTAATGTTCTAACAAAAATGACATGCTTACAAAAATAATTATGCATTTTTACACAGTATAACTTCATAAATAAACCCATGCCCTGTACTCAAATACATTGTAACATGACTCCTGCATGCAATCATTATAAAAACAAGCCTTTTCTTATAAATTTACATCAACCTTGTAGCTAAATGGTCAAAGCACCAGTCCTATACTTAAGGCACTGTAGAAAATATTCAGAAAATATTCTATCAGTTAAGCCATACAAGCAAAAAGAACATATTGGAGAATAAATGTTACTATAACATTCTGAAAGACTAGAACACAGCACAGGAAAAGCAGGAAAATAAGCATGTGAGCTTTTTTCATTACATACGGAAAGATTTTTCCTTAACTTTGGCTAAGAGGTCATTCAGTAACAACAGAACTGAAAATAAGCTGACAGAAAAATATATCTTGAAACCTTTTATAGCCATAACTTTTGTTTAAAAACGTTAACAACTTTTCACCCAATCTGTAAGTAGTGAAAAATGTTTTTTCTATAACATAATACTTATTATTAACAGCTAGTATTCAAAAAACCCAAGCCAAACAAACCCAGAAAACACTCCAAGACTTTCATGCTCAGTTGATTCTATTAGTTTAAAATTGCATAAAATAGGACTGACCTGAACAGAAACTCTGCTGTGTCCGAGTAGTTAATTTTTCTTGCACAGCACACTTTTCAAAATGTCCTGCAGTTGCATTCTGATGTAGGCCCCGTTGCCTGCTGGCAAATCCCAATTCTCCAGGATCAGAAAACTTCCGATAAAACTGTGGCTCCAAATCACTGAAGGAGAAGTTTACAGCGCCATGTCTTCCATGGCCATACTCACTGAGCATGGATTCGTCCTCGGTGTTCTGTGCTGACAATGGGAGGATCCGGTGGTGCAGCTGCGGGCTGGGCAGTCTCGAAGATAACGGAGAAGGAATAGGTGACATTTGTTTGTGTGTATTAGATAGCGAATATGAATTACTAAAAACATTACTCACTGCTGCTAATGGGGGTGAATGCAGCCTTTTCTCTTCCAGTTTAAGATTATTACTTGTCTGAGGAATATCAGGACTTTCATTTACAGGCAGGTTCAAAAATAAATGCTTGCCGTTTCCCCGGGATACCGTGGTCCTTTTCTCATATAGTGAGCCTGGCAGGTTTCTGTCTACTCTTGTAATTTGTTGCAGTCTCTTCCATTCTGCAGCTTCATCTAAACTGTCGCTCCGGATAACTTTCAGAAGAGCTTTATTAACTGCTCCCACAAGGTTGCATGACTCATCAGTAATGTGCACTCTCTCTGCTTTGTACTGCAAACCAGAGCCGTCTTCCTCCTTTTCCTGCAGCACACTGTTATTAGAGTCTCCAGCAGCTTCATCTACAGAGCATACATTACTTCTTGATATAAACTCGTTATTTGCTGTTATGAGAACAGGAGAAATGGTTTTGTTATCTCTGTGAGAGTCAGGCAAATACTCTGCAGGGGGGTTGGTAACGTTTTTAATGCAAGTGTCAAAATCCTGGACTTCAGCAAGAACTGTGATTCCTGGTTTCTCCTTGCATACTGGCTCAGCATACTTGCTACTTTTCAAGATTTTAGCAGCTGCAGATTTACTTAATGTCTCAAGTTTGTTAGACAGACTGTAGTGAGATGAATTCACCAAAGTGGTCCTCTGCTGTACCTTGGTAACTTCAGGAATGCATTCTCCATTATCCACTGGTTCAACTGCAACAACATCATTGATGTCTTTTGAGCTAGAACTGGGTAAGACAGCATCCAATTTCACAGCTTTGTTACTCTTAAGAAAATACCCCTCTTCTGTCCACCTTTCTGGTTGTATTCTATTGTCTACTGGTAAATTACCCTTACCTTTTACTGTTAGCCAGCTGGAGGGAGAAAAGGAGCTGGGATAACTCCGGGTAGAAAGTCTTGTGGAGACCATCTTATTTTTCTGTTGCATGTCTTGTGTACTCAGTAAAAAGAGATGTTCATGTATCTTTTTTCCCTCTTTATGATGTCTGATCTCCTCAAAGCTCTCTTTCCTTCTGTATTTCCTCATTTTTTTGTGATTCAAATTGTCTCTTTTTGTAGAATCCAGCAATAACTCCTGCTGATGTGTAAGAATGGAGTAATTATCACCTTTAAGTTTTGTGACTCCGGAAACATCCTGTTGCTTTTCCTCTTGATGTCCTGCCTTAAGGTCCGGAGTGTCATGAGATCTCAAATCACTGGATAACAGGTTTTCCTTTTCAGCAGTTAGTTTGTACATTTCATTGAGAAGGTCTTTTGTGGTAGTTTGCTTGAAAATAATAACTCCACGGTCTTTATATGGCCGTTCTCTCAGGGCCATGTCTAACCTCTCCCTTACTTGATAGCAGCCACAGAAACTCTCACTGCTTCTACCCAGAGTTCCAGAGCCCATGTAAGTAAATCCTGTGACTTCCCCCTCTGCATGATAGAAGCTGATGTAACAAAGCTCCGTAATGGGTTTGTGCAACAGGAGGATGGTATGTGTGCCTTCCATTATGCTTGCCAAATTAGTCATTCATTTAAATTATGTTCTAAGTGTTCCAAAGCTTGCATGACATAGCATGTGAGGCAGGGAATGGACGGAAGGCATCTGACTAATCTTCAACAATAATATTGTCTGCTGGAAAAAATAAAGAGAAGCCTGTCAAACTTGATTATGGCAAATTTAATATGACAAATAACAAGCCTGCAGAAGCACACTCTTCTCTCAGTATTTTCTGATACAAATCTTTTACCTCGAAAATCTGACACAAAAACAATGACATTGCCAACACTTATAGTTGGAGTCATAATCTTTCTCTCTCATGCATCATTTCTTTGTCTCCAGGGTTCTCAGTCAATGCTGTGCCATCAGGTGACAAGATGGTCACCAGAACACCCATTTCAAAGAGACTTTACTTTAGAATGGTGGAATCTCTTGCCCTCTCTCTGTTAAAAGTTAACTTGCAGTTGAACATCTAGTAAAAAGAATCATTCAAGCATACCTGTTGCCTTTTTACTCAGCACAACCACCAGCATAACACCATCACAATGTATTTAGGTCTCGCTGCTTTATTAATCAAGAAAACATTAAGACAATAAAAAAAGGTTGAATATTTTCTTCTTGTACTATTTTGGGGAACTGCCAAGACATCAAGAAAATTTGAATAACAAAAAAAATATAGGTTTGGCTAACATACAGGTAGTAAACAAATCTATTTTGGATCAACATGCAATAGCATAATTGTACTTTTATAGGCAGATTTATTGAACTGTTTTATTTCCTATCCTTTTCATCACATATTTTCTTCCTAGAGATTGAGTATATTTACATTTGTTGGATACACAATGGAAGTTTGTTTGGACATTTTGAGAACTAAATTGTTTTTCTTATCTGGAAGGAACTCTGCTACCACAATTAAAGTGGGGAAGTCTGAAGTCATTAGGGAATGCATAAGCATCAAGGAAAGACCTAAAGCCCAGACAAAAAGCTAGAGAACACCTGCTCCTACACTGAAAAATGCAAGAATTTCAGTTTGTAGCTGAAAAAGCATAAATACAACAGAACTTTTCATAATTTTAAGAGAGTCAAACTTAGGCAATAGTATTTAAAAGGAAGCTGTCATATTACTATGTAATATATTTCATAGAATCATAGAAAAAGCTGATTTGGAAGGGACCCATCAAGATCATCAAATGCAACTCCTGGCCCTGCACATGACACCCCAAGGGTCACACCATATGCTTGAGACCATTGTCCAAAAGCTTCTTGAGCTCTGTTGGGCTGGTGCTGTGACCACTGCCCCAGAGAGCCTGTTCCAATGTTCAAACATCCTCTGGGTGAAAAACCTTTTCCTGATATACAACCTAGATCTCCCCTGACTCAGATTCATGCCATTTCTTCAAGTCCTGACACTGTTCATAAGAGTGTAGAGATCAGTACCTGCCCTCTGCTTCCCCTCGGGAGGAGGTTGAAGACTGAAAGAAGGTGTCTCCTCCAAGTGGAACAAAATGAGTGACTTCAGCTGTTCTGCTTAAGGCTTCCCCTCCAGAACCTTCACCAACCTCATAGCCTTCCTTTGAATACTCTAAGACCTTCATATCTTTGCTATACTGTGGCTCTCA
The DNA here is from genome assembly GCF_014805655.1 of Passer montanus. Classification (NCBI taxonomy): domain Eukaryota; kingdom Metazoa; phylum Chordata; class Aves; order Passeriformes; family Passeridae; genus Passer; species Passer montanus. The sequence goes on from NW_024365381.1 coordinate 5,789,118, forward strand.
GAACTGCCCCCAGCACTGGAGGTGAGGCTGCCCCAGCTCAGAGAAGAGCAGGACAATCCCCTCCCTTGCCTGGCTGTGATGCTGTCCCTGATGCACCTCAGGACAGCACTGGCTCTCCTGGCTACCAGGGCACTGCTGGCTCATGTTCAACTTGCCACAGACCAGGACCCCAGGTCCCTTTCTCTGGCACGGCTTCCCAGCTGCTCATTCCCATTCTGTCCATACATCCAGGGTTGCCCCACCCCAGGTGTGGAATCCAGTACTTTCCCTTGTTTCTGTTCATGTGGTTGATGATTGCACAGCCCTCTGACTTCTCAAGATTTTTCTGCAGGGCCTCCCTGCCTTTGAGGGAGTCATAGCCCCTCCCAATTTAGTGTCATCAGCAAGCTTATTTAGTATTCCTTCAAGTTCTGCATCTAAGTCTTTAATGAAGATGTTGAAGAGCACAGAGCTGAGGATGGAGCTCTGTGAAACCCCACTAGTGACAGGTCACCAGTCTGATGTCACCTGATTCACTATAACCCTTTGCACCTGGCCTGTGAGCCAGTTGCTCACCCATCCTGTGATGTCCTTATCCAGCTGTGTGCTGGACATTTTGTCCAGAAGAATATTGTATTTTGAGACACAGTATGGAAAGCTTTGCTGAGGTCCAAAAATTTAGAAGTTTTGTATCAGTTTTTGTTATGCAGACTTAGATATCATTTTGTAATGATGTCCATAAATTATTATAACAATTAGTGAAACCCAACTGTAAGAATCAAATAGCATCTACCCAAAACATTGTATCAACAAGCAGTCATTTATTGTAGTAATTTAATTGTATCTGTTTATAATGTTCTTTAAACAGTTTCAGACTTTCCATTTACTTTGAGTAGTATCATTCTTCATGCCATGAAAATTCTTAAAATGTGCACAAAATCCTTAAAGACAGAAGAGATATCCTAAGAAGAGAGGCTACAGTAAGAACAATGTTCTATTAGACATATATGAGCTTCTTAATTCTGTCCACCATCAGTTAACAGTTGAGTGGCAGAATACTGTTCAAGCATAGAAAGTGGTAGGAAAGGTGCAAAACCTTTAGTCATTACTTTTCTTGAAGACTGGCTTGTTGTTTCATAGACTTGTAAGAGCATCTGAGAAAAATATGCCATTCTGTTTCCTCTTTCATTCCTGTTTTAACTCATGGTGCAAGCCTGGAGTTCAAGACACAGGCAAGGCTGAGGACCACCTAAGAGAGTAGCCTCACCTCTTGACTCACCAATCTTCCTTGTCTCCAGCTGTGCACGCCTGCTGCTCCCCAGCATAGAGTGGTCAGGCAGTCACAGGGGGTGTGTGCCACCAGCAGATGCAGCCAGGAGTGCTTCTGCATACAGAAATATTAGGAGCTGTCTTAACCCTACTCATTCTTCAGTCAAGCAGTAGTGAACACCCCTCAGGAAACAGCATCATGGAAACTATAGACCCAGTAGCTATAGACCCAGACATTATGATCAAATTTACTATCCTCAAATGACATCTATCATATCACCAGGTTCAAGTCAGCCCTATTCTGTAGAGCACATTACTTTTGGTAACATGCATGGGTTTGCCTTGGGGTTCTTTCTGTGACAAAAGATGATATGTGTAAATAAGAGAACTAGCTAGCCCTTGTCTCAGCTGCACAGATTTGCTACGCCCCTTCCAAAAACCAAGTAGCTCCTTCAATCTAATCTGAGTTCTGAAAAATTACATTACTGAAACAAGACCTACAGCTGACCTTGAATAATATTGCAAAAATGATTACAATTAAAAGCTATTTTCACTTAGAAATAGACAAATCTATTGAGCTTTTTTTTAAATGGAATTATCTTTGAATAACAAACTTATGCCAGTTTGAACCTAGTATAAAGGCTACATCCTACTAGTTATCTTCTTAATTACACCAAATTAAACAATGGGTTTGGTAGACATACACTGACACATTAAAATGTAGACTCACTGTGAGTACAGCATAACTCCTTGTAAGGAAAAAATTTACATAGGCTTTAAAATTAAGTATTAAAAGTCAGCTATTAGAAAAAAATCCCAGTAATAGTAACAAGAGCAATTACTGAAAAGACACTTTGTTACTATTAGGCCAATGCCATATTCTGTATCAAAACTTCCATGGATTTAAAAGATAATGGGATACCATGCACAGCACTGCTTACTGGTATTTTGAAGCTTATTTCTACTAGTAGATATGTTTATGACCAAGAAAACATTTTAACTTCATTGCCTTCAGCATCTAATTCTACCTTTTTTATAATCTTCTATCAGAAAACAAAAATGTGAACTCCCTGCTTTATAAGCAGAAGCATTATAAGAAACTACCAGGAGAATTATCTATTAACTATCAAGGAAAGAAACTAGGACTTTCAAATGTTATGACAACACTCATCCTCAACTTTTTTTGTTCACTTTGCAATTTGTTTATAAAACTACTTGCATTGCAAACCTTACTATAGGGAAAGAAATATTGTAAAATAAAGTCGCATTCAGGCAAAGCATGCAAGCTAAGTAGAATGCCCATTATTCCAAGAAAATTTTAAATTTTAGCTACAAAACATATAACATGGAGCGATGAAAACAACCTTCAGCATCATTGCTAAGTTTCTCTACGCAGCTTTCCAATGCATAGTAGCAGAGCAGTGGGATTCAGGTTGTGAAGAATACTGCTTCAAGGAAAAAAACCATCTACTTAGATAAAGCTAATAAATGGAAAGAACCGCTGAAATTGTTAAATAGGCAGCTAAAAAGCAAACCTGCTCTGCTGATGGATTTTCTTCCAGTTTAACAGTGACAAAAAATGTCACAGTTTTCTTCAAAGTCTAATGCCAACGCATCCATTCATTACGCTGCTCAAAATGTGCTCTTAAAAACCCAGAACCCCATTCCTACTGCTCCTTTTCTCTAGCAGGACACATCATTCACTTTCAGCATGACAGATGGTCTTCCTCCCTTCCTCCTTTCTCTGATACTTAAGTAAGCCAGAATTGAATTCCTTACTTTCCCAGCTCTCCCTAATAGCTGATTGCTACTAGATGACAACCTGAGCACACTATGACTAACGTTCTGAGCTATGTAGCTAATTAACACATCACAACAGCAAAAGCATGGTAGAGGAAAGGTAGGAAAAAAGTCAACAGTCCAAGGCTCCAAATCACAAGCTTGAAGACAATGAAATGAAATTACCATAATATTTGCTTACTGAGCACAACTGGTTTGATAGACCCAAACAGAGAAAAACACCATCATTTTATTCTCTTGCCTAAAATCTCAAGTTTCTCTGAGGTTCTTTCAAATTTTCATTAGACTTAAAGATATTGTCATTAGAAAGATAAAGGTTATAATATCTTAATGAAGACAAAATATGACAGCACCTTCCAGCAGTTTTGACATAAATAAAAGAATTCCATAAAGAACATTCCAACTCTAAGTCTACATTGTGTTTATTGGATTGTGGCAAAACCAACAAAAGAACCCCAAACCAATCACCACACACAAAAATACCAATCAAATTTAGAGTATTTAATTATTTTTATAATAGTTTGAATGATACTGACTACTGTTAGCAATAGTAGCTTAAAATACTGCTCTTCTCAACTTCACAAGTACTGAATTACACCAGCAAAGATAGCATTAAGGAATATAAAACAGAGTCTCTGCCAGACAGGAAGCTGCTTTATTAAATTTCAGATCTCATCCAACAGCACAAGGGAAGTATTAAAGCATATTAGAGTCCTGCCAACAAATTCAGATGAAACAGGAATAACCCAAAACATAGGACAGAGCTTTGTATACCAAAACCAGTTTCTAATCATAAATACAACCTTTGGCTGTGTCGTTCTGTTCAATCTAATCCAACACCAAGAACCCAGAAATCCAGGATAGAGTCCATGAAACAGAAAATCTGAAACCCAGGTCTCTGAATACATCATCCTTGTGATCCGAAGATGAGGAAATCTAAACTTCTTCAGGCCAAAAAACATAATTTAACAAAACAATAATTTACACAAGGCATGTAAAGTTAATTAAAAGCAGGTTAAAAGTTTTTAGCTGGACTGAATAATATGATGCTGCCTCACTAGGAACAAATACATTCTGAGTAGCCAAAGTACCCCATACTTGTTCTGGTCCTTTGTAGATCATTGTCTCATTTGACATAGCTGCAAACATCCATATTATCTTCTCAGTGTACAGAAGATGGAAAAAAACAGTTATTATAGTTTGGGGTTTAGAACTAGGATTCACCATTTCCACAAAAAAGTATATTATGTTTAACTAGCCAAATATAAAATAATATACGTATTATATGATTATAGTTTGGGGTTTAGAACTAAGATTCACCATTTCCACAAAAAAAGTATATTATGTTTAACTAGCCAAATATAAAATAATATACGTATTATTAGTACTGCCAGGTCTCAAAAAAAATGTTCCCAAAAGGAGTCTGACATGAAAGTTCTCATCCCTCTGTAGCCTACTTCAGTTTAGCAAAGCAATATCTATTTTCTGGCACAACTGCATCAGCAAGTTAAAAAAAAAAAAGTTGTCACACAACATGTCCTCATGAAATTCTTTTTGGAGTCAACCATACCACAAAAATGTCCAAAATCTGTTTGCCAAAGGTGACTAATTTGCAATAATTAGTTACCAAATGAGATTTCCATCACAAACTCACCCATCTGACTGTTTAAGAGGTTGCTAATAAAAAAAAAGTCTGCAATGGATATTACAAATATGAAAAATCATTAATGTAGGAAGCACATTAACTAGCAAACCAGCAGACATTAAAGCAGAGAATGAGCAATCTGTACACGTAGTCCAAAGAAATAACACTCTAACAGCCTATTTGAAACAGACTATTTCAAGAAGTACCGCATTTAAACAAACAAATTCTTTCTGCCTCTCCACCTTGCTCTTAGACATTTGGCATGGAAAGAACCAAAAGAGCAGATGAGTCAATAATCTTGCCTTTAGGGTTTGTTTGTTTTTTGGTTTTTGACTAGAACAGTTTTCTGACTGCTGAAGAGGCAAACTGAAAGGTAAGTACCACAAAAAACATTCCTCATACTCTGACCGTATGTAGAGCCTCAAACTTATGATTCAAAGTGATGCAAAAAATGCTTATGAACAAGCAAACAAACATTACTCCAAACTCTCTTTGATGGTAAGAAAACCTGTAATTATCTCGTTGGTTAGAGCATGGTGCTAATAATGACAAAGCTGTGAGTTCTATCCCTGTATGTGCCATTCACTTAAGAGCTGGACTCGATCATTGTGGGTCTCTTACAGCTCAGAAAAGTCTGTGAAAAGAGTAATTTGTCAGATCTGTAAATTAAAATAAATGTTACAATTATTTTGTCTATTTTAAAATAAGAAGAGGTCATTCCTCAACAGCAACCACATGGTATACTGCGCTTTACTAATTTTACATCAATATATATACCTTATTCAGACAAATAACAGTTCCCTACAACATCCCTACATCCCTAACATGTTCCCTATATCCTTTGTACCTAAGATGAACACTCAAAATGAAATCTTATAACTTAAAATAGAAAACTACTTGATATGTGTACAGGGGATAGTAGCTAACATTCAGCTGAATTCATATAGTGATGTAAAAAGTAATTAGTGGCAAGAGGAAAATATCTTTTGCCTCAGGTCACAGATGTCTTAATGAAAAGCTGCACTTATTAATTGTCAGCTGATTTTCAAGCAACAAAGAAAGAAAGAAACAAACAAAAAGGCATAGCAGACCAGAACAGCTATTACAGACATTCATATTATCTAAAACATAACCTTTACATATTCCAGCACAAAAATATTATTGATAAAAAAATAAAATTGATAAATAAGATATTGATAAACCTGATAACATGCATTATCAGGAAATATAAGATTAAAAAAATTACTTTTACAGCGAACAAAGACACAAATTTGCAATATTATATTTGTTCATGTCAGACTTGGGTCATAAACTGCACACATGATTTTTCTAGTTTTAACTCAGATAAAACTTTTTTCTCAATACTTTATTAATGGGTAAATTTTACAGGATACACAGTAACTATTTCCACTTCTGGCAGCAAGTATAGGATATTTCTACAGGAAAATAACATGAATTAAATAAGTATTTTCTAAATAAAAGGATCATCTTCTTGGTAATCTCTGTCCAAAAGCTTTAACTCTTCTCATTCAAGTAGCCAACTCTTCAGCCAACTCCTCAACAAGAGCTGCATCTTGTTCTGTATTGTATTAATAACATCTTTAATTTCCCAGCTTTAACTCTTCTCATTCAAGTAGCCAACTCTTCAACAAAACTGCATCTTGTTCTGTATTGTATTAATAACATCTTTAATTTCCCGAAACCAAGAAAGAACATATTTATTTATTTAATTGTTGAATGCCCATGCTTGTTAGTTTCATGGTGATATCTAAATGAAGCATTTAGTGTACAGCCTTTTAGATCAGAGGACTTTCACCCAGCATCACTTCCAGAGAGTTATCTGGCCACATATCCTGAACTTTAAACCCAGTACAGCATTCAGGGAAAGCAAAGAAAATAACAAAAAGGCTACACTGCAGTAAATGTTTGAGCTATTTCATCAGCAAGGGAAGAAAATACTGCTGCAAACAGTTTGGACTAATCACAAAATGAGGTGCAAATCATAAGGATGCTTCAGTAATGAAAACGAGAGAAATTGAATTTAAAGAAAAATAATAGTAATTAAAACCTGTCCCATAACATTTTATACCTATAGAAGGACTCCTTTACATAATACAGCAGGTTAATGTATCTTTCTGTAGTTAAAGGTCAAAGACTCTGTTCACACTAAGTTCTTAAGAATCAAGAACAATTTTCTAAAATAATGCATTTGACAAGTTAACAAACCTATTTTTAATTATGCATATTTTTTCAAAAATTATGTAGTGGTTGGGATAAACTCAGTAATACTTTTAACTTTTCTCCCTTCAAAAATGTTAGTGGTCTTGAAATTACTTTAGCCTTAAGGAATGTTGGGCTGTTTCAAAAATTCTAACAATAATTCAAGTTTTGAAAACCTTGGCTGTACAAGATAAAACGGGATGTAATGACTTGGGATGATAATATTGACATTTCAAAGCAGAACGTATTAGATCAGAGAACTATGGTCACCTTTGTTTTCTTCATTCCAACTTTTTGCTAAGTAGCACTTCATACATACCTGAATGGTTTCAACATATGACTACAACTAACAAAAAATTATAAACCAATTTGCTAGGAGAGATTATAGATTTTCAAAAGACCTGGTAAAGAAGTAAGCACTGGGTTTTAGACACACATTTAGTCTGTTTTATTAGTCCCAAGTGTATATAATTTCATTTTTTAAACTCTTGAAAATGGTTAATTGCTTATATGTCATTGTTGTTTTCTTTGTCTGCTCCCTATCATGGAAGATTGAACACAGAAATTCTATTAAATTCAGCAAGTCTGTCACCAGCAAATGTATTTTTACCAATAAAAATATTTTTAAAAAATGTTAAAACCCAAATTAGTTTAAGATTAAACAGGTTTCATCAATCCCTCATGGAAGTTCTAACTTAACAATACAACCCTCATTGGGAAAAGAAGCAATAAGATTAAAACATGAAGAACACAGTATTTCAATAAAACAAGCTTAAAATACCACAGGATCAAGAGAAAGACTGAGAAAAATCTCTACTTCATCTTGACATAAGAAATGCCCATTTTACTTCAAGATTTCAGTAGTGCCATTTAAATTAATCTACAGGACTTGATGGGTCTTTAAATGGAGGACATTAGCAACTCAATATAAAGAATTTAAAGGTCTATTGTAATTTTCTAAGGGTCCAACTCAGCAAAATGTATATGGTCTTGCGGAGATAATCAGCTCTCAATTATTTCCCCATAGAACTGGATTTAAAGTCAAGCTGAACAACCAAAGTAATGGTTGGAGGTTCAATCTTCCATGGAAAGAGAAGAAATGGTAGTATCTGCCTGGCTAGGAGACAGTGACTTGGATAAGAACTCATGCATCACATTTTGTGTGCTTTCTTTCTCAGCCAGAAGTGCTGAGATATACATACTGCATATTTAGCCATACATACTGTGCCTCTAGTCTGACAACACTGACAGGAAAGAAAAATCACAAATACTAATCTGGAAAGATGCAGTGAAATTGCATAAGGCTAAATGATCATGGCAAAAATAACCTTTCCCTTGGGTTTCTTATTGTAGGCAGATCTAAGCTCTATAGGCTCCACTGTCTCAGAGGAGGTATGAACTACTCTGACCATTAGATATTAAATCAGATTTTTTTAAAAATCAAGAACCAACTTGAGCTTTGTCATTAAAATATTATTGCAGTCTTTGCACTACTGCATCTAAGTATGGGACAATAAACATTAGTGGTCACCAACCAGCAACCATAGCAGTGACATGATTATTAACTGAAAATTGAGGGGTTGTCATCAAGGAGTAATGTATAACTATATAAAACATGCTGAAAGAGTAGAAACAATTTACACTTGGTTAAGGTTCAGATTCCATTGAGTTATATGTATTTGATTACTCCATGATGGCCAGTTTCCTGCATTTTGGTGTTCCTCCTAGTACCTAAACCCTAATACATTCTGGATATATATCTTTTTAAGTCATATGAGATCCAAGCTAAAAGAGGAAGTAATTTCATTCCAAAATAGCTAAAGAAAAATTAAAAGCTGTCAGACTTAGATTCCAGGAAGATTGGGTGGAGAAAGGGAGGCAAACTAAGTTTTGGAAACAGCAGCATAAAGGGACATAGAAAAGTTGGGTGTTTTTAAGAATAGAACTCATTCAGTTCTTAAATACTATACTCTAGGAGCAAAAAGCCATCCAACCCTTGAGCCTTAATGAAGACCTCTGTGATTGTTCTTGCTTTTTTTTTCCTACTCTTGACCACTGTCTGGAAAGTATTATTTGGATTTAACTGCAAAGACTTTTGGCTCAATTTTCAAACATTTTATGTGTGCAAGTTAAAGCAGGATCAAAGCCTCTAGTATTATTTGGATTTAATTGCAAAGACTTTTGGCTCAATTTTCAAACATTTTATGTGTGCAAGTTAAAGCAGGATCAAAGCCTCAGAAAGGATGGCCTTGTTAAATGATAGTGTTAAGGCTCTAGGCCTTTCCTAGGTAAACATAAAACAAACAAACACAACAAAAAAAACCCCAAACCCAAAACTCCCAATGAAAGACTAAAACCACAAAACCCCTAATCTCCACCCCCTGCCAAGTAGTTCTTCATATCCCAGGCGCAACTGTCTCTTCACCACCTTTTTATGTCCTGACAAATGTCAGTATAAAGCTGACATTCATTACCTTGGCATTTATTTTGAAACCCAGCCATTTCCTATTTTTCTACCTCATATTTGCCTACAGCTTTCACTTTACAGACACAAAAATCTGAAAACAGAAGTTGAAAGGAAAAGTTCCAATTTTCTGGAAATACCTGTCTATGTAAGAAAATCTCTACAGAGACAATAATCTTTTACCTATGCCTCTACTTCAATCTTACCGTCACAAAATGCAAAATATTAGCAAAACATTGTCCTGTTATTTACTACTGACTACATGAGTAAGCCACCTATGCCCATGTAGCTGTACTCCCTACACACACATCCATGAAAAAACCACACAGGAACATGCATGTCCATGCCACTTGACTTTCAGTGAGATAGGTTCAACTCAAGTGAAAACTTATTTCCATTACTCACAACACGTTTGATTTCATACCAAACTGCAACTTTCTGTCTAGAGTCCTTCAATTTAAGTTGATGTTATGTGTTGACAGTTTCTTTTTTTATAGTAACATAAAAAAGTTCTTTCACTCTCCATTTAACCCAACATTGCTTAAGCGCCTCTGCTGAAATTTACCAAAACAAGCTTATTCACCCTCAAGCACAGTCCAAACTACTTGAAAGATTTACCTAAATTTCACAGGAATAGTACTGATATACTTGTAGAAATATCTTTAAATGTGTGCATAAGAGTTTAATGATAACGCCTGCACAAGATATTTTTACAAGCAAAATTATTATTAAAGCCATCATGAATGATTCAAAGGATGGGCTTAAAAAATAACTAAAATTAGGAACATATTCAAAATTCCTTCCTCTGTAATTTCTCAGCAATTTTTAAAAATTAGTTGATTTTCTGTGAAGCTGCAAGAAAAGAACTCATTATGATTCCTGCTACACACTTGAGAAAACAAGTATCACAAGACAAGACTGTGGGACAGCCGGAAGGACTAAATATACACAGTTCCCAGACCAACTCTGTCTGTAATATCATGATGTGATTTAATATTGCAGCTGAAGAAAGGAGACTGTGCAAAGCAGCAAGAGAAAGACTGATACTGGCATTCTGGAGAAACCTTTTTCCTGCATGTAAAAGACATTAGCAAATGTCAGCATACAAATGCATTCTAACTCAGTTCATGAGTAACAGTGATCAGCCTCATCTGCAGTGGTGACCCCTGTAAGCTTCACAGCCCAGAGTAACAGATTGTCTGAACGCTGTAAATATTATCACGTGTTTCCCACTCATCTGCCCTCCTGAGTGCCCGACGGTATTTGCACACATCAAACGCTACAGAATTACAACAATCTGCTTTCCCCGCTTCGCTGCGCCTATCCCGCACGCCAGACTAAAAGAAATCGAGGATAGTTTTAAGAGTCATTTTGGGCGGGGGGAAGTAATCCAGTTAAATTGACTTTAATAGCGCTGTCAAGAAAAGGGGAGGGAGGAAATCTGCGGACTTTCTTCGGACCGCAAGAGAAACTAAGAGATCACAGCTCTCGTGATCCCCCAGAAGCTATTTATAAATAAGCAGCCAGAGAAAAGACGGGATGCTAATGACGACCAAACAGATCCCTTCCCTGCAGTCCTGAGTTAGTGGCTTTATTTTGTAATCCACTCGATTGCGACAGAGCCACTGCGGGGAACCGAGCAGATGGGAGATCGGTGGGCAAGCGAACGAAAGCACATTACCTTGCGAGAGGCAGCGCGCCGGGCGGCGATGCTCCTGCTGCAGTTTCAGGTGCCGGGAAGGCCAGCCGGGAAGGCTGCCGGGCTGCGCTGCCCGGGCCGCCCCCGCTCCCGCCTCCTCCCCCGGGGCCGCCGCCGCCGCCCGGGGCGCTCCCGTTGCGGGGCCTGACCAATGGGCGGGCCGCGCGGCTGGAGCGCGCCGGGTCCGCGCGCGGTGCGGCGGCGGCCGCGGGTCCCTCTGCGCGCGGAGCGGTCACAAGCAGAGGCGGCACGGCCCGAGGCGGGGGAAGCTAACGCATCACGGCCGCAGCCCGCTGGGTTTCGTCGTTAACTGCCCTTGCATAATCCGTCAAATCTGTTCTCCTCCTGGATGAGCATCGCTGCCAATCATGTCGCTATCGCTCACTACAGTAATTGCAACACAGCCCTCGAGCGAGCCAGACATAACTCTGGGCAACATTAGAGGACAAGAAATCCTCTCCTCTACTTCTAACACTGCTAGAAGAGGAAAATCAGAATACAAGCTGCAGTCCTAAACCACCTCGTGAAATACCTTGCTATTTCAAGGGATAGAATTTTAGGCGGAGCAAGGACCTGGTTCATTGGTCTGAATCTCACTTTTCCATAAGTAATCTTCCTGCTACTTGTCCCTGGAAGTTCTCCAGTCTGAAGAATGGAGAAAAAGGCTTTTGGAATAACTGATTTAGGTAAAAAATAATAACAATTCAGTAGTAACAGAGTTAGGGTTAAAATATTTCTAGTAACAGACACAACAAGGAGAAAAATTGTCTTGTAATTTCCACAGACATTGAAGACCCTTGCCTATGTAAGTCAAATATTGCAACAAAATACCTTTTCTCACAGTAACTTGTAGCCTCCTGAAAATGTCACATTTGATTCTGCTTCATTAATTAGTTTATTAAATTCTTTATTATATTTATGATCTTACTGAACTTAAACAGAAAACATCCACCTCTATTTGAAACACAAGAGATTATCAGATTCTGATCGCTTTAGACCACTCACATATTTTTTTCCTTTTGAAAACTTAACAAAATCAGTTTTCCTACTTTTTGCCTGATATTTTTTCACTGTCAGCTGGTCACCTATACACGTACTAGCTCATACTCTGCATATTGAGAAACGTCTGCAGACTACGGAATGGAAAAAACCCTGGCTGAAAGTACATCTTGCTCTTCTGATGTCAAGTACTTTGAAACAAAGATTAACAATTACTTTCTTAGTAACTTCATTTTGCAAACACGTGATTTGTGTGGAAACAAGAGTTCACAGAAAGCAACCAACATGAAATGATTGTGTCAGGCTGGGCTGCAATGTAGGGCACAGTGAGAGCAAAACCTAATCTCTGAGAGGTTTCCACTTCATCTGCACTCATCTGCGTAATCAGCTTTTCATCTTGTCATAGGATAAATGCAACCTGCCTTCTGCTTCATTTACCCCATATAGAGCACTGCCATAGATTTGTATGAAGCAACCGGTAAGAGCCTGTGCAGAAATGTACTCGGAAAGGAACTGCAAACCATTCCATTTTTAAAGGAAATTAAAGCTTGGAAGTCAGCTATTTGCTAAGTTAATACACTAATCAGACCTGAAAGCTATTCACTACATCCAATATGCAAACTGACCCTGCTTTAAATGAAACAACCCTTACTTTCAGCTACCATTTCATTTCTTAATCTGTGAGTTTGTGTACTGTAATAAACAATAGCTGTTGTTTAACCTTTCACCAGCTTTTACAAACTGCTATATTCCAGTGAGCAGCCCAACTTGTTGAGTGGAACTAGTGTTATTTTCACTCAGTTTCAGTTCATCTGAGTGTGGAAGGCTCATATAAGTAAAGACCTTCAGGGAGCAAAGCAATGAGTAACAGCCTCCTGTTCAGGCTGCTCCTTTATTTGGAAAGGTTGGAAAATCACCAGAAGTCATAGCTAACAATCAATTAAACATTTTAGCAACAGTGTTCTCAGAAGTAATGTCTGATTGGCTTTGATGTCTGACAACCTAAGTCTATGCTAAGTTCTAAGGACTAATAATGAGGAGACAGGCTGGCCAACTGCATATTTATAATTCTTTGTGCTCTTCTCTCAAAGGATGAGTATTTTTCTCTAATACTGTCAAAAACATGTTCACATAGATGTATGGTAATCTAAACGTGAAGATGTATGGGTAATCTACAGGTACATGAGGAAAACATGAACTGTATTATGCAAAAAAGGGAGTAGGAAATATGTCACTGTTTGCTCCAAAGCAGTTGTTACCAGTACATTTGCACTTGAAGATCTAAAAAGCAAAGAGCTATCATGCATAAAACAACTTGATTTTCTGTTTTTTTTCTCCCATTCCTGAAGCAAATTCTCATCCCTGAACAGGTATTTAAGTATTCTAATATGTTTATTCTCTTGTCTTAAAATTGTACATCAGAGCTGACAGTTCCACACAGCAGGGATATGAGATTTAATATTTTCGTCTTAAAATTAATGCTTTGAATTCCCAATAAATGCAGCTCCATAATGCAGCAAGTCTTTGTCTACTTAAATTTACATGGCTGCTTTTGCACCAAAAAGATTTAAATATATTCCTGAACTTGTCCAGACACATGAATTGCATAGCAATGTCATAGCAAATACACCCAGAACTCTTTATTCTTCTTTTCCTCCTCCTGCACCCTCTCAAATCTCCCTAGAGTCATCATCCCATATTCTTCAATCCAAAACATCCCATGCCTTGGAACAGCAGCATGAGTTGTTATGCCAGGAATACCAGGTACTAACTACTACTTGAGATTCTGATCCCCTCTGTCCCAGCTGCCAGTTTTATTCTCATATCTAAAACTCAGAAGATACTCTGCTCAATAATAAAGAGAACAAATTGTGAAATATTATAGAATACTTAACAGGACCAATTACAATTCTGGTATTATTGTCTGACATAATGGATAAACAAAGAAAAAAAGAAACACAAACCCCCCCATCTAGTTAAGTATAGGAAGCCATCTGCTTTCTTTAAAATTATTAAAATAAATAGAATTGGAATTATAGGACCATGATTAATTTGTATCTTTGAGTAGGTAAAAAGGTTATATGAAAAACATAAATGCAAATATACTTAAATGCATGTTTAAAATTGATTGGATGGAGAGCTTTTGAGAAATCCTGTGGTTTCTTTGGTTTTTTTGGAGGTTTTTTTTGCCTCTGCAATATATGCTGCATGGTGTTGATTTGGTTTATTCATAAATTCTTGACCTAAAACTGCCTAATACAGAAATATTATAGTTTAAATTAGTAATCCATTACATACATCAATATCAAAGATTTTATCCTAATGAGAAATATAGATTTGCCTGTCTCAAATTATACCAAATCACCCAAATGATTGAGTAACTTTGGCCAAAATGTCTTTTTCTCTGATTAATAAAATGGAACTTCAAAAGACAGCAGAAGATATAATCTTTGCAATTTTAAAAATCCTGGATGCATGACTTTGAAGTGCTGCCAAGTCTTGTTATTAAATGACCTGATGTTGGACAGGGAAGAAGCCAGTCTTACAACAAATACAAGTACGCGTATGCAAAATTCTGAGAGCAGGGTGAAAAATTACTTATTTTTATGGGAAAAAAGCATAATCAGGATTGTTACAGAAAGCGGACAGAATGTTCCAGAAAACAATATGGAAGACCTCTCTGGAAATGAGTATGTGTTAAGTGGCTAAAACACTGCTAAAGGTGAAGTGGTAGGATCCATTTCATCAGTACACTGAAACTGAGGTATACTCTGCCAGGCTTCAGTACAAGAGAAAATTAAGGGAACTGGTGACAATTAAAATTCCAAAATTAGACTATACTAAGAAAAAGCTCCCTTTGCATTTTTTATTCTGTAAACAAATGCATGGAAATAGCAACCATTCTCTAAAAATTTTAAACACCAACTACTTGTCTGTTATTTGAAAATGGAGAAGTTTACTTTTAGCATATATTACATACAAATAGATTTACATTAAGCTATTACACCATCAAGTTCTTATAAAATCAATAAAATTAGTGTGACTTCTCTTCATGTAAACTAAACACTAAGATTATGAAAAAAATGTTTGTGTGTTTGCGAATGGTATTAAATACCTTCTGGGAAAGATTAACAGCTGTGGATGCAGCCATTTATTTAGGTCAGTAGTGAAATTCTGTGTCCAGAAAAAAAGAAAAATTGGAAAAAGAAAAAGAAGGTAGTGTCTAATGAACCAGGTATATGTATCAGTTGTACTGGTTGAAAGATTGTGGAGACAAACTGCCCTCAGAAATGGTCTTAAGAATAAAAGAATCTTAGGACAGCAGAAAATCATTATCACTCCTCTCTTTCTCTCTCTCTGGTACATGTCCTATTTTACAGTCAACGATGAATCTAGACTCAAACATAACAATGCAGGTACATTTCTTTAAGCAGAATGGATTCAGTTTGTCTAGAGATGTTAAAAGCTATAACTAAGAGCCCAGTTTCAGTATCCTGAAAGGTTACATTCAAAAATACAGGATTGATAGAAAACTGTGCAGAGCACAAGTGGAGAGCCTCTTGGTCCCCATGTCAGTCTCGGCACACTGTTATATACACTGATAACAGCAATTCAGACTTCTGTCTCCAGTATTCACTTTAACATTTTTATACATGATATATATGTTACAGTTTAATATTTTAAAAGTCCAAAGAGAAAATAAGGAAATCAAAATAATAACAAAAGCTTTTTTAACAGATACAGCATATCTTAAAAAATGCCAGCTTGAGAAAAAACCACCCCAACACTCAATGACCCAATGTTATCAATACAAAATATTTGGCAGTTCTGCACAATAAATAGAAAAGTAGGAAAACAATGTTTCAAAGTAGGAAATCAATGTTTTTCTATCTATATCAGAGGTTTCATACACATTTCAACCAGATGCAGTCAAGCAACAGTGGAATTAATTAGATGCAAGATTATAATTCCCCAGAACTAGTAGTCTGAAGGAAAAGGTGGAGAAGAAAGGCAATCTCAGTACAAAAAAGTCATGCCTTCCATAAAATGTGAATGTTCAGCATCATTGTCTGAAAATATTTGCAAAATAAGTTCAGAACCATATAATGGCTCTTACAACCTCTCTGAACTTACTTCAACTGTTTTTGGAAATGTGAAGGTGTTTTGCAAAATTTAATTAAGCTATCACCTTGTGAGAATCTCAGTTTCACACTTTGATGAGTCAAAGAACATTCTAAGGCAATGTCTAAAGTCATCACAAATCAAGACTGAGATAAAAAAAACCAATTCTCTGCATATTTTACAAAGATGGGTTATTATTTCTTACTATATAATGCAGAAAAATATCTGTTAATCCAAACAGTGACAGCAGTAGACTATGATGTAATTCTGTCAGATCACAATTAACGACTAAGCTTAGATATAGTCTTCATGAACAAACCTGTATTTTAAACAATTTTCTTATGTCTGTGGGGTTTTTTTCCAATTTATTCAGAAAAAAAAGTATCACACATCCAGCTGCTCTGCAAGCACAACACATATTTGCAACTTTTTACAAATTACAAGGAAGGAGAAAAACAGATAATCTTGCATGGTTTAATCACATAAACTACTTCATAAATTGATCATGTGAGTCTGAAATTTTTCATAAGGATATCTACCTTAGAACAGAAGTAACATTTTTTGATGAAAGTTACTAAGAAATATTTTATTTACAACCATTATTTATGTAATCTCATCAAAATAAATCCCAAAGTTAAAATGCTTCGGGCATTTAATGACTGCATTTCTTGAAATTGTGTCTCCAATTTGAACTTTTTGTACTGTCTGATGCTGACCAGACTTGGCATGCACACTGTCTACAAAAAAGCACAGCATGCCAAGTCTAAAGCAGCAAAGAGCAACACAATTTATATTCCCAATTATTTCAGAAAGAAGACTCATGTAGCAGCAGTGCTGGTCTTTCAAATGCTACCTAATTTGCCTTCAGGTTCTAAGCAGTTGGAAGCTTTGCAATCCCTAACACATTTGAATGCAGTGGTTACAATGTTAAATGGGGCAATCAGCTGACAGTCATCAGTCTGACTGTGTTAAAAATTTTAGTTTAGCTTTAGCATAATATTTCTGTATCCTTGAATGGCATGGAGTTCCCCATTCCCCTAACCATACACTTGGGTAAATTTTGTACCTTTCTGAAGTAATATTAATCTTTGGATGTAGGAGGCATGAAAATATACAGTTCCATTAACTTAAGTAAAATTCTTATTTTGAAAAAAAGCTTTACATTTTTTACACTTAGTCTTTCAGGCAATATTAATCTGTGTATTTCAGCATACAACATAAAATAAGATACTGACATATTTTGAAATAGGCTCAGTGACCAACAAATTAAAAACAGTGTTAAAAAGCTGAAAGGTTTATTTACATAGTATTTGCATAGGGGAAAAAAAACAAACTAAGAAGCTTTGCTTTGATGATTGGGGAAAGACAGTCAGTATAGAATTCTGCCTGCAACAGAATTTAATCATTGAGTTTTGAGGTAAGATAAGTCTGTATATGGCTGGTAAGGGTATACATAGTTTATGAGCATGTAAAATGAAAGAATAAACTGCAATTTCTTGAAATTAACTGCCATTGGCAAATGGTCTCTCATTTAGAAACATTCCTGATAGCTGCTTTTTGTTAAGGACTTGAAAATACCACAGTGATAATATTGATAAAAGGCACATGCTGAAAGGGAAAAAATAACCTATTCTACTCATACAAGCTAGTTATTTCCTCAAAGTTCATGGTGTAATATTTATGTACTCAAAAGCAGATGACAGTGAGGGACTGGCCATCAGGTATAGCTACTCAGCGGTAGTTTAATCATGTAAAAATATTAGAATAACAAAATTTTGGGCAAATATATTCAGCTTAATGGTCCTAATGTCCAACCTGGCCCCAGAACATAGGATTTAAAACCAGTATGTGTAATAACAGCAACCTAACTTTTATCAAAAGCCATTTTCCAGCATAAAGGACAAGCATGTCAAAACTGTATGTGTCATAAAATCACTGGAAGACAGATCCTATAGTAGTTATAAAGATACAAAACACACCTTCTGTTATTAAAAACTACCACATAGTAACCTGTTTTCACTAAAGTTTACTCGACAGGAAATGCAAGGGTTAGGTATGCGAAATCTTCTTAGATTAACAAAAAAATTGAAATATGTTCCTCCCCCCACCTAAATATGCAAGAAGCTTTTAGAAGAATACACTAAAATACTGAAATTTTGAATGCATTTTTCTTCTGTTGCATGCACAAATAACTTGTTCATGCATTTTTCAGAATATTTTCATATATTAATTTCACAGTTGCAATTTGGTACTTTAGAAAATTCTACAAGTTTACCTCTGGTACAAAAACATTCAAATACTCATGGCAGAAGCAGGATATCAAAAGGAGTTAGTTCTGTAAACACATTATACAGATGTAATATTCTACAGATTTGAGAGAAAGATCTTTTCTACAAGGAAGTTCTGCATGGAATTAGACTGGCCAGATAAATAAGGCCCTTACACCTTACTCTGAGAATGGCACATGTCAGAGGAGCCAGCAAGGAAGATTGCTGAAATGCCATTCACTGCTTTCACGTTGGAGGCATCTCCTGAAAGATGATTAGGCATCAGCCAAAGCAAGCAGTTACCAATTTGGCTATGAAGTACTCTTAAATTAATTCCATCTTGCAGACTGTGATCATTGCAGTAAACCAACCACCTAGAAAGTGAGCTACTGCTTGGGGCAGACAAATGACCTTCAAAAAACTCTGGGTCATTGTTTAAAGACAGAAGAGAAGCACAACAGATTTTAGATTTGCAGTGCTCAGTTGCCCTAGTTACTGTTGAAAACCCCTTTCAGTTAAAGTACCAACACAAATAACTACAACAGAATAGATAAAACCTTAACATTTAAACATACACTTGTCACAGCATATATCCAATTGAGACAGCCATGACACACAGAGTGGCACCATACAATTTCAGAATTTTCATACAGAGTATAACCATACCACACCAAAAGACTTCAAGTGTCCCCCCACACATAGATCATCACACCACTTCAGAAGGCTGCAGACATCTACCCTTCTAGAAACAGCAACCTAACTTTTATCAAAAGCCACTTTCCTGCATAAAGCACAAACATGTCAAAAGTGTATGTGTCATAAAATCACTGGAAGACAGATCCTATAGTAGTTATAAAGATACAAAACACACCTTCTGTTATTAAAAACTACCACATAGTAACCTGTTTTCACTAAAGTTTACTTGACAGGAAATGCAAGGGTTAGGTATGTGTAATCTTCTTAGATTAACAAAAAATTTGAAATATGGTCCTCCTACCACCTAAATGTGCAAGAAGCTTTTAGAAGAACACACTAAAATATTGAATGTATTTTTCTTCTGTTACATGCACAAATAACTTCTTCATGCACTTTTCAGAATATTTTCATATATTAATTTCACAGTTGCAATTTGATACTTTAGAAAATTCTACAAGTTTGCCTCTGGTACAAAAACATTCAAATACTCATAGCAGAAGCAGGATATCAAAAGCAGTTAGTTCTGTAAGCACATTATACAGATGTAAGATTCTACAGACTTCAGAGAAAGACCTTTTCTACAAGGAAGTTCTGCATGGAACTAGACTGGCCAGATAAATAAGGCCCTTACACCTTACTCTGAGAATGGCACATGTCAGAGGAGCCAGCAAGGAAGATTGCTGAAATGCCATTCACTGCTTTCACGTTGGAGGCATCTCCTGAAAGATGATTAGGCATCAGCCAAAGAAAGCAGTTACCAATTTGGCTATGAAGTATTCTTAAATTAATTCCATCTTGCAGACTGCAATCACTGCAGTAAACCAACACTCTAGAAAGTGAGCTACTGCTTGGGGGAAACAAATGACCTTCAAAAAACTCTGGGTGGTTGTTTAAAGACAGAGGAGAAGCACAACAGATTTTAGATTTTTGCAGTACTCTGTTGCCCTAGTTACTATTAAAAAACCCTTTCAGTCAAAGTACCAATACAAATAACAACAACAGAATAGATAAAACCTTAAAATTTAAACATACACTTGTCACAGCATATATCCAATTGAGACAGCCACGATACACGGAGCATCACCATACAATTTCAGAATTTTCATACAGAGTAACACCTTACCACACCAAGAGGCTTCAAGTGTCCACCCACATAGAGTATCATCACACCACTGCAGAAGGCTGCAGACATCTACCCTTCTAGTTCTTTAGCTCAATCTTTTATACCCCTCATGTTCACACACTGCACCTGTGTGCCCTCTGCTCCCTTTGGTGGTTGGTCAGTGCCCTGGGCACTCCCTGGCTCATTGCTGTCAGTGCTGCTCACCTGCTGCTCACAGCTGTGCCCATTGGGGATGAGGCTCAGCCCCAGCCCCACTCCCAATCACCACAAACTCTGTACCTACAGTATTACACTGAAATAGAGATGGTGTCTTTGTAAAAGTAAAGAGTGTGAAAATATGGTTTCCCCACACACTTTCAGGAGAGCGTAAGTTAATTCAAGCTTGTGTGATATACTTGATCAGAAGAACAGCTAAGACAATGTAAGAAGCAAAAAAATTCAAACTAAAAATTTTCATCATCACAGAACTAGCTCTCAACAAGGAGTTGTATTACCTTCAGATATGCTGTGGAGGAGCTGTAATAGAACTACTCAAAAAACAACACACCTGCTTCAAAGAGATGTATGCAAAAATTGCAAATATTCACGACAAAAAAATTCGGAACAAAAGATGTGGTTGAATAAGTGAAGCAGAATTGAGGCTTAAGGAAGCACATTGGAAGGTCGAATTGACATAAGGTTCTGGAAATAATGCTAAGCAATGGTATATATATTGAGGAAAGAAAAAAGAAAGATGAACTTTATAGCTGCTTCATGAGATGGTGTTGTTCATGGTTATGAAGCTTCAGATCAAGTTATTTTGTAGTTTAATTGAACTACAAATTCCTGTTAGGTTTTAACCTCATAAATTACCAAGCCGCTTTCAAACCACAAAGAATGTATTTACAGTTTTCCACATCAGGTGTTATACTGACCCTATGTCTAACAGCCTTTTAGTTTTGTATTTATCCTAATTCAGTATGTTGATTAATATTAATATGAAATTTAATCTCATATTCCAAATCTATTATAAACATCAAATAAATATACTTTTTCATATTTTCCCCTTATAAACCATCTCCAGCCTGCTTGACACTTCACCAAAGCCTTTAAGAGAAAACTGCTGAAAGATCTATAATGTACATACAGATTTCTGGGAGTGGTGATAAAGGGAAAAGAATGTTTTTAATGTGACATTTTGCCCAGAAAAACGTTGTCAAGATAATTTAAATGCAGCTTTGATAGTACTTATCTGTATTAAGAAAGAGAAATGTGTCCAGAAAACAAGGTTCTCAGGGAAAAACCCAAATTAACACATGTATTTTATGACAATCCAGGTTAAAGCCATAAAATTATTTATGGAAGAAATGAAAATTAGAACAAATTAAAAATTTAAGACATCCAAAAATGTTATTTAAATGGCTGTAATAGTATATAAACCTTTATGTAATTTAAGATTTGCATATGCTCATTCAAATTCACATATAATTTTTAAATTTTGTTAACTTCAAATTAGAAGTGTAACTTCATCTGCTATTTCTTTTAATAATTTTTAAAGCAGCACAATATTCCAGTCAGGTTTTTATATCTTTTATATACTTGTCCCATTATTAAAAAGAAAAGTTACGTAGGTAAATTATGGAAAGTGAAAGAACCTTCCAACAGCCTTCTCATATATAAAATACAATGGATATAATTCTAGTGGCACCAAACAAGAGGTGACCACAAATACCCAGGAATTAGTCATTTAGGATTTTATGGATTAAAACTAACTGCATAAGCTCAGCCATAGCCCTAGCAGGAAACAAGTGCAGATGGTGTGCTACTCAGCCATAAACCTGTTAGAAAGACAGTATTCCATCAGTCTCTTACTCAAGTGATCCACTGGACAGGGTATGTGATACAACTAGAACTAGAGAGATGTGTTATTGAATTCCTTCATTCATTGTCAGAAAGACTTGCTAATACATTTTCTACTGTTGGCAGAAATTAGGTATCTTATACGTTCAAATATTCTAATGATTTGTGACCTTGGAAGAACTTAGTGACAAAAGCAATACTAGGCAGGTAGTGTTACTTCTGTCTGAACAGAATAATAACAGGCAGTCTCTGACTTTATCTTCTGCATTGTCTGGAAGCTAAAGAGAGTCTATTCTGCTTGAATAATGTCTGTCAATTACTGCTACAAATCAGCATTCTGGGGTCAAAATTGACAACTTCCAGAAATTAAGGTGGGTAAAGATTAGGTGAGAAAGCAAAACAGAGGAATAGAAATACAACCATATATAGAGTCAGATATGGTGACTCACAACTATCTACATTTTCCCAATTTGTTAGTGTAAAATGGAATTTCTTAATAGGTAACTGTAAGATGAAGTTATGTTTGTCTTTTGACAAAATTACTCAGCTTGTCTCTAAGCTATGGAAGTTTTAGTGCAACTGGCCACTGAGACACAAATCCTACAAATAGAGATGTACTTGTGTTTTTAACACAATTCTAAAAGACAAAATGGTAATTGAAATAGAAGTATTTCCAAATAACACTTGTTCAAGTATCTTTTGGAAAAACCTAAGATGTCAACCTAAGAATATTAAAGTAACTGATAATATTTTAAAAATACTGTAGTCTAAAAAAGTAATTTGATGGCACCACAGCAGATTTTTTAAAATTGTTTCTAGATTGGGAGGAAGTATATTTCTGCTGTAAAAGGGGCTGAAAACTTTAATTTTCTTTAAAAATAAATTTGAAATTCTCATAAAATATAAATCTAGAAACAGCCATATTGATCTAGTAATGGAAAAATGAATCTTTGCCTTTGGCTAAAGAAACGTGATCATACTAAGACTGAAATAAGTGTAAATGCAGCATGAGGATAACAAAAAAAAACCCCAGCAAATACTGCATAAGAGAAAAAGACAAAAATAAGTGTCCAAATTCACAGGGTCGGGTGTACATAACCTCACATATTTAACTATAAGAATGTACCAAAAATTCTTAAATGTTTGCAGATGTAAAGATATATGTGTATTCAGGTCAAGGAGCATTAAATAATGTTCACATTTTTGTGAATACAACTTTTTTGAACATATATTTTTGAAAAAGGAAAAATTAAAAACATTAGTACCAATACTGTGTGGCACTTTCTTTGACTGGAAGTTGAAGTAAATCCACATGACAGTTTACAGTATTTAGCCATGACTTTAATTAACTGAAGAACAATTACTGTGTAATATCTATGCAAAGCATTACCTTTATTTATTGTTAGTTTTATTTTTGCTCATGAAGAAAACTCTTGATTCTCCTTTCTCAATTCTTACTGTTCTTTCACAGCAAGTTTTTAAACACTCATACTTTAAATGGCAACACAAAATAATTAATTTTATTTTTTAAGAATTTGCTAGGACAGTTGGACACAATGGAGGTTTTTGGTTTTTTGGTTTTTTTTTGGTTTTTTTTTTTTTTTTGAAAAGGCATTAAAAACATTAATCAAAGGTTTCTTGAACTTCATTGTAACTCCCTTCCTTTGTGAAGCCATATTTAGCTAACATTTGCGTTTTTGGGTTTGGTTTTTTTTGCTTCCTTTTTTTTTTTTTACAAGTACTTGTTGGAAACACTCTCTAGGGTAAAAGAGATATTTATTATAACATTCTGCCCACACTATACAACATAATGACTCACACATAATTAATGAAAGCCACAAAGTTAACTCCACAATGGTCTTCAGAACCACATGAAGCTTCAGTACCTGCTAGTTAAAGTGCAAAGGAGCTATGAAGGTAAACACAAAACTATAAAATTCCTCAATCCAAGTCACTCGGTTACACTAATACTACATGAAAATATGGCAAGGCTTACTTACCATAATTTGAGTTGAGGGGTGAGAAGAAGATCCTAAATTTTGATTGAACTTTCTTCACATTTTTAAAAGCTCTTTGGACAGATCTCCTCCACGTGTAATAACTTTCCAATGTTCTACCCAGTGTGCTAAAAGAAAATACATACAATTAATTGCTGAGGGGTGATAAAGGCAAGTCCTACACTCCTAGTACATGGTGAGCTTTACCTTTGCGGTCTCTTACAGTTTTTACAAATTGCAGTAGCTGCCTT
Organism: Passer montanus; assembly: GCF_014805655.1. NCBI lineage: Eukaryota > Metazoa > Chordata > Aves > Passeriformes > Passeridae > Passer > Passer montanus. The sequence goes on from NW_024365381.1 coordinate 5,813,488, forward strand.
TATTTCATCTGCAAAAGCCATAACCTTTCTTTGGCTGCAGAGCTGATTCATTAGAGTCTAGGTAAAAATTTGTGGCATTTTAAAGGCTAAATACTATTTCCCATCAATTTCTCATTTCAGCCTGCAGTGTTTTTGAACCTGTCTATGCAGGGCTCAGGAGGCTGAAGCAAATTTGAGAAAAGTGAGGCAGCACAGCATCAACTACTTCAGATTTGCTGCCTCTGTTCCCTGAGGTGACTCAGTGGGGCAGGTGGCATTTAACTATAGTTACAAAAGTCAAGTAACAAAGAACTGCTTGACTTTTGGGTTATTTCAGTTATTAGACATTGGTAGATGACAGGTCAAGCTACCTCCCGTGAAAGCACAGCTCCCCAGAGCAGCCTGGCCCCGCAGCTGGAGCCTGCAGGCACACAGTTTGTGGTACTTGGGAGTGGGGCTGGGGCCCTCTGCATGACCACTGCCAAACCAGTTAGGATGGCTCGTAACACAGCACAGGATCTGCTGAAGGTGAGAGGGGGCTTAAAATACATTCTGTGGCCACATTGGGTTACACTGAACCTAAGCAATTTACTGGACTCGGTAGACTAGTGTACCAATTGAAACAGCACTGGACAACATAGCCTTGCCCTATTTTTTAATTTTACTTCTTTTCTGAATGACCTAAGACAATTTTTGGACATTTTTCTTTGTTAAAGCTGGTTAGACCATCTAATAGTCTGAGTGATCACAATTTTCTCTATCTGTATCTGGGCTAATACCAATTTTTACTTAAGCTTGTGTTTCTAGGACTGCTTTGTCTAGAGAGCAATATCTCTTTGTAATTGATTAAAGTAAATATATTCATTTTCTCATATCTAGCAGATGAATGCAAATAATTAAACTACATGCTTCAAGAAGAGCACCTGAACCTGAATTATTCCAAAGTAGATGATAAAAGCAGACTTTTTAAAATTGCATTTTTATTGATTTTTTTTTCAGATTTAGACTCTTTATCTTGGGAATATTTGGAAGAGCTAGTCTCATAATTGGTTTTGACATTTTCCCAAGAGATAATAGCTAATATTTTCAGAATCTTTTTACAAAAGTTAATTAAAGCATCTTCAGCACGTTTCGTTTGCTGCAACACAAGAAAGATTAATAAATTCAGAATCTGTGCTCCAGTTGAGAAAAAGCATTTGGTTAACAAGATATGACAAAAGTCTTGCATCTGGATAGTAAATTGCCTATTTAAAGCTGTATAAAATTGACAATAAAACTTGAAAGTAAAACCAAGTAAATACAATTGATTTGTAGTTACTTCCTTCAGTTGTTCAAAAACAATGGGATTTTAAAGTCGAATATTTGTAGTTTTGCAGAAAGTGGAAGATTTTGTGAGACTATTACAGCAGATTTGTTCTTTTCTTATTTTTTTTTCTGAAGTATTTACAAATGGGCAGTGCCAGGACAGGCTGAAATGCCACTTTTCTTTGACTTAGTTGTCCTTATGTAACTTGCTAATTATTTTTGCAAGTCTAATATAAGTGATTATGTAAATTTTCAATTAATATGGCTGCTCAATTTAAATTATGTCTAATCCAAACCGAGAAAATGAAGAACATTATGGTTTGAATAGGTATGGTTGTGTACTTGGTATCCCTAGAAATGATGACTGGTTTATGTGATACACAGTCTAATTATCACATGTGTAATAAGCTAGAGTAAGTCTATGGACATTTATACTCTACAAGACTGTAGTATCAGCATGATATATAGAGAAATTTTAATTGTGCAGTTATTCAGAATGGAGTTTAATGTAGACTGTAGTCACAATTAGTTTTGACTACTCTTATATCTGCTGGAGAAGCAGCACAGTGAAGCACAGTCCAGGAGGTTCATGAAAAGCACTGGTGACCACTTCCTGTCAGGCCACTTGGAATGAATGCAGGTATGCTGTCAGAGTGAGCAAAAATGACAAAAGAAAGACAAAGGCCCATCTGGAATTAAATCTGGTCAAGGATGTTGAGGAAAAGAAACATATCAGTAGCAAAAGGAAAGCTAAGGATAACGTGGAGGATGCTGGTAACTGAGCACGGAGCAGGCAGAGTTACTGAATGCCTTCTTTGTATTGGTCTTTACCAACAAGACCAACCCTCATGAATCTCACCCAGGAGAGCAGAGTAAAGGAATGCTGGAAGGAAGACTCCTTTGGCCAAGAAAGATTGGGTTAGAGAACATCTAGACAAAATTGAGGTCCACAAGTCCTGATGGGATGTATCCACAAGTGCTGAGAGAGCTGGCAAATGAAATACCTAGGCTGCTTATGATGATCTTTGATAGGTTGTTTTGATCAGCAGAAGTTCCTAAGGATTGTAAGAAAGGCACAAAAGAGGATCCAAGGGAATTGTTGGACAGTGAGCTTCACATCAGTCCCTGGAAGATGATGGAGCACCTCATTTTGCAGACCACCTCTATCCAAAAGGATGACAAATAGGTGATTAGAAGTATTCAGCATGGATTCACTAAAGGTTCATGCTTGACCAGCCTGACTGCCTTCTATGATGAAACAACTATCTGGATGGATGATGGAAGAGCAATGGATGTTGTCTACCTCAACTTCAGCAAGACTTTTGACATTGCTCTCATGGTATCCTCATAGGTAAACTCTGGAAGTGTGGACTGGATAGGTGGACAGTGAGGTGAATTGAGAACTGGCCAAACAGCAGATCCCAGAGGGTTGTGATCAGTGAGTGGCACAGGGTCTTTTTGTGAGCTTGTCACTAGTGGTGTTCCCCAAGGCTCACTTTTGTGTCCTTAATTCTTTGCCTGAATTCATTGATTTCTTGGATGAAGGGCAGATGCATCCTCAGCAAGGTCACTGAGCACACAAAGCTGGAGGAGCGACTGATACCCCAGAGGGCTGTGCAGCCCTTCAGAAGGTGCAGGTGATCAAGCACTGGAAGAGGCTGCCCAGAGAAGTTGTGAAGTCTCCCTCACTGGAGATATTCAAGAACTGTCTGGACACAATCCTGTGCCATGTGCTTTGGGATGACCTTGCTTGAGCAGGGAGATTGGTCCACTGTGGACAAATGTACTGCATAATCTATTGGAAAATTGGAAAACAAGATCCCCAATATCTTAGGCTAAAATAATAATAACTGTTATGTCTGCCCAGTCATAGAATCTTTTTTAAACTTTTCCACCAGAGGGCAATCTAACATAAAAGTTTGATCATTGGTGAATGAGGTTTTGTCAGTCTGTTTTGAGATACTGTTCTTTCCTCATTTTGCTTTAAATAGTGCTGAATTTGCTTAAAAGCCACCGAATTAGGCCTTAAAAGCAATGTTGATACTGTGTTATGAATTCTGAAACGTTACATAGTATGCTTTACACTTTGGTGTAGAAATGGTGTCAGAGGTTTTATTTTGTTTTTAAAATTTGAGGAAATCTTTGACCAAGATCTTACATTTTCCACATGAAAATTAAATGCAATTCCTTCAGATTAAATTAAAAAGAAGCCCCTCTCACCCTGCCAAAAAAAAACCCCCAAAACACAACAGAAAAAAAAACAAAAACAAAAACAAAAAAACATCCCCAAAAAACCACCAACACAGAAAACTCCCAAGTAACAAGACAAAATGACAGCAAAAAACTACCAGAAGCAAAAAGAAAAAACTTTTTCATTGGATAGTCACAGTAGTTTTCTCTTTGGTGAATGAAATATTCACCTGTTTAAGTGCCTAACATTCATGAAGTGAACTGACTGCTGAAGATAGTCCAAGCCCCTCTCGCCCTGCCAAAAAAAACCCCCAAAACACAACAAAAAAAAAAAAAAAACCCCCCCCCCGCCCCCCCAAAAAAACCCCCAAAAACAAAAAAAAAAAAAAAACCCCCCCCCCGCCCCCCCAAAAAAACCCCCAAAAACAAAAAAAAAAAAAAAACCCCCCCCCCGCCCCCCCAAAAAAACCCCCAAAAACAAAAAAAAAAAAAAAACAAAACAAAAAAAAAAAAAAAAAAAAAACGAAAACGAAAAAACATCCCCAAAAAACCACCAACCCAGAAAACTCCCAAGTAACAAGACAAAATGACAGCAAAAAACTACCAGAAGCAAAAAGAAAAAACTTTTTCATTGGATAGTCACAGTAGTTTTCTCTTTGGTGAATGAAATATTCACCTGTTTAAGTGCCTAACATTCATGAAGTGAACTGACTGCTGAAGATAGTCACATGAAGAAGGCAGAGATATGACAGTCTTTTAAGCAGCACCTAACTTTTACCACTAAGGCCTGTAATTATCAGTGGAAAATATAGTTTTGATTCCTCACCCAACTGACTCTTTGGTAACTGATATTACCTGTACTTTTTAAAATGTCAGTGTGTGTGTGTATTACCATTGCAGGTTTTACAAATATTTTTTACTCGGTATTTGATTCATTTTTGATTTGGTATATTAAGTCAATCTTCATAAAGGTAAAATGCACACAACAAAAGTTGTTTACAGATTGTTCAGATATTCATTTTTTACAGAGTGATTTTTAAGTTTTGTTTTGTAATATCCATCTTACTATTTTATTGTCAGGCTACTGCTACTATAGAAATTCTATCCTACAATCAAGGACAAATGGAGAGTCAGCCTGAATCCCTCATTAAGAGGTGAGAGCTTATGTTGTAGGATAACCAGGCTGCATGTTTGTAATGAAAACTGAAAGGAAATTTTCCTTAAATTTGGTTTGTGGACAAGTCCTTCTAATAGCTTTAAAGTACCATGAACGCTGTCCAGAGTGTGTTTAGGAGCAAAAGTGCTAAATTAGAGGTTGAGGATTGAGTGGGATGAACAGAATATCATAAAACACACAAGTGGTCACCATTCAGATCATTAGACCTGTGTAGCTTTCACAGTGGAACGTTGCACTTTGCAGTCATATCAAGTAAATCAGATTGACTCTGTGTGTGTGTGTGTATATATATATATATATACACACATACACACAATATCTACACATAGATATATACACATATATACCATGTGATAATATATGATCATTACAGCCAAACGTCAGTCTTGTAGCAAGACTGAGAAAATATGTCCTGAGATGATTTGATCTCATTATGCTGTAGTAGGTGAATAATTTTCTCCTTAAACATATAGCAGAAAAAAAAAAAATCTAGGGAGCAGAAGTGCTATGCAATGATTTTGTATTACAGTTGAAAATTTTAAAAATAGGAAATTTAACAACAATGTTTTGTTTATAATGGCAGGATATTTTTTCCCCGAAACAATGCATGGGATGCTTTGTAAAGATGAGTATCAAACCATAGAGGAATTTATAAGCAAAATCCCAAACCTACTGGTTTGACATGAATCAGTATTTTACCTAGCCTCTGTTATAATGCTCAAGGTATTCCCAATATTCCTTTTTTCATATGCTTTGTCTGTTGTTTAAAGAAATTCAAAGAAATATCCTAGCATGTTGATGCCTGCTTAAAGGAAAAAAAAAATATACCTTTTCTGTCTGCCTGATTAGAGTTCCAGACATTGATATCCATGGCTATGTATATTATCTGATATAAATATATTATTTCATTCCTAATTTTCTTCATTTCATAGGAAGCATTTTAATGGAATACTCCAACATATGACAAAAACAGTTAAAAAGTTATATATTTTCCCCCTCTTCATTTGATTCAGGTGGATTAATCTCAGCTTTGCATGTTCAGAAGCTACTATCTGGAAATCTTCTTGTATAACTGAAATATAATTTGGCCAGCACATATACTAAATGACATTGATTTCGATTTGTGAAGAAAATTGAGCACTTCTGCTTATTTTCCCAGGTTTTTAGTTATTTCTTGCTTATAATCTTTCAAAGTTAAGTAGTATGCTTGAAAAGTTCTTGCATTTAAGATGTTACAGAAAATGTGTCTTTACATCTGTATTGCATTTTGCCATGCAATATCTGTATCAAATCCATTGTGAATATAATGGAATAATAGAATGGTTTGGGTTGGAAGGGTCCCTAAAAATCATCTAGTTCCAACACCTTTGTCTTGACCTACTCTGGTCAAGGAAATCTTCTGCTAGAATGTAAATTAGAAAGTAATAGAAATGTATGGCCTAGCATGTGTCATAGTAGGCCTCACTGTCTACTCTTTTTAGTAAAACCACTGAGTGGCATGCTTTGTTTTTGGGCAGATTTTCCCCACTTCTCATATTTTTTGGCTTTTTTTTCTGGAATAACAGTATTCTATAAGGAAGATCTGTTATAGCATGTTTTTATTGATGAGGAATGAGATAAAGTGATAATCCAAAGAAGCTGGAGTTAGAATAACCACAAAAAAAAAACAAACCCAGACACAAAAATGGATGTTCAAATGCCAACCATATCAGTTTTCTGGCACTGCAGACAAATATTTTCTGCCACTTTGCCTTTGCCTTGCACAGCAACCAACAAAAACTGCAGGGTGGGGAAAAGGAAGTGGATGGACTGGCAGGGAGAGCCAGCATGACTATACTAACTAAAGGTTCTGAGTTGCTTTTGACCTGAAATTCCCTATTGCTGAGTAATGTGATTGGCATTATTTTTTGGATGGATTTTCTCAGGGTAATAAGACAGAGTGAAATAAAACATTTTTCAGAGAGTTCTGCCCACCAAAGAGAGAAAATCTTGGGCATCTAATTTTGTGGCTTGTGACTGTGCTTATTTTAATTAGTGCAAAATCAGAATACTATTAATTTGGGGGACAGAAGGGCAGTGTGCATTGGGTTCCATGTCCAGAGGACAGTTGTCCATAAATTATTAGCTTGTGGGCACAGAGCATGTAGTTTCAGTTTTCAGTGTGCTAGACTCATCCTTGTGACCCCAGGAAAGATATTGTTCCTTTGTTGTACCTATGTTATCCTTTGTAAACCATAAATATGTTCTTATTGAGAAAATTACTGTTTGCCTGTGATAGTCTGTGTCAAGTTAAATAGGGGCTAGACAAAGTTTGGGTAATTCTTCTCAGGGGTTGAATGTAGGGCTAAGCTGTGATTGCAATCTTACCACAAGATTCAAGATCACACAGTGAATTGGCTGGCTAGAACCTCCTCGGCAGTTTCTTCTGTTTCCTTGTGTCCTTTTTTTTTTCCTCCCTTCACTTAATTAAATTTTGTTCTAGTGTTGATCTATTTTTGACTCTTCATTATTTGCACATATTGAAGTAATAAACAGTAATTTTCATTATTTACAATTTTCTTCATTATTGAACTAGAATTTAAAGTTAAGTTTTATTTTAACAAAACTGTTTTATAGATTCTGAAGTAAATATGTACCATCTTTATAAATACTCAGGTGTAGTTCTAAAAAGATACAGATAAAGCCCTTGAAGTCCCTGGGATAGGGGTATAAATACCATGTAAAGGGATAGCACAAATAACTATACATAGTTGGTTCAGATCATAAAGTCATCTTGTAGATCAGATTTACAGCTGCTTATGCAGAGAAGCAAGAAATGGAAATTATTGTAAGCAAGCTGAAAATACCTGCTGTCAAAATCTGCTTGTCCTGTGATCATCAAGATTACATCCTTCTGCTGCATACTCAGTAGGTTCAGAATTGCTGAATTTGATACATTTCAGTGCAAAATTTGCCATCCTGATCTGTGAAAATGGAAGCTCAAGCTCTGCTTTTATTAACACTTCACCATTTTTATTGTTCTGCCCAGACAGTATCTGGAGGGAAAAAAAATCAACACTTAGTGATGCATGTAATGCTTCCTGCAATACCTTAACAGTAGGGGGTTTTGCCTCCAGGGTAGAGAGAAAAGGGAGAGAATTGCTTGCTGTGAGCTGGAAAAGCAGCAGCGCAGTTGGCTCTGGCAGTGAGGGGGTTGACTGACAGTCTGCAGTGCAGTGGAGTTAGCTGAGCTCCCTATATGGCTGTGGATTAGCTATATGCTAATACTGATAGGAGAGGAGCAGTACAGAGCGCAGTGAGCTGACGGTGGAGGCGATCAGCCTCAGCAGAGCTGACTCCTCAAGAGCCATGGCTGAAGGGGGTGAAGGAGGGGAAGATGAAATACAGTTCCTACGAACTGTAAGTATCTGCTTTTTATAGGTCATGTAGTACATGATTTTGTGCCTCATGTCTATTTCTTTTCTGTTGTATTAAAAATAAAGTGTTATTTCTGTGCTGGGCTTTGCCAAATGACAGAATTGATTTAGTCAGTGGATAAAATAAAGCCAGAATAAGAGCTCTAATAGCATCATGCAGTCTCAGTGTGTTCTTCGCTGAATCTGCTCAATAGCCAGTTTGGTATAAGGAGACTGATTTCCGCTGTAATCCCCTGTGTTTGAAGCGTCCCCGTCAACTTTGTACTTGGGTTTCTAAATGTAGCATGCCAAATATGTGACCTCTGAAACTTCTGTCTGGGTTGGATTTCACTGACATTAACAGAAGCTTTGCAAATAGGAGTGCCTTAAAATGATGAATAAACCAAGCAAGCCCCTGATGACCTCTTCTGATAAACATGCACACAGAAGCACACTTGTGTGTAGGGAATACCAACAGATGTTGAAGTCAGGGCTCTGCAAATGTTTGGGGTCTTTTCTCTACTTAAAAGAAGCTTATATTTAAAGGACATAAGCATTTCTTTGGGAAGGGGTGTTAATTAGTGAAATACCCTCCACTAGGTGTAATTTTTTATAAAGAGCCCTCACACCATTCTTTCCTAAAGCTTTACACAAATCTAGTATGACAACTGATTTGGACTTTTAAGCAAGTAGTGTACATGCATTAATTTTTGGGAAGAGGATAGCATCCTTTTCATGTCTCACCTTGTGTCTCCTTATATTTACCCTGCATGACTAAGAGTGTGTTGTTGTGTAACTAGCATGGAAAAACTGTTATTAGATGTGTGTATTCCCTTCCCCTTCCATGCTATCTTTACTTTGCATTCATCACAAATAATATTCTAGAAACAAGCTTCTTTAGAGCTGATTCAACTCTGAAAGAATAAGTCACTGAAATAAAAAATGCTAAGTTCCCAAAGTAAGAAATTATAAGATTGATTTGTGAGAATCTGGAGTAAGTTATTTATGGGAAATAAAGGTTGGAGTGAGGTGATGGCTGTTGCTGTAAGTTGTTTAGGTGTAAAGAAGTGTCATTAGCATCACAGGGGGGGATGGATAATGACAATGAAAAATCTTTTCCAACATTCCTCCACTACACTCTTTAGACGTACATATTTTAGCAGATTACTCCAGCCTTTAATCTGAGACTGGAGCTTTAAATGTATATCCTTCACCCTCTCACTTTCTAGGATGTTGCCTTGACTGAACAGCCCATCCTCAGCGATGGAGTGAGAAGCTTTGCCCTTTCATAGGTAGCCTGTGTGTGCTACATGAGATGGCAATTTCTCCTGCTGGGACACATTCTCATGCTAGAGTAACTCTGTTGCACTTCTTCCCAATGGTTAAAATGAAGTGCTCAGTAGGGGTGTGGGCCAAAACTGGAAATAGCAAAAGAGAGACTATGCAGAAGTGTTCCTTCCACGTAGTGCAAGGCAATCTTCTACAGGGGAGGGAATGGACTAGATTTTTCTCTTGGAATTTCTAGCTACTTCTTGCTCTAAATAATCATATTAGTTACTGCTGTCTCCTCTCGTTATAAAACTTCCTTCACCTTTGAAGGGCAAGGGATGAATTATTGTTTCTTGGTATACTGAGAAAGGAAACATTTGTTAGATATGAGTGCTACAGTGAGATACACCTTCAGTACTAATTTCTTAGAGCTTTTATTTCAGCATGAGCTTACAAACATACAGTACAGTAGTCCTTAGGCACTCTTGCAGTGACATTGTTAATCAATTAGAATCTTCTCTGAATCAAAATATTTTCTGGGTTTTTGGATTTCTGCTGAATGTTTCCAAGGCTTATGCAGCTGAATCTTCCTTTGAAAATGTTGATGTCCATATTTTAATTTTTGAGTCTTTAGAGAGAAATTATTATTAGAGGATATTTTATTGTCTTGGGGATAGCTCTTTCTTGGTTAGGTATAAAATAAGATTAGAAATCTTTTGATTCAAAGATATTACACAGCATTGTTTTGAAAAAGCAAGAGAATCAACCCTTAAAAATTAAAAAATATTTTTTGCTATCTTAAACACAAATGTCCTTTTGTCCTTAACTTTTTGTTGGTTATTACTTTTTTGTCTTCCAGATGAAATTGTTTAGTCTTGTGTCTCGCTTTTATGTTCTTTCCTCATATAAAAGGTCAAGAAGCTTGGTGATGCATCATGATGAAATCTGTATTTGTTTCTATGGAGCAGTAACTTGTGGGTACATTCATAGGATTTGATGGAAAGCTTTTTACTGTCACTTTCTGTTCCAAAACACTCCTTATATTTAATTAGTTTGGCAGCAATGGGAATGAGAAACACCTAAAGAACAAATTCCAGAGAGGATAAAAACATTATCATTGTTCTAGTAGTAGTATGTCTTCAGTACTCATTTCAAATATGTCCCAATGCTTGTGTAAAGCCTCTACATGCAATGACAGCATTTCAAGGAAGGTGTTATTTATACAGTGTAATTTCTGTTCTGATTTTTTCTCTCACTTTTAAGTTCAGTATGAACATAAATAAATATATATGCACACATATTTTTTTCTTACACTGCTACCCTGTTGTTGTGTCTTTGTTATGAACTTTTTGGTGTTTTCTTTTCTTATAATAATGCTTGGAGTTCTTTATCTATTTTTCTAATTGGTGGTTTCCTTCTGGATTTGTCTCTGGATATTCAGCGTGTCATGTACGGAAGGGAGAAGCAAAGCACTTGTTGCATGTGTGTAACATGCAATACTGCTGTGGTTTAGTTTTCCTTTTGTTTAGATGATTTTCCCATATTGTTTATTTGTTACCCCTTCCTAAGGTGTGAATACACGAGAAATCAATGTAGTTGACATTATACAGTGTTAGGTAGGAATACATGTAAGATAACATGCTGAGGGATATAGAAAGAACCTTTTTGCCCTTAATGTGAATGAATGAGTGTAAGGCATTCTCATTTGAGCCTTTCCTAGCTGCTGGGAATTTACTGCTATGATGAATTGAAACAGTTCTCTCCTCTCCAGAAAATGTTCACAAGTTCCTGGTGCTGCTGAATTACTCAAATATGAGGTGGTCTCTGTCTTGGAGCAAAGACCTTTTGCCTTCTTTCATTAGAAATACCTAAATAGTAACTTGCCAACAGTAACTAACAACATGGTTGAGGGTGGTGGGGAAGTTCCACCCCTGCCAAAGCACTTTAAATGTAATGAAGTATATAAAAGTTGTTTGCCACCTTAGAGTCCTAATTATGGTGGTAACACTAATTGAAAGGTCTATTGCTTTGCCATTGTTCCTGAAGTTCATGCTGTTAATGGAAGGAGTTTCTCCTTATTTTAATAGAGATACCTTTTTTTGTTTGGTTTTGGTTGGTTTTTTTTTTTTTGGGTTTTTTTTTTTTTGTGACGGTTCATTAGTCAACAAAATTTTGCCTCATTTTCTGTAAATCTAAATACTGTTTGTGCTGGTGTGTCTGGGCATAAGTGTACACATGCCTTTGTACCTGTGCCTGTGTGTGTGTGATTCTTTCCCCAGCTGGTTACTAGTCCTTCATTTTTGTGAGTGACAAAGGCCTTACCAACCGGTTCTTCTTTAACTTTTGCTCTTTTAACAGCTTCTCTCAAAGACTTTAAGTGTTCTCATAAACCTCTCCAATCACTCTAAAAATTTACAGATAGAAATGGGAAACTGTTTTCTTCCATAGACTGACTGTAATTATCTGTTATGCTTAAATAGCAAATTACTGTTGTTACAAAGACCCAGAAAAAATATTTTAATTTTTTTCAAGATCTTGTTCATGTATGCAAATTTACACAATGAGTTTACAGTTCTTTTTAGGATCATTTGTGAATTGAGTTGCTGCTCATAATAAAGAGGATTGAGCAGCTCATACACAAATTTATTTGTGGATACACATGCCTATCCATACCTTTTGAAAATGAGGTCTTCTCCTCTTCAGATGTTACAAATGAAATGGGAAGTAATCTGTTTTACAATATGAACTCTCAGGTATAGTGTGAATTAGATTTTGGTTTTTTCCTCTCCAATCATTTACACTCTTGCCAAATATAAATATAAAAAGTGATTATATCATGATGCTTCTTAAAAACAGTTCTAAGAGTTGTACTAAACCATTTCAGTTTATCAGGGATCTGTATGGCATAAAACTAGTTCTTTTTAGATGCTTCTGATATATGTTGTTTCATCAAATCTGTGTTCCTAGTGGTGTATTTCTAGTGACATAAAGAACATACGAAGTGGAGATCTGAAAATAATTTTTCCATAATGGTCCAACTTTGTATCTAATAGTTGTGTTACTAACTGCATGCTGGTATTCTGTGACAAATATCTCTGTAGTTTGATTCAGTAAAGCACAGATATGTCCTATAAAACACCCACCAGACCAAGACTTGTAAACAAATATATTGGACAAATGTTCAAATACCAAACAATAATGGAAGATATTTCTAGGGAGAAGTCTTTAGCAGTGCTTAATTAAAAAGTGGAAAAATGTGAAACTGATCACAGTGAGTTGTGCATGAATTTATAGAAAAGCATAGAAAGGATAGGAAATGCCTTGAGATAATATCAATGGAATCTTCCTGATGCCCTTTTTAAGGGAGCTGGAATAAATTCTGTGTGCTTTTTGAACAGCTGTGTGTATTGCACTATATTGTTTTCAAATTAATTAGAACATTTTGTCTATTGTCACTGAAATGTGCTGCAATTCATGACACAGCAGTTCATTAGTCAGACAATTCCTTTCAAAAAAGGAGTAAAAATGAAGAATAATGTTATATAAATCTTGAATTACTTCTGAGAGCGGGTGTGTATTAGGAGTTTAGTTATTTTTGAGTTAAATATTTCTGTATCTCTTTATCTATTCATCTCTGTGCATTGAATCTCCCTCTTCTGATCCTGTTGCTGCAGTTGTAGTTGTGTAGAAGTTCATACTTCTGAAGCTTTTAAATAGTACAACAAAAATTATGTAACAAACCAAACAAAAACTACACCATGTTTCTTCCTCTATTTAAAAAGAGTCTTTCAAATGTACTTGTTTTTCATTCTTAAACTTCAGGCTATCACCTGTACAACTATTCATGATCACTCTTATTTTCCATCATTTTCTACCATGGAAATCATACTTAATGTTGTAAATTTACCCTGAGTTGTGTTTCTAAGAACTTGTAGTGTCCTTCTTTGTAAATAATGTTGCTCAGTTTATTTTCATTCATTCAACTGCCACTTTTACTCTCTGCATGTGTTCTCAACTTTATGAATATTTTTGTCACTATTATTTTTGTCACAAAATTTTTGTCACTATTTTGTCACAATATTTTTGTCATCCTTTGCTTAGGACTATTTCCCTCCTGAAAGTAGGATCACATTGAGGAAAGATTTAGAATATGACAAAATTTCCAGTGCATCATGTGCTGTGATATGCTGTGTTTATTTTTTGTAAAATGAAGAATAAATCTTGTGCAATTACAACCTCTTTTCAAGCCAGAATTTTAAGCAAATGGTCTACCACAGTATAAAGACAACAGTCATTGTTTCAGACTGTAGTGCATGTTTTAACCTCCAAACATATTGGAGCAGTTGCTTGATATCTATAACAGCCTTTCAATTAAATTGTAATTTCTCTTTTGGAATGAAATAAATGTAAATGTCCATTTTAGGCCCCTGGCATGAAAAAGTTCTTTGCACCATGTTTAGATGGAAAGGGAAATACTTCAGTAATTTGTTATGTTTAATTTAAGGAAAATGGTTTGAAGTTTATAAAAAACCCAATTGTTATAAATAATCTGGGAAAAATGCATTTTCTGGGTGATGGTGTATTGGAAGACTAGATCAGGTAAAGGGGAGCAGAAAGAGGCAAAGGCAAGTCGAGTTTTTGCAGATAAAACAGTGAACAATGAAGAGTTGCATCATGATTAATCAGAGGTGAAGGCAGATTTCCTTCTGTCAAATTGAAGGTAGCTGAGGTAGGAATACACTTCCAAAAGGTCCTGACATTGATCTTGAAGTGGTACATTGTTTGGTTAGTTTCCTTGAGACATTTCTTGTATTTTATTTAGCATGGATCTGTAGAATAAGCAGTAATCTTATTATTTTTTCTACAAGAATGTAGATCAGTAAAATTCAGAGATGTGCTGTAAAACAATATACAATCATAGTACATATATGTGTGATATATGTATGGATATATTCTATATAATATCAATAGAATATATGTAATTATATGCGACAAGTTGCTTCATATTAGACCATTCTACATCAGTTAAAATCAAAGCAACATTATACTACGTGAACTCAACATCATGCTTTTCTACAGCTTTTCTCTACAGCATAATTTTTAAATATACTATTTCAAAAAGAAATCAGTGCATATACTACAATGTTTCAAATTCAGTGCATTGTTGGAAAATACTTGTGAGATTAAATGTATTCATGATAGATTTGACTTCTAGGATAGATCTAACTGCTTGTTAGTTTCCTTTCCTCTTTTTTTTTCTCCCAGTTACATTTCTAGCATTTGATGTTGATGCAGTTCTGTGGAAATAATATCAAATTTGTTGCAGTCAAGCAAAAATCTTCAATCTTGCCTTAGAATGATAGTGACTGAAAAGCCTTTTGATAAGATTTGTGACCATGCAATAATCCTGGATTAATACCCAAGCATATAGTCCCTATTTCCTCCTAGCCACACTGGTGGTTGTTGTAGGGATTTGTCTTCTGCTCGTGGTCTGCTTTTTGGTGTCTAAATGGGAATGAATATCTTCATTAATAAACAGTGAATTTGTTAGTGATGTTATGTATTTTTATAGAATGCAGCAAGTAGGTTTTCTGCTCTTTAGTCCCATGCCATACTAACTGGGTATGATTCATATTGAAATCCAGCAGCGAATATTGCCTCTTCTCAGTTCCCATGGCAGTGCTGTGACCACACAGCCAAATGCTGCCAGGTGCATTAGCTACACATTCTGAAAATTAAAACAGAGTTGCAGGCATGGAGGAGATGAAAAATAAAATTGGCATGCAGTTATTTTGAAGATATTGAATTCAGTTACAGGACACTAGCTAAAAGTTCTGTGTCTCTTGACTTCATACACAAAATGTACATTTTTCCAAATGACACATAGTAACATTGCAGATATATAATAGGCATAGATGTCTAAAGGCAGTAAAATTATCATCTCAATTAAAAAAACAATTGGTAATATAAACACACTTTAAAAGATTCAGAAGGAAAACATGAGGTATTAATGTATGCCTCAATGAGTGTTTTGGTTTATTTTCTCAATATAGAATTTTTAAATTTATATTCTGTCTTTAATGTCATGACAACATCACCAGACCATTCCTTCTGTCTATAACTTAGTAGGATATAGTGGTTTTTGTGCTGGAAGATCTAAAATTGTGCACCCGATATTACTTTTAGAGAATGTGTGTTCTAATTTCAGCAGATATTTTCCACCCAAATACTTGATGTGCTTGACTAGCTTTTGGAAACATGCTTTCTGAAAATTCAGTGAGTTTTATTTTCTCAATATAGAATTTTAAAATTTATATTCTGTCTTTAATGTCATGACAACATCACCAGACCATTCCTTCTGTCTATAACTTAGTAGGATATAGTGGTTTTTGTGCTGGAAGATCTAAAATTGTGCACCCGATATTACTTTTAGAGAATGTGTGTTCTAATTTCAGCAGATATTTTCCACCCAAATACTTGATGTGCTTGACTAGCTTTTGGAAACATGCTTTCTGAATTTATAGTGATGTTCTGAAGTGAAAATGGCAAATATGTGACAACTCAGGGTGCGTCTAAAGTAGCTCAAGGTTGGGATATGCATTGGAATTACAAAAGCCTATAGGAAAATTGTGATCTGCTTGATCTGCCTGAGGTCGTGTCTAGGTATGAGGCACCCAGAGCTGTTTGTCAGTCCCTGCACACCTGCTGCCAGTCAAGGCTCAGTCTCCACAGATGGGGCTCAGCTGTGAATAGGAGCTGGTGACCAGCCTGTAAACGCCCTTTTCCAGCTCCCTCTTTTGGCACATCTCATCCATGGGGAGGAGTGTCAGCTACGGTCAGCAGAAGTAACAGTAAAGACATCAGCAACATAAGGTGAAAGATTCAGTAGTAACATCAAGTTTGTTCCTTCTACTGGGCTTTTATCCAAATAAGCAAGTGCTAGTTCCTCAGTGAGCTGAGTAGTCAGCACACGCCTGAGCTGTTTTTAGTCCACAGCAAACATCTCTGTCAGTCTTGAGTATTCCTGCTACTTCAGCACTCAACCATGTTCTCTGATACCTTGTGCCAGAAAACCAGCTTCCCTTGACACAATTGCAACAATTTGAAATCTCTTCAATAACAAAGTAATAAAGAAGAATTGGAGCTTAAACAAAATATTTTAAAATTACTTATACAAAAAATATAATTTCAACTTGCAAATTGAAAAAACCTTTTTAACAGAAGATGCATAATTAATTTATAGCACTGGAAGTTTAACATGCTTTTGAACTACATCAGCAGTACCACATACAACTGGGAGTACAAGGATCATCAAGCTTAGAATATATACTAGTGCTAATGTCCCAGATGATTCACTAGAATGCCCAAGGCCAAATGACTCCCATTTCCCAAGACTCCATCTGATGTTCATTGGCTTCACTGCCTCATCTTTTCTGTATATGGAAAATTCTCAGAAGACTAATACACCTGATACATATTAAAGATACTTAATGTCAGTAGTTTGCATAATTTGGAAGATGATAAAGATTGTATAGAAATATTGATACAGTTAGTTAACATTTTGACTAAAAGAAAATTAACCCCCATTAAACTCCATTAAACTCCAACTTACCAGCCTGTCTTCTCAAGTGCATATCCATTTCTGTTGCACTTTTTAAGAGATCAAAATCAATAGATGTTGTAGTTTCTATGTGGCCAAAGCTGGGAAAAGTAGGGTCTAAAATTTGGGAGACCTCAGGCTAGTCATGTATATTATGCTTGTATTTCAAGCTGCAAGGCAATGTTTTGTGAAGAACATTCACAGGACAAAAGATTATTTGCTGCATTCATATTGACCATTACAGGATTAAATGCTGATAGGGATTTATAAGATCTGGTTTTCTGATTTGTCTGTGGAAAGTTAATGATGATTGTGTACCAAACCTTCATTAAAGTCTTTGCATTTGCCCTTTATTTTATTAACTACTTTGATATACTAGAATTAATAAAGAGGTTTTTTAAATGCATAGGAAAATATTAACATTTTTAATTTGCAGACACTAAACCTTTTCTCTAAAAGTTGTGAGTTATTATTTACTTGCTTTTCTAATAAAGTTTGCAGATCTGTTGGAAATCTTTGTTTATTTTAATTACTTTGTTACCGTGTGTGGAAATAGGTCCAGATAATCTGGAATAGGTGAAGTTACAAGTGGCTGAGGGTGACTAGCACTTCTGATGGCTGAATAACTCATGTGTCAACTCGGATGGTAGATTTTTTTTTAAAAAAATGTTTGTTTGGTTTTTTTAAATTTTTTGTTACACAATATAACGAAAACAATCTAGCTCAAAGCTTACAAAAAATGTCAAGAACTTTCTCTGTGTACTATACTGGATCCTAGGTGACTCTCTAAGGCAATGTCAAACTGACCCCATCTTTAAAGTATCTCTGTTGTGTGAGTGAATAAAAGAGCTGAGTGCTGGAATACCCAGTACTACCTCAATAATAACTCTTCAAGCAACTCTTGACTATAAAGGATAGGTATTCTCACTGGATCACTTATCATTGATTATTATTTTGAAAGTTTCAATAAAGCCCTGTTAAATATATAAATTTTAGTAAAATTTTTCCTGTTAAAACTTTTTAAAGTAATCCTGTCAATCAACACCTCTTCCTTCAGTCACTGTGGATGCTGATTATCCATATTTGCCCTAAGTATTTGGTTTTATTCAAGATTTATTTACTAAGTTTATTGTAGTTTTGCTCAAGATATCCCTAAATATTTTAAAATTTCTTCCATGAAATGGAATGAGGTAAAATTTTGTATCTTGTACAGATCCAAAATATTTCCACTGGTACAATTAAGTGACATTGCATCTCATATTGTGCCAGGTACTATAAGTTTAGAATATTTGGATTGTATTTTTATCTTCAATTTTTTATTTAATTAGACCCATAATATTTTCTTCTTATGTTTCTCTTAATAATGCTGTTGATATATCCTTTTGTAAAATAATGATGTTGATGTGTCTTTTGCATAGATTAAAGCTTTTTTCCTAATATTTTGATTCTATAGAGATGGAAAAAAGTTGATTTGTACATATATGGTAAAAACAACTATAATAGAATTTACAAAAAAAACTTCAATAAGAGTAGTATGTTAATATAAATTTGTGTTTTATAATAGAAGAAAAAGTCAGCAACTCTTATGACTCTCTTTCAAGACTAATGGTTTTCTAATAGTGACTTTAAGCTGCACTGCAAAGACAAGCTTAGTGGACAAAGTTTCACAGAAGGAAATATGACAGTGTTACTCGATAGTACATGAGATTATATCCTTCACCAGTGATGTGAAGGTTTCCATTGTTGCTTCAGTTTCATGTGTGAAATAGTAAAAATTTAGTATATCAAAGCTGGCCTGGAGAAGAATCCCTTTGCTTTAATCACACAAATCAGCCTGAGTTTCAGAATTCTTTAATTTATACATTTTGCATCTGATTTCCTTTTTGCACAAATTAATGATGCCTTGTGGTATGCTTGTATCATGTTGAAAGTTAAGAGAAGTTAAGTCAGTAATCAGCTAGCCCTAAACAAATGGTAAGGTCCAAAACAATTTGTTACAATATATGTCATAAATTGCAAATATTTTTTATTCAGCCAGATTGTTCTTCCAGTAGACACACTGATTTGCTGAGTTAGATAGTAAAGAGCTTCCTCAAATAAGAAAAAAAGGACATCACCAGCATTTAAAATATATTAATACAAAAATATGAAAATATATTGATAACGTTAAAAAAATATCTTTATTAAGGAAGAGAATTTTATCAGAAGGGAAAATGCTTTTCTTACTAAGGCTTTTGTAAATTTTTTTGTTTGAAAAGCCAACATTTGATGACTCATTGTGAATGGCCTAGGTAGCCTAACTGCAGATGAGTTGCAGAAGCTCTTGCTAATGACCTTTTACTGCTAACCAGAGTATAGTTGTTATTTCTCATCATAGCTGATATTTGCATGTCACAAGCAGTAAGCTGTAATAATGTATCCACTGGTGCCTTGCTATTGAAAATACACCAACCTTGAGAGAAGCTGAACAAGGAAGTACAGATTTTTGTGATTTATTTGAAATTCAGGAAGCTTGGTGGTATATGGAAGAGTCTAGATTAATTCAGAGCAGGTAAATTGAATTTCATGGCAGAAGTTTATTTTTGTTCGAAAGACACATTTTTTTTCTACCAGGCATCTTCCTAGGCCAGCTTCTCTCAAGGTTGACCTTAGGCTTAAATAACATCACTGACGAAGTAAGGGCCAGTTTATGAAGCTTAACTTGCTAATTAGAGTGGTAATATGACCTTTCTTTCTGTTGCCAATATGAAGACCATTTAGAATTCATAAATCACAACATTCTAAAGGGTGAAATGTGTTCACCATGATGTAAAAAATGGAGGGGGAGGGAGAGCATAAGTCAGCAAGGAAAAAAAAAAAAGATGAACGGTGATATTCTGCTACAGATAGTCCATGACATCCATAGAATATTTCTAGTGCTATTTAGAAAATTAATCACATTATTACACAGTTCTATCATGTGTTCATGCAACTTAACTGTGTCCTGATTACTACTTTTATCTTTTCACATCTCTGTCTCTTTTTGTTTTTCTAAAACAAACTAAACAGACACCCAATGATAAAATGGGAGTTGATGGCAGATTATCCTGACCTCAGGCTACTTCCAGGCAACATCACTTAACAATACTCAGTCTCTTCTGTGCATCCCTTAAATCTCCAGCACTACTGCTGTAAGGAAACATTCTATCAGCTAGCTGCATAATGCACCTGTATCAGAACACCAGAAGCAGATATCAGCTTCTGTGTACTCTGTTTTCTCTTTCTGTCATTTCTTAAGCCAGGTGTTTTCACAGCAACAATAAAAACTGCTTGCTGCTGTTACAATAGAAGTCACAGAACTATTCCTCTTAAATGCAACTGCAGAGGACAGAGGCAAAAACATAGTTGTTATTTTCTGAAAACTAGAAATAGAACATTAGGAAGAAATTCTTCACAGAAAAGGTGTTTAGGCATGGGAATGGGCTGCCCAGGCAGGTGGTGGAGTCACCATCCCTGGAGGTGCTTAAGGAAGGACTGGATGTGGCCCTTGGTGCCAGGGACCACTTGACAAGGTGGTGTTTGGTCATGGGCTGGACTTGATGATCTCAACCTAGTTAATTCTGTGATCCTGTAATATTATATAAACATGGCAAAAGTAGTGAGCTTTTAGCAGTGCTGACTTAGCTCTCATCTGAACACGTCACCATGCAACTGCAGTTTTCTTTGAGACGGCATCCCAAAAATAATTTATACCCCCTTGTGTTCAAGCAGATATTTAAGTAGTCAGGATTCTTGGTACATATGACTGCTGTTTGGGTTTTTTGAGGTTGGTGGTTTTATTATAGGATAATTACAAATGGATTTGTCAGCATTTGGGGGGTTGGGGTGGGGATATGGAAGGTGAAGTGTTACAATATTTGCAGAAATGCTATCTTAGACAATGCTGAGCAATGTTCATCTGTCCTAAAATAGAGGTCTGAAGCAATGGCAGCACCTGTTTCTTGCCAAGTATTTCTTCTCCTGTTACCATATTCTATATGCATATTCACTCTGGTCACTTTCTGTCTAGTACATACATAGTTTTCAGGGCTCTTGTGACAATTAGCTGTGCTTGAATCATTGGCTGCAGGTCTTGTTTTCAGCCATTTACGAGTTAGTGTAAGGCTCATACGTAGCACTTGACAAAATGTTATAGCTGTGTGTAACAGTCAGTTGTTTGTAGTTATATGTGGTGAGAGTGTACTGTTGCTAAATAGTAATTAGAAGGTAAATGTTCTAAATATGAGAGCCTGTAGATGCAGAAAGAGAGATCTACTGCATCTGCAATTCAATTAAAAAAATCCAATTGCATATTTAATTTCTATGCCTTTTATATTAAGATTTGACTCAGCATTAAAGAAGTAGAACAACCACTTCTCATGTTGCAATGAGAAGTAGTAATTTCAGTCCAGTTGTCTAATGATGGCCAATTTTGAAAGAATTATCTTAAACCATCTCAAGTGAGCCATGATTAAAACCCCTGTTTTAGCCTAATTAATGTGCTTTGAAGTACTCTCTTAATGTTTGCAGCTGTTATTCAAACTGTGGTTTTAATCTGAGTAAGCAAAATAGTACCTGTGATATAACACAAGTATACAGACTGTCTCAGCAAGAAACTATTTTGCTTTTTTTTTGAATAGTTTTGATTTTTATTCTGTTGCACTCAGCTAAAGGCTAGGATCTACTTGTTTATAAATGTAAGAAAACAATACATTCCCTGACACAAAGTAGATGTGTGGATGGACAGGCTGTAGGTGAGTGTACAAGGAATGGTCAGTATGAACAGGAATCATAACACATTTTAAATACTACACTGCAAAATGAAGGTTTTAAATAAAAGTTAAATGAAACAGGTGAAACCACAAGAGCAAACAAACAAACATTCAAACAAATCAGAAAATTCTAGTGGGTTTCCTCTGCAGGGAATTACCATCTGTGGGAGATTATAGATGTATCCCCAACCAAAATCTAAAACAAGCCCCTAACCTGAATGTTTTGTAGATGGGCACTTGTGATTAGTACCACAAACGTAACAGAAATGGAATTTACTTGACTGAAGGGATGGCATCTAAAGTAAGTGTTGTAAAATGTGGAATATCCCCTTAAGAAATTATGTTCTTTGATTTTTGATTTTTTTTAATGCTTTCAAGCCTAATCAACAAGAAGCGAGATTTAATCTGTGAGAGCAGCTAACAAGCGAGCTCCAAGTGATGTCCATGAGTTAGAAACACAAATTACCTTGTTAAGGTACAGAGCTGGACATGCTTCAGCAATCTCAGACCTAGTGGGAGGTTAACCAGGCTTAGGAAGTCGGATGCCCATCGAAAGTGGACACAAAGAATGCAGAATTTATAGACCACCTGGCAGAGCTCCCAAGGTAAGGAAGAAACCAATAAAACCAACCCAGCAATTGTGCTGAAATGGGCTCCAACAGTCTAAAAGGTAATTCCAGCAGGGGGAGATTGTGACCACTGGAACAAGAAACACACCAACTCAAAAAAAGGAGAAAGCCTGAGTACGTGGAGTAATCAGCGTGGGAAATGAGAGCATCATTAACCAACATAAGATAGAATACTAATAAATAAGAGAACTATGCAACTTGTAGCCAAAGAACACTAATTCCCTAGTTTGCTAAAATACAAATAGTAAAATGTTACTATTTTACAAATAGTAAAAATTTTTGATAGTTGCTCTACTTGATTTGTAGAATACCACTAGGCACCCAGGCTTGCACAGCTCTGAAATGAATAATCAGTGTCACTCTCAACTGTGTAAATATTGGCTTGTTGCATCTGGAAAATGAATCTGATTTTTGGGGACAGCAGAAGGATGAATTGTAAACGATATAATTGGGATGGGATAAGAAGGAAAAGCTTAAGGTACAATTATCCCACAGAGATGGATTTTTTTCTTTGACAGGAAGGGTAGCAATGTCATAGTGAAGAAAAAAAGGAGATCTGGGCATGGAGTTGACTGGGGAGACAAAGAATTTTTATATTCAGTCACTGTGAATATGCATTAATAGTGAAAATTCTCAAGGAGAGACTGACACACCAGTTCATACCCATTTCCCCTTTAGCTCTACCTGAGGGTGTAAAAAACAGAGTGAGAACAACTGTCATGCTGTCTCTTGTTGTTTGATGTTATAAGAACTATCATGGAGTTATAAGAAAATGCAGGATTTTATTAATATTTTAATGCATGACTCGTAAAAATGGTGGGTCTTACCAGGAGGTTGCTTGCTCTTAATGGAAAATTGCAAATAATTAGGTATTTTTCTTCTTCAGCTTCAGAGTGGAATCTACATTCAGTAATAAACAAGGCCGTATTTTCTTAAATATGGAATGAATACAACACACAATAAAGACACTTTGCTGATAATGCTGAAATTTCTCTGTCATTGCTCCTCACAGACTCTTAGGCTCTTCTGTTCATAGGCTCTTCTTCAGACTTGCTAAGTCACTGAGACTTTCCAGTCTTTTTGTTCGCCTTATTTTACATAGCATCCATCTGAATTTTCTTTTCTCAGATTAGTCTTGAATTTATTTTAAATTAATGTGGAAACATTTATTTATGCATTACAAGAGCAGAAGACTGGGAAGAACTTTTTGAGTAATTGAATTAATTTTGAACTGAGGTTCAGTTTTAGAGCTAATTATATCTTCTCTCCTGCTGCTTTTATCAAGGTACCAGTCCACTAATCTAGCAATTTTCCTTCATTTTTTCAGCTTAAATATTTTTATGTACTTATAGATTTTTGAATGTGTCCCAACTGTAATTTATCAATATATTTATAAAGAAAAAGTCTATTCCCTCTCCAGTTTGTCTATTCTGGAGTAAGTAGACTGAGTTTGTTTAGCTTACTCTCACGACTCTCATGACTGCATATTAGGTTTCCTTAAAATTTTATTGTCCCTTATACTCCTGCTGTTTCACTCACCTGCAAACATTGGTGACAACCACTTCTTGGACAGTGACTTGGTAAATTCCTCTTTTTTTTTTGCCAGGACTTGCTCACCTTTCATAGCAAGGCCATACTGAAATATATTAAGGAATATAGATTCAACCTAGATACCAACCTGAAAAAAGAAGACAGGCTATGTATCTAAACCTCTCCTGAAGGCTGTAAAATCCCTGACTGTGTTAGTAAATTAAATATCTACTGTTAATTCTTTTGCCTTGAGACAAAGTGGAGGTATACAGCCTACATGCATACAGCTAAACAAATTCCCCAGCATATCAAATGTACTGCCTATTGAAAACAGTCTCTGGCCTGCCAGGGTATTTCTGGCAAGAGTCTGGTAGGTACAGGGCAGTATATTTCCTAGATTCATGCTGAGTGTGGTCTCCTGCCAGTGCAATTTCTGTGTACTGTCTAAGAGAAACTAGTGAAATATCAGGTGCTCAGGTTGTCACAAGTCTTTATTTACACTGTCATCAGACAGAGAGGACTGCAATACTGCTTTTCCTGCTCTTAAGAGTTTTTTTCAAATATCACATTTTAGTATTGAAGGAAATTCAATTTTAATTCAGAGACAAGTAGTTCCAGAAATATACTTTCTCCTTATAGCACCATAGGAAAGAATCATAGAATCATCAAGGCTGGAAAAGACCCTTAAAATTGAGTCCAGATGTTAAGCTAGAAAAGCTGTGTTCATCACTAAACCATGTTCCATCTATGAACCTTTTAAATACATCCAGGTGTGATGTCATGACCACTTCCATGGGCAGTATGTTTCAATGCTTGACAAATATTTCAGTGAAGAAATTCTTTTTGATATACAATCTAAAGCTGTATTGGTGCATCTTGAGGCCACTTCCTCTTGCCCTGTTGCTTGCTGCTTGGGAGAAGAGACTGATTCCCACCTCAGCCTCCTTTCAAGGAGCTGCAGAGAGTAACAAGTTCTCCTCTGAAACTCCTTTTCTCCAGGCTAAACAACCCCAGCTTTCTCAGCCACTTCTCTAGTCCTTTCACCACCTTTTTGCCCTTCTCTGGACATGCTCCAGCACCTCAGTGTCTTGTAGTGAGAGGCTCAAAAGTGAACACAGTCTTCAAGGTGCAGCCTTGCTAGTGCCAAGTCCAAGGGGATGATCCTTCTGGCCACACTATTTCTGATACAAGTCAGGATGCCATTGTCTGGCTTGGCTCTCTGAGCACACTGTCAGATCATGTTCAGACAGCTGTTGACCAACTCCCCCAGGTCCTTTTCCACAGGCAGCTTTCCAGCCCCAAGCAGTTTGTTACACAGATTATGCGTTACCACTGAATGACTTAGATCTAACAGTATTTTCTCACCCACCTTAATATTTTATATGGCACAGGAATTTATCCGATGTGTGTCCTCTGAGACAGAATCAGCCAGAGAAAGAGTCCTTAGTGCTGAGTCAGAAGGAAAAATTTAGGAATAGCACTGTAGTTGTCTATAAGCCAAAACTCTCTAAACTAGGCTTACAGTCCTAGCTGGATTTCTGTTCACTGAGCGAACAATCCTCGAGAAGTAGGAATGGCATTCTTGATCATTGAGTTTATGAAGGATAAAGTGTGATAGCCCTAATGGTAAATGACTTGTGCTCAGAAAGCCCACGGTGAAAACTTGTATTCAGGCTAGAACATGCAATCTGTGTGCATTGGAGCAGAACTTGCTATACTTCAAGAGATAATAGAATAGTTTATTAAAAAAATTCCTTAAAATCTTGACTATGTCCTTAATACCATGGCTTTAGAACTGGAAACTCCTCTTTTCTTAGAGTATGTATTAATTAGGTCTGAGACAAAACATGAACATTCACAAAAGTCAGTGTTGTGCCCAGCTACTGAAAGGTAATTTTTTTAGCAGTAATCCTCTCAGACATAGAATGCCTTTTACATAATCAAATTCAAGAGTAGAAATGCAGTCCGTGCTAAG
The DNA here is from genome assembly GCF_014805655.1 of Passer montanus. Taxonomy (NCBI): domain Eukaryota; kingdom Metazoa; phylum Chordata; class Aves; order Passeriformes; family Passeridae; genus Passer; species Passer montanus. Next base: position 5,839,327 of record NW_024365381.1, read on the forward strand.
AAGGGGAAAGATTAAAGTCAGCATTCTTTTGTATTTTTTATTGTTTTGTTTTTGTTGGAGTTTTTTTACATTCACAGTTAAACCAAGCCCCTCAGTTCACTTGGAACCATTGTTGATAATAAGAAAGTGTATTAATATGTTCATGTCTTCCATTGCCCAAGAAACTTACCTGCAGTTCTCAGCCAAAGATTTCTAAATTAGAAAGGCTATGGCTAAAATAGTCAGTAAAAGCCTATAAAAATCCCTCCCTTGAGCTTTCACTTGCAGGTAGAATTTAAGTGACCTAATTAAGCCTGAAAGTGATATAGTGTCACTTATTTGTCTGCCCGTGTGCTTCCAACAAATGTTTCAAAATGCTGTAATTTTTTTCTGTGGGAGTCTTAGCTCCATGGTAACCATATCCAGTTTAACTCTTTCAGAATCTGTAGAGAAATCTTATTCAATGTTAAATTTACTCCAGTTTCCTTTTAACTGTATTCCTTTCCTCCCTAAGTTCCCCCAAGTTTTGTTAAGTGTGGATGCAACTGATCTTCTGGTGTAGGATGACAATGACTTCAGAATAATTCTTCATATTTTCCTTATGAATAAGAGGAGAAATACAGAAAGAGGATTACTTTGTTAGGACAAAGTAATACTAAGATAATGAGTCAGACTGTAGTCTCACAATTTTCAGGAACAGTACCATTGCCACATTTGAAGTTCAGGACGTGGGAAAAAAAGTATTAAGAGTATAGAAATATTCTTGCATGAATTGATGATTAAATAATTGTGACCTTTAGAAAAGAAACAGTGCTGTGACAGAAATGCTCTGTAAGTTACATGGGGTGCCCATTCTCTTTCTTAGAATAAAATAAATTTTGAAGAGAAAAGGTGACAAATTCTTATGAATCATATTGAAGTAAAAGTCTCATGTTCAGAAACAAAAAAATACACTAGAGAATATAGGCTTTCTAATAAAAAATGTACAAGGGTTTTGCAAGGAGTTCTGCATTCCACCCTAGTACAAGAGATATAAAGTAACCTCTGTACATTTGAAGACTTTGAGGAAGTTTCCACAACAGTTTTAAGATAAGAGACTTAGATTGGTAAGGTAATTTGTGGAGTGTCCAAGGAGGGGGAAGGTTGGTGAATACTTACCACTTTCCTCAAAGTAATGGTATTGGTTTTAAGCCACAGTGACTTATCAGAAGCTATACCACCGATTTAACTGCTTCTGAAATAATTTGATCCAAAACCTAATGATATATATTTTTGTGGGTTTCAGTTATTTGCAGTCAGCTGTCTGTGTATAGCCAGGGAGAGAAAGTTCTATTTCAAGTTTAAGGCTGATGTCTGGTGCATACTGAATATAGATTTTATTGTTTTTCTTTCTATATATCTGTTCTCTCCTAAGCAGAAATCAAGTATTGGCAGGATATTAAATTAATTTCATATTAGACCTTCTGGTTACACTTCCATTTGACTTTCACTGTAGTATTACTTACTCATTACAATTAAGCCATACTGAAATCCTGGCAACTTGCCTGAAACCTTCACATCCTCCTGTGTTGAAATAAACTCTATGCTGCTGTTCTGATAGGAGTCACAATAGATGGTATAATTTTATTTTTTTTTTGTATTTGTTATTCAGAATTAATTTCTTCTTGTTAGTCAAAGACATAGCTATGAAAATCTGGCACAGCTTGAAAACTGCACATATTTTGTTATAGCTGAAATTGTTTTGTGGTTTGCTTGCATCACCAGTCTTTAATGGTACTACATGTAGTACTCTAGATACTGCATCTTTAAAATATGTCCCATTTCTGTTTACCTGGGTCTTACAAAACACACAAAAAATACTTTGAATTACTGGTTGTCATTGCCTCATGTTACTTAGAACATTCTCAGAGAGCATGAATTGCTGTCCTAGTTGAAACTCTAAGTTAGGAGAACGTAGTATTCAATGCCCCCTAGAACTGTGGCATCAACCATTTGTTAGTGAAGTGAAATTGATTACATGTCCTACCAGACAAGCTGCAAAAACTGATGGGCAAGAATAGGAGTCTCCATTCTTCTCTTTGTCAGAAATAGCACATTTGAGGGAAGTTGTGGTTGCAGTACCAGGACCAGAGATATATACCTGTATTTAACAGTTAAATTGTAAATACAGTGTATATTATACTCTTTGTGGCCATCACTGACCAAAAAAGTGCAGGTTAATTTCACAGAATTGAGTCACACTTCTGTTTTTTTCAGGATCTTGCTTTGTTAAATTAACTACAATATTTTTGTGCTAAATTCTCACAGTATGCTTTCCTTACTGGAATGATGATATACATATTTCCTTTATATTTTTAGTATGAGCTTTTGCTAAACATATTTCATTGGATAAAAAATGAACATAGTCAGAAATTGCTTCTCTGCCACTGTGATTTATCTTTATCCAGGCTTTTAACAGTGTGAGAGATTTGTGTGTTAATGTGTGTGAAAACAGGTAACTTCTACTCCTCAGTGGGGTAAAATAGCTTTTCTAAATATTTTCAGGCATATAGGGATGAAACTGGGACCAGCAGTTGTATTACCTTCTTTTTTTTAGATACTAAAAAGTTGACTTGTTCTTTGTATCCCCTAATTTGATATCTACTACACTGGCATAATAGAATTAATGATAATTGAACATGTGATTTATTGCAGTATTTTTTAAGTTTGCTGAGCAAAGAATTTTATTTAAAATTGAGGTTATTAGAACCTCAAGGAAGAGGAGGGAAGGAAAGTAGAACATAAAGTCCTCTGAGTATTAATTTTGGAATTGCCTTTAAAAAACCCAAAACATCTTCAAGAGATTCAGCCGAAGTAATATAGTTTTGAGTTTGTTTGGTGGTTTTTTTTTTAGTAATTGAAGCACAAAGTTTGTATTCAATTTAGCTACATTTCTCTTTCTCCTATCTCAGATAATCCACAATAGATTTGCAAATGATATCACTTCTTGTCTCCAATTCACCAATTTCCTAACTCAGAACTGAAAATTCAGTTCACTTATCCATACGTATTTTGTCAGTTGTTTTTTTTGGTTTTTTTTGTTGACAGTGGTGATGGTGTTTGGATTTTGGTTTTTTTTTTGTAATTACATCAAAGAGTTATAATCTCAGAACAACATTTGATTATGTTTGGTGTGCTTGAATCTCAGACTACAGACAGTCTTAATTCAAAAATTCAGTCTTTTGCATCTGTCTGGTAAATAGCACTTGTGGTATTAATCAAACTTTATGTGATAAAATTTAATGTAATGCAAATATCATAATTATCTTGCTTATTAAATTCACTTTCTTGAATATTTATTATGAGTTTATTTATTTATTTGTCTGTGGTTTTTTCAAAATTGTTGGTGAAAGCCAAGAGGAAACTGATGTCTGAAATATATTACCTGGAAGATAGGAAGCAGAAAAGAGATCATTATCATGCTTGACCAGTTCCAATACAGAAAAGAGATTTAGTAATAAAAAACACTGACTAAAGTTATATACTTATCCAGACAAAAGCACTGGCACTAAAATATGAGATTAGCACTGAAACTGTGGAGGCAAGTATAGTTATGTACATTTGATACAAAAAGCGAAAATGTGCCCATCAAGCCACTGAATTTGAGCTCTTAGGCAAATAAAAGAAATCTAAGTAAAATATATTGTGAAATCTCTGCAAGGGAGACAAAGAGAAGCAGGAGCTTGTAGGAACAAGAGAGGCAGGAATATCTTCAAATGCAAAGTAGTACAGACCTCTGTCATTGCCAAGTTGTTTCATCATATTGAGAATAGCCAGGTCAGTTCTGTGGTGCTAAGGTTGAAATGTTTAATAAAAACTCTTAGGGGAAGCACTTATTTCAGGAGATGGGATTTATTTTAAATTCTCAGTATATGTTATCCAGTGCAGAGTGAGATCTATATTGGGACAAAGTGTTTTATACTTTTATTTTTAAATTAAGATTAACAAGAAAGCTATTCCATGAAGGCTGCTGAAGTCATGCTTGCTCTGAATGTGTTAAGGTTTGTGGAATGCAAGTTTTTTTTCCCAGATGTGAGGTTTAGAATAGGCTTATGTGAAAAAATTATTTGCGAATATTTATCTTAAAAATCATAAAATGTTCACACATGTAGAATACTGGAACTGTAGATTGTACTTTTTTAGTGGTGTAGTTTCCCTGAAGAATGCTTCACTAAAAATACAGTAAGGTATTTTAAATACATTCAGGCTCAGAAACCTAAATGTCAGCTTTTCATTATGTCCTAAATGATTTCCAGATAATGCAATACATTTAAAAATAAGTGCTATTTTAGAAATTTGACTCAATTATTTCTATAAATTACATATAATCACCATGAGATTATAGTGCTAGTTGTAGCAGATGACTCTGTAGTTACTTAAATATTTTGTCTTTTGTCATTGAAGAGTGTTCCTCTAATATAAAGTTAGTTTCATTTGGACTTATTAAATAATTCTCAAATTATTATAATCAGAAAATTTTCTCTTATAACTCCGCTAACACTCGCTAGAACCATCAAAGAGTTTTTTATACTTCATTTCAAACCAGTGACAGAACAGTCACGTGGAAAGAAATCTGAGGTCCCAGCTACTGTGAGACAGGATTGGAAAGTTAGGGAGTCTCTGTTAGAGGGTCTCTGTTCGTGAGTTATATCAGGCTTGCATTACAAGATTAGTTAATATCTTTCTAACATGCACAGCTCCACTTCATTTATGTTGATATTATATATAAATCCATATCCAAACTACCTAGACCTTACAGAAATATTTATTGCCTGTGTGACTATGTAAACCTTTTTTAATTGTTCTGTTTATAAAGCTGAGCTTCTCTAATTCACTCAGTAAAAGCTGCAAAGCTTTGGCAACAGTCTTATGGTAACACTTATTTTCTGCAGGAAAAAGAATTTTCTCATGTTTTGCCATGTAAATTACTATGTAATTTGGAGCTTCATGCACAAAACTACTGTTTTCTCAGCTCTGTTCTGATTTCTCATATAAATACTGTTGCTAATAAAATTAGCTTTATATTAAAATAATGTAGCAGTGTATTGGCTAGTGGATACACCAGGTATATTATTCTTGCAGTTGAATAAATGTTTAGAGATTTTTGCATATATATGCTGCATAAGAGTTCCACTACAGGCAGGGAAAGGCTCAATTTTGCACCACATGACAACCATCAAGCCTGTGATTGGTTTCACTATGAGTCAGCAAAACCTGTCCTTCATCATATGATGAAGATATTTGATGTCATGTCATCACACACCATCGTGTCTCATAGTGTCTCAACTCAGTTGTCAAGAAAATATTAAGAACTAGGAAGCTATAATATAACAGCCTCTTTAAAGTATTCCTAATTACTTTTGGTATCTACAAATCAATTCTGGTTTGGTTTTTTTTTGAGACTGGATTTATAATTTATTCTATTTATTGTTTGTTATTATGCCAGTGCGAGCTATTAGTACACTTGTGTATAATCTAAAGTGTATTATAATACTATGTATAGCAAACTCCATCAATTATAATTTAATTTAAATTATTTTTTGAATGAGCTTACTCATAAAAAGCAGAAAACACTATTACCTTATGAGATATTTAGAGAATTGTGGAATATTCTGATTGGAAGGGACCCACAAGGATGACCAAAGTCCAACTCCTGGCCATGCAGAGGACACAAGAATCACATCATGTCCCTGAGAGTGTTGATGAAACATTTCTTGAACTCTGTCAGGCTGGTGCTGTGACCATTTCCCTGGGGAGCCGGTTTCAGTGCTCAAACACCCTCTGGGTAAAGAATGTTTCCCTAATACCCAACCTAAATGTCCCCTGACACTTTCAGGCTACTCCCTTGGGTCCTGTCACTGGGCACCGCAGAGAAGAGATCTGTGCCTGCCCCTCCTCTTCCCCTCATGAGGAAGCTCTAGCTGCAGTGAGGTCTCCCCTCAGTCTGCTCTTCAGGCTGAACAGACCAAGTGACCTCAGGCATTCCCAAACAGTTGTCCCTCCAGATCTTTCCCCATCTTTGTTGCTGTCCTTTGGATGCTCTCTAACACTTTATATCTTTGTTATACTGTGGCATCCAAAACTGCCCCCAGCACTGGAGGTGAGGCTGCCCCAGCTCAGAGCAGAGCAAAGGGGACAATGCCCTCCCTTGCCTGGCTGTGATGCTGTGCCTGATGAACCCCAGGACACAGATGGCCCTCCTGGCTGCCAGGGCACTGCTGATTCCTGTTCAACTTGCCATAACCTTTCTGTGGCACTGCTCTCCAACCTCTCATCCACCAGTTCACCTCCGTAACTGGGGTTGCCCTGCTCCAGCTCAGAATCCAGCACCTGCCCTTGTTAAGCTTCATACACTTGTTTATTGTTCAGCCCTGTATGTAAGCTCTACTCTTCACTCTCTAATGGGATTTGAGAAAAGAGTAAACTATATTTTGGGATTTTAATTAAAATTATTCAATAATTCGATCTGATGCTTTTGAGACATCATTTTGATACTACCCCTATAAGAGTTTTCTTTCATATATAAGTAGTTTTTCCAGTTAGCAAAATACTGCATGTGGTACTCTGGAAGAATTTTATTATCAGTGGACAAGATGCTAGGAAGGGATAGTACTTATCTTACTTCTGTAATTAATGTGCAGTATCTCACTAGTAGAAGTTTTCTCAGGCTTAAGATTTCACATATTAAGAAAATAAAGCAATGTATGTGGCTTTTTGTATAGGTGCTGTGAGTACGAATTTTTTTTGAAGTACTTAGACTCAATTTTTTGTATGTTGGGAATGCATGGAGTAAAACAGCTTGGTGATACAAGACTTTCAAATTTAATTGAACCCTTGGTCTGTGCTATACATTTACTGAAATAACTGCTTACAAACTTTTTTTAAAAATCTCATTCTGCTTTGCTGCCTGTCAGGTTATGTTACCTGATTTTCTGCTTCTATTTTATTTCTGATAAGTTGTGATTTAATTTCAGATTTTTCTTCAATTCTCTTTAGACAAATTAAAAAAAAATAAAATCACAGAGGCAGATTGAGGCAGAATCCTCAATCTGAAGATCTTGGTAAAGAAGGAGAGGGTAGAAAATTCCAGTGTGGCAAATGACTTGATGAAGGAGATAGATATGTAGCTTTTGAGATTAAAAAAAAGCTGCTGCTCTTTTGCAAATACATAATATTTACCCATTTGTGTTTCCCATGCAAAATAAAGTTAAAGGATATGAGAGAGGTAGAAACAAAGACCCTGCTAAGCATTAGGGGCTGTATAATAAGGCAGAAGAAGGCAGAGTAGTGGGGAGAAGTGGCAGAGAAGTAGAGAAAACTGGAACATTTGACGTTTGGGCTGGAGAAGGAGGCAGAAATGGGCTGGTAAAAATCACCATTCCTGACATTCTTTGTCACTGATGACCATGACACAGGCTGTTTTGGCTTAGATATGTTTTATGCTGTGGAGGTCTTTTGTTGGTGTCTGCCTCTCAAGCAGATGCTCTCAGACTCCTGCAGACAAGCTGATACCAACTTGTGGGAGACAAGTCTCTAACCTGCTACATTTCCACATTTTGCTGATCCTGACAACCCATGATCAAAGAAGTATCTTTAGCATATGTGAAGTGAGGTCTGAACGGAATATATGTGATGGCATACCTTGAAGAACAGACCTGATGTAGGGGTATTTGTGTTTTGATCACAAATAGAAACAAATTAATTGAATTGATGGAGCCCTGTTAGCACCTACCTGCTACAGAACATAGGTATATTTTTTTCAGTAGAGACTCAGTTTAGTAACAGAACAACATTTTGTCATGCTTAAAAAAAAATTGTTAATAACTCTATTGTATATTAAATCTTACACATTTGTTTATATGTTGCACTGTGACTGGCTGGGATATTTGACAATTATCAAAAAACAAAACTGACACTGATTTAAAGTTTAGATTGGCTTCTTTCCTTGTATTCCTTTTTTAAATATTGTTTACAGTTGTGCTTTTTTTAGCTGGGTATGAAATTTTCATGCAAGATGTGTCTGCATCTAGAAAGGGAGTTTACATCTTAAAAACAGTATCTGGGCATTTGGCATGCCCATACGTATCAGAAGTAGCCAGAACTCTTCTTCAACTGAAACAGACACATTTGGTATGGAATGGAAAAGGCAGATAGAATACACAAACAGGGAGAAGTGGTTATAAGACTGATGTGCTAAATGAAGAGTGAAGAAAATCAATATCTGACAAAGACTGTGGTGAGAAATGATGCAAGGAATGGACATGAGTGATGTGCAAAATTGAAAACCAGGAACTGATAGCTGGGCTAGGTAGGTTCAACTTTTTGAAAGTGTTCTTTTAGGATCTTCATGTGTAAGTACAGCTGTGGGGAACACATTTAATTCACTAGGATTTTGTTGATTCTGTAGAGGAATTCTTTTAGGTGGGGTCTAGTAAATCTTCAGAGACACCTTTTGAATTCCCATTAAAATAAAGACCAGTAAAAAATTATTGTTATAGTCTTAAAGTTGATGTTCTGTGAACCTTGCAAATAGTGATGTAGTTTTTAAAAGAGGTAAAAATGACTGAAGTCTGTAGTGATGCATAAAACTTTATCTAGAAAAAGAAGGATCCTCCAGGAGGGTTATTGTTCATATAAGTGTATTTTCCTTTAGTGGACATGGGTAAAAATACAAGAAAATGGTTATGTAGGCACTTCAGAGGTCTTTGAACCCTGTACTAATGAATACAGATTAGATGCAGAAGACACAGAAGCAAGATTGTAGAATTGATGCTTTTGCTAACTTTAGGTGTAGTAGGTTGCAAGTTTCCTATTATTCTAGCCAGTTTTAGTTTGAACAAAGATACCTGCTCTGTTAAAGATGGAGGAGAGAGTGTGATACACTTGAATGTGGCAGAGAACCTTTTTAAACTCTGACGACAGTACAAAACACTTGATAGGTAACATCGTTATTCTCATACCTGCCTTTCTCCAAGTATCTTCTCAAACTTCAGCATATAACCTTTTTAGGAGACTAAAACAATTGATCTGAAAAGAAGTCTGAAATATTTGTATGTGGTAAAATGTTACTTGAAATAGCTTTTTCTCTCTTGTTATAATTAAAATAATTTCAGCATTCTCATCTGAACATTTTAAGAAAGGATAATGAGTGGTGCCTTTGCAGTGCAATTGCCTTTTCTTCTGTATAAGAGTATGTAATTTGTTTGCAGTATATGTAAAAATAATATGTTATCTGGCTGCATTAGTAAACAATAGATGCCCATAACATATAAATCTGCCTCACTATAAAATGTGGTTTCATAGGTAACAATATTTGGAAAGTATTTAAGAATGATTATCAGATAAAACTTTAAGTCCCCATTTTTGAGTTCTCCTATAGAACTGCAGAGAAGTAATCATTAAGGATGATCAGTATCTTCACAATATTTTTTGAACCAAAGTGCAGAAACATGTTTCTAATATGTTTCATTCACTTAATTGTCAAAAGGGTCTGTATTCTAATTAGGGGTTTCATGATTTTAACACTCAATCTGATATATTTATTATGCATTTGTCTGCTGTGTTTATGGTTCAGTTATTTGGCTCTTGTCTCTGTGAAGGCAATGTTATTCCTAGCAATTAACTCAGGCTTATCCTTAGGGTTTTATCATAACAACCACACTTGAGAGAGGTCATGCTGCTGAAGGTGACTGAAGATATTATGAAGCCTACTTTCAGTTTCATTGGTAGCTTTTTCTGATTTGAAATATACCAGCTGATGGCATGAACAGTCAGCATTTAGTAAAAAACTGATAAGTGAAAAGGCTCTTTGTTATTGTCTGTTCAGTCAAAACACACTTAAGCACTGCACCCTCGCATTGTACAACCTGCCTTTCTTGGGCAACCTGATGGAAGGTGTGTACGTGAGGGCCACACTGCCCTAAGCCTGCCTGTAATTTTCTTTGTGCAATTAATTATCTTGGTGCTATCGTTTAAACAGAATACATCTTTGCATGCTCATTTAGTTACTAAGCAAGTAACTTTAGTAAGTACTTTGTTCAAGTAAGGGTGGAAGTTTTTCTGTGCTTGTTATCCTACTGTTCTCTATTTCTGCCAAAAATCTTGTCTAAGGAGAAAGAGATGTTTCAAAGGATCTCCAACAGACAGCTAGTTTTTACCACCATGCATACAGATAAACATGTGAAATTTTATTAGAATTTGCATGGTGACAAATAGGTTCAATTCTATCCTTTTATTGTGGCTCTATGACAGTTTCTCTCAGATGTTGAAAAGTATTTTCTAAGGCAGAGTGCATTATTGACTACAGAGAATGAAGCATAATAGAAGGGTAATGGGGCTTGCTGACATATCAAATAATTTCAATCTGATTAATATCACAGTAATAACTTCTGTGATTGTAGACAAAATATGCTGTTGCATAATTTTGGAATGCGTATGGGGTTTGGGTTTTTTGTGGTCTTGGTTTTCTTTTTTAGCATTTTAATACACATTCATTGTTGTGTCACAGTTGTAATTTTGGCCGCCAATAATGTTAGATTGAAATATCAATGTTAACCAACTAACATGACATTCTGAATCTGGTTGAAGATCAATTCAGAGACCCCTGGATCCCAAAATAATTTGAAGTAAAATATTCAACTGATCTCATCTTCAGATTAAAAAGCACTTTACAAATGTCACTGTATGAACAGGACTTTACACAAAAATTTAATTTTTTTCTGTCCAGAAGATTTCCCACCCATTCCCCAAATAACAGGAGTAGAAGGTATCACGGCTCTCACTTTTCCCACAAATAGGTTAGAGGCAGGAAATTAAGATCCAGGTTCAGATTTTCAGGAACTTTATGTAAGGGATCCACGTTAAGTGGACTTCAATAAGAGCATTCAGGCAAAAATCTATCTTTGCTTCCTAATATTTGTATCTAACACACATAGTGTCTACCATCGAGCCTTCATTTTTGACACTTGAATGAATGAAATCAAGTCCAGTAAAGAGTTTTTTTTTATGTAATATCTGAATTTTCAAAAGATGGATATGACTGTTCAATGACTGATAGTTTTCTGAAAGTTTTTTGTGACTTCCTGGTCAAACCACTAGTAATTTTTAGACAAAAGCTACCAAGATGACAATGTCAGAGTCAGTAGTAACTGCTGGAACGTCTCTATATTATCTTACTTAAGAACTCAAATTGCTGTGTCTTACCACCAAAGAAAAACAGTAGTATACTAATTTAATTTTGAGATAGTGTGGGATTTTAAATTAATAAATAAATTGCTTATTTAATCTTGAATGAGCATCTAAAATCCTCAAAAAACTCCATGGTTGCAAAAATATTGTGGTGGTAAAGTCTAGGTTAGGATGGGAATGGTGGAAAAGATAGCAGAATGTGGATGTACAGATTTTATTTAAGAAAAAAAAAAGGAACAAATCTGATAAACTAACTTTAAAGATCTACGCTTTAGGCTTCATCCTAATCATTACTGAACTTTTACAGAAATTACAGGCATTCTTTTCTACTATGTTCTCTGATACAGTTTATAGTGATCTTCAACACCCTGGCTTTTTTATGGATACAAGGTGATAATTAGAGATTATGTTTATAAGGAGACAGTAAGAACTTTATAGCAGAGACAGAATATTTATTAATCCAGGATAAGCTACAAAGGAAGCAAGTATTAAGTTTTACAGGAGGTGATGCCAGGTGCATTAGTTTGAAGAGATTTTTCTCTATGCTAATATTTCATAACTGTGTCTTCGTTATTTAAGACTAATTGGTCTACTCATTTATTTCCAGGTTTTTGGTCTTGTCTGGACACAGCTAGGCAAAATCTCATCCATTCTCTAACTTCAGACTCCTGATTTGTCACTGAATTAATTTTTAATCTGATTTCTTAAAATTATTCTATCAAAATCTGAATATTTGTCTTTCTATATTTTGTTCTAAAGTTTGTCTGTTTTTCTTATGTAACTCATGATGAAGAGAAGGTCTAGCAGATGCACTCCAAATCTCTGTCTGTCTCACTGATACTTCTGCTTGAATTGATGTAACTTATATCATTGATCTACCCAGTGGTAATAAAAATAGAATGAGAGGTTTTGCTGGATATGCTTTGCAGGTTTAGATTAACAGAAAGTTATAAGTTTTGTGTGAAGAAAAATGTGGTTCTATATTTGGGGGGAAAAAAAAGTCACGGAATACTTGAATATTCATATCTCTAGTAATTTTCTTTCCCCAGATGAGTTTTGTAGACATGAACATTTTGAAATAATGGATGTCAGGCAGTAATTTCTGTGGCAGAAAGTCACAGTGGGAATATAACAGTTTCCCTGTAAGACAGTTTGAAGTGGTGATAGATTTTGTAACTTTGTAATTTCCTTTTTCTTCATATGTCAAGAGAGAGATGAATCCAACTGAGCATATGTGCAAGCATAAAATCGGCCTCAGTATTCACAATAAGAAAATCTAATTTAGCTCTTAGTGATAACTAAGGTTTCATGGAAGCAGGCAGTATGAATTTTGAAAGTTCAGGCACACAGTAACTTGTAAACTTGAGGAAGATAATTTGTTATTCTGCAAGAGCATCTGCATTTGAAACAAGATATCAGAAATAAGAATTTCTTTTATTTGCTTGCTTACATCTGTGTGCTGTATTTGCATAGGCAATCAGTTGAACCAGGTGTTTATGGTGTTGTAGCATAAAAAAACCTGCAAGTGTTCTATACATCATGGGACATATGCCAACATAACGTACTATGAAGACTCCCTTTTTCTGCTGTACAAAGTGCTCAGTGAGCAGGGCACCTGCTGGTTGTGAAGTTAAAAAGTTCAAGCATTTTATAGATTCTTGCATATAGTTTCCTTGCACAAGGAGCACTAAGATTTTTGCTGAATGTTTTTCCTTTTATTCTTAAAGCAAGGTGTAAGTGGAGAAGAAAGGATAAGGTGGGTGGGGGGAGTAGAATTGCTAGATAAACAAAACCACACAGAGATACAAACATAGTAGACATGGGAAAATGGAGACAATGGCAAAGACCAGGGCTCTTCAGTTGTTAATTGTTCCATTAAGAACACACAGGCAGCATTTGGAGGAGAACCATCTGGAGTTTGTAACTGATAAGGCAGAAAATATGAAGGTTTTTAAAATATTTGAAGCTAATCTGTAAGACTGTAAAATTTAAGAAGAGCTGTTTAGTGGAAGGGTAGTGGGGAAAAGTGACACTAGGGGATTGACAGGTGGAGCTATAAAAAGGGCTGGTTTTGCATAACAGTGCCCAGTCAGTGTGCCTGCCTGGCAGCCCTATGTCTGATCACAGCAGTTTATCTTCCTGCTTAATACTCACTATTTTCCCTGTGCATGAGTGCTGTAAGGAGTGATGCTAGCAACTGGGGAACCCAGAATTTGGAGCCAGCAGCTGGAATCAGACCTCAAATGAAGCAGTCCTGTGTATGTGGTCCTGTGGTACCAGCAACTGGAGCAAGTAAGAGCATTTTCATCAATGGCTCTGGGCTCCATGGATCTTAGAAGGATTGACAGCTTCTGAGTGAACTGGGGTGAGTGAATTTGAGGCAGGAACTGGAATCAGACTTTGGGTGAAGGGACACACATCTTCTGTACCAGCATCCAGAGCAAGCAGGAGTTCCAGCATCAACTGCTACTGAAGGACCTTGGGTCATTGGTCCTAGATGCAAGCTGTATGGGTCTGGGTGAAATGAAGTGAGGGTCTTAGTGTGAGTAGCTGGCATGGGAACTACGCTTCATAGGGCCCATGTGCCTAAGCACCAGCTGCTGGGGATGACACTGGAGTCAACATTTTCCCCTCTCCTGGAGGATAAGGGCCACGTATATGTAATTTGCAAAGCAAACTTCAAGCTGGCAAGTAAGAGGCCCAAGTATTAGGAGGAGGGTCTGAGCTGATAATTGAGTGAACTGCAAATCTTTCTGTGCTTGTGAGTCTAGAGAGCTTCACTAACAAACTTCAATCCTGGTCCTGACAACAATTATTTTTTTCCTATTTTGGAATAGTCAAACACTGGAACAGGTAGTCCAGGAAGGCTCAGAATTCTCTGTCTCAGGACATATTTATAACCCATATGGTTCTGAGCACCTCATTGATGTTGATGCTACTTTGGGCATAGGGGTAGAACTAGACAATCTCTAAAGGTCACTTCCAACTCAAGATAGAAATAGAATTTTTGACATTAGAAAAAACCTCTAAGATCACTGAGTTCCACATTGTTCATCATTGAGCACTGCATTGTTCACCACTAAATCATGTCCCGAAATGTCAAATTGAACCCAGGGAATTGGCAATTCCACTTCTTCCCTGGGCAGCATATTCCAGTGCCTGACCACCCTTTCCAAGAAGATTTTCCTAAGATCTAATCTAAACCTCTGCTGCAACTTCAGACCATTTCCTTTCATACTGTCTCTTGTTATCTGTGAGAAGATGCTGACACACACCAGGCTGTAATCTCCTTTCAGGTAGTTGTAGAAAGTGATAAAGTCCCTGATTTGGTACCTCTAGGCTTATCTCTAGCAAGCCTGGTTTTATCCCTTTCCCCTTCAAATCTAATTTAAGGCTCTTTCAATGAGCCCTGCTAAAGCCTATGTGAAGATCCTTTTTCTGCTTTGGGACAGGTGTGCCCCATCTGTTGTCCGCAGGCTTGGTGTTTTGTAAACTGATCTGTGATGAAAAACCACAAAATCCTGATAGTAACACCAGGCTCAGAGCAGTTATTAATATGGGTGATTTTCCTACTCCCACCTTCCCCTGCAACTGCCAGAAGAGAGAACACTGCTGGTGCTCTAGATCCCTCAATGAGTTATTCCAAAGCAGTGAGGTCCCTCTTGATATTCTTCAGGCTTCTTGGTACTTTATTGCTGCCCACCTGAAAAACGAGTAATGGATGATAATTAGAGGGCTGTACCAGATTGGAGAGTTTCTTGATTTCATCTCTAACCTGGACCCTAAGGAGGCAGCAGACTTCTCTATGGCTTGGGTCTGGTCAGCATATTGATCCCTCTGTTTCTCTCAGAAGGGAATATTGGATGACATTTTTGTCATAACTGAGGTAGTCATGGTGTGTCAGGTAGACTAATTCACCCTGGACAATTTCCCAACCTGTGAACCTTAGTCCAGGTTGCCATGTGCCTGACCCTCACTCCCAGAGCCTGATTCCCATTGTACAGGGGCACTTGGGAAGGTGAGGTAGGCTGGGAGGGGATTCACCAATTGCCTTGAGCAGAGCCTGGCTCCATTCCCCTCATCTCTTAGGTCCCCTCCTGCTGCCTGGTGACAAGACAGTTGCATATTCTTTGCTTCTTGTGATGTGGCTGGCTGGTGAACATAATTTGGTGTGAATTTGTAAAGTGCAAAGTATGTAAGTGATTATTGAACATTTAAATTTTATGAACTTCTCTGCTGAAAACATATCAAGGTTTGGCTCTGTAATTTGCTAGTGAATGTGTTGGCTGATTTTTGGTAGAAGAGGTGTTACAGAATTCTTAAGTGAACCTTATGAAGCAAGCAAGCACGCACTGCTAACGTTATCTGGGACAGGAGCAGTGGGGAATACAACGATACTGACTTTTCTACAGAAATCAACTTAGTTGCAAAATTAAGTGCACTTTCCTTAGGCACCATCTAATTAATGAAAAAAGCACAGAGCAAAGCAATATGTCTTTATTACGATTTGTAGCATCAATAAGTATATACTGAGAAATACTCTTCCTAATTTTATAGAAATCATTCTATTTCCAGTAACTGTGCTTGCCCTCAATTGTAGATCCAAGGTAATGACATCAGTGACTAACCATGTAGTTAACTCACATATTCCCACTTGCTAGAGTGACTGGTCTGTCATGTTTTTAGGACATTTCTACTGCTTGCACATCTGCAAGTATCTCCTACTGGAATAGCAATAATTGTAAGTCTTAAACCACTATACAGGGAAAACTGCCATGCAGCTGCTTGTTGGTGGTTTGAATATTTTATTTTGGAGGGTATAGTTGATGGGCATGATTCATTTATGCACTTTCAATCTCCTGTCCCTGCCAGTTCTTGTCTAAACCTTAAGTATTTCACTTTCTATAGCCCAGCTTTTTTAATATGTGTGAATGCTTGACATGGAATGGATGGCAGTTGAATGTACTTAAATTTTCACATTTTATTTCTGTGCTAGCTCTTCTACTTTATTCAGTCTTCTTTTTTTCCTGTATTTTGTATGAAGACTGTTAAAGTATCTGCTGTGTTTTTCAATCCTGTTTGAAAGATTTCTGTTGTAATTTTCCCTGCATCTGATGCATTTTCTCTTTTCAGCTGTAACAGATGTGGATGATTACCGAGTATTAGCGAGGTTTTTGTTTAAAAGAATTTCCAAAAATATCAGAGTTCACTTCTGAAATAAATTTCAGAAGTCATAATTCAGGATTGTAATGGATAGTTAAGGTCAAATATACATGACTGGTAATTTATGGTTTTCAGATATTTTGTTGAAATATGAATGTAATTCATCTTAGCAGACTTTAAAAAGTTTTATTGATAGAAAAAACCCAACAAATTAACAGATGTGTGCATATACATAGTGCAGTATGAACAAAATGGAGTATGGATTTAGAAATGGAAGACACAGCTGGATTTCAAAGGTATTATATCCTCATATTAACCATATTTTAAAATAATTTGTAGGCACTATAGCTCTATAAACAATAAAGTGTCTTTAATTCTGTGGTTTACCATTGGGGAAATAATTGTGGCTGATGCTGAGGCTTGTGTGTATATATATCCACATAAAAGAATTTACCATTGAAATGTATCAATTTTCTAGTAAATTTTAAAAACTATGCACAGAATTATTTTTGTCTAGATAATATATACTACCATATATGTTATGTCACATTGTTTTAAAATTCTCTCAATAAAAATATTATCAGAGAAGTTTAATTAATTTTTTGAGGGAGAGCACGGCATGTAAAAACTCTTCAATGTCCTCTACACCCCTTAATATATCTGTATATTGAGTGAATGCTCAAATATACATTATTATATTTGTATATTTGCTAGTACAGGGTAACTACAGGTATTCTACTTCCTTTAGTATTCTTTCTCTGTATAATTTGTGATCCCCCCATGTACACATATAAATTTGAACCTGTTTCATAGCTTTCTATTACCAATCCATGTTTGCCTGGCAGATCATCAGCTTTATGTTCACAGCCATATTTATGTCTTGTCTATAGAAGGTTTGGGGAAGAACCCTCAGCCTTAACCTAAACCTCTGTTTAATCAAGAAAACAAGTTACAATGAATCATTGAACAATTCTAGACCCTGCAGGACCTTGTATTTCTGCTTCAGACTATCTTATCTCATACTGATGTCATATCATCTTTGGGTCATTGACAAAACAATTATTTATACGGCAAAATTTCAGCTCTCATGGCTTTTTCTTCCCCCTTTCTCCTAAAATCTGGATAAGTGGCACGTAAATATTTATTGGCTATTTACAGGCTCACTCTGGTTCTGAGACATGGTGCAAAGTCCTGGGTCTTGCAAACTCTATGTATCTGTTTAAATGCTACTGTCTGTTTATCTGTGGTTCTGCTGCCTACACCTGACAATGATGACTTAAATTCAGGTCACTGACATTGTAAAATCTCCTCTGAGAATACTATTAAAAAAAATAAGATCTGTAAAGAGTTCTTCTATCTTCATGTAGAAAAGAGCTAGCCTACAACTTCATATAGTGACTGAGCAATTTTTTATTTGTTTTGATCTTTTTTAGAACTTTTCATATTTGTTTTGAGTTCCTAAAATTTAAAGTAGACAATTTTTTGTCTCATTGTATGTCCCTGATTTTCAAAGCTGTATGATAAGCATCCATTTTGTCAACAGTTAATATAGACCGTGTTTAAAATCCTGAGTAGTATTGGGTTCTGTAAAAAAAATCTATATGATTTTTGCCTTGAAATCAGCATTTAAGTTTCTTAGTAAAAGCTGTTAGTCCAAAAGGGAAATCTTACATCTTTAACAAAATGCGGTATTAAATAAATATCTGAAATATTTATAGTTGATAGCTCAGAGAGACTAGTCATAGACAGAATACATGATTTAAAGAATATGCTAAAAAAAGTGCATACCCATTCTCTTTTTGAAATAGATATGATCTAAATGTTTGCTGCTGCTGGTATCTTTACTAATCTGGTAGTGGTCATGCACTAAGATTCCAAAAGGCTGACGGCTTCTATTTGGATTCCTTCTTGCTGTCAGGTGTCAAGTTTTTTAAATTGGTTCATCTGTAATTGAGACAAGACACTGGCTATTCCATTAATATTTATGGTCATCTTTCAAACAGTAAAAATTTCTAAGCTAAACCGTACAGATTGAGTTTATTACACAAAAATTTCTTGCATTTGTGAACTTCAGTTATGAGTTACTTTCTGAAATTAAATTGATTGTAAATTTGTTGTAATGGGTGTCCTGTGTTATATCTTCCTGTTACTAAGTGGTTAGCCTGCTTCACTTGCACCAGATGTAAAAGAAATGGGCAAAACAAACAATATATATGCAACTATGTATATACACAACAATGTATCTTACATTCATTTCTGTCTCCAAAAGGATGCTACATCAAAATAAACTGTAACACCTTCCTTTCCTAACAAACTAGTGTTTTCTTCATTTGTTTATATAACCTTTGCCAGAGGTTATGAATGTGAGAGTTGAAAGCATGCCAGTTCTGACACCACAACTCATAGAATCATAGTATGGTTTGGGTCAGAAGGGAACTTTAAAGATCATCTAGTCTAGCCCCTGCCATGGGCAGGGACATTTTTCACTGGATCATGTTGCTCAGAGACCTGTTCCAATGATGGGACATCCACAGCTTTTCTGGACAACATGTTCTGGTGTCTTATCACCCGCATTCTAAAATAGTTCTTTATTGAGTCCAACCTGAATCTACACTCCTTTAGTTTAAACCTGTTGTCCCTTATCCTGTCCTTACAAGCCCTGGTAAAAAGTCTCTTCATCTTTCTTTTAAGTCCCCTTAAGTATGGAAACTCTTCATTGAGATCTCTCTGGAGCCTTCTCTTCTCCAGGATGAACAATCCCAGCTCTCTCAGCCTTTTTGATGAGACCATTGTTCCCATTCTCTCAGCCTTTCTTGACAAGAGAGCTGCTTCAAACCTCTGACTGTTTCATGGCCCTCCTTGGGACCTGCTCTAACACGTCCATCCAGTAATAATGATAAGCTACTTAGGCAGGGTACATCTTTCTTGGATAATTCCACTTTTTTGATCAGTACGGTGCATATCTTCATGCTTTTAGTCAATCTTCCATTCTGTTAATTAACATGGATGCTCAATGTCGCTTCCTTTCTTTGTGGTTTAACCCCAGCCAGCACCCAAGCCCCATGCAGCCACTTGCTCTCTCCCACACCAGTGGGATCAGGGAGAGAATCAGAAGGGTAAAAGACAGAAAACGCCTGGATTGAGACAAAGACAGTTTAATAGGGAAAGCAAAAGCTGTGCACACCAGCAAAGCAAAACAAGGAATGAATTCAGTGCTGCCCATGGGCAGGCAGGTGCTCAGCCATCCCCAGGAGAGCAGGGCTCCATGAACTGTAATGGTGAATGGAAGACAAACACCATCACTCCAAATGTCCCCCCTTCTTCCTTCTTCCCTCACCTTCATATACTGAGCATGATGTCACATGGTCTGGAATGTCCCTCTGGTCACCTGGGGTCACCTGCCCTGGCTGTGTCACCTGCCAGCCTCCCATGCACCCCCAGCTTCCCCACCAGCATGGCTGTATGAAAAGCAGAAAGGGCCTTGGCTCTTTGCAAGCCCAGCTCAGCAATAAAAAAAATATCTCAGTGTTATTAATGCTGTGTTCAGCACAAATCCAAAACATGGTCCTGGAACAGCCACTGTGAAGAAGATTAATTCTACCCCCTTCTGAATCCATAACACTTTCTTTAAAGAATGACGGGGCTCTCCTGATAAGAGAGGACATCTTTAATTTGCCTGAGGTGCACCAAAGGTGCAAACTGGTCTGCATAGCTAGTTTACCCCAGCTGCATTAATAAGTCTTCTCTTTCTCATGCAATGCAGTTTAAAATCAAAGGAGTGATTTTTTAAAGAATATTTAGTACTCAGCTTTAATGATACGATGATAGATAAATATTTTGGATATTACACTCGGTCTTGGTATTTGGTGTGGATGTCCCTTTGTGGTCACTCTCTCATGCTATCTCATTTCCACAAAGAACTGCATAAGGAGGAAGGTGGAGAAAGCTGTGATACAGGGGGCAGCAACCTATCTAAATGCTTCAATGGCAATTATACCACCTGAATTTGGATTTAAAAAAAAAAAAGCAGCAAAATGGTCAATTTTATGCTACTGGACTTTCTGAAGCAATTTTTTATTCAAAAGGGGATTTTTTGTTTTGTTTTGTTTTGTTTGGGTGTTTTGGTGGAATTTTTTTCTGTGTGTGTGTGTCTTATTGCTGTATATTTGCCTATTCTGCCTTGCTGATGCCTTGATATAAGATATGGGAGTATGTTCCAGAGTTATGATTAGGCTTTTGTCCAACCACTGTTGAAGGCGTAGACTGACAACGGAAACCCCAACTCTATTTTTAAAATCTTCTGAGAACTGTCAGAGGGTGCTGTGTGAATTTCCATCAAAGAACTCTGCTGTCATCATAAGGATCCATTTGCAGTGAACGGGTTGTAGTTACTGAGAGAAATTTGTATGCTTACTGGGGGAAGACAGCCCTCAGACAGGCCCCACCTTGGTACAAAGAAATTACTACAAAGAAATAGAGGTTTTTAGTTTATAAAAAATATGTTGAAAACAACCAACAGCAAGTACTGGAAGTAAAGCTAAATCTCCTGAGAATCCACCTCCCCATGACCATCGCTGGTTTAAGATCTGCTCTGGATATTGGTTTCCTTCATTTGTTTGTGGGTTTTGTGGTGATTTACAATATGAGGTGTCTAAGCACACCTCTTTTTTAGATGTTAACACATACTGCTTACCAGAAGATTTATTTATAGACATTTAAAGCATAGGAAAACCCAAGATGATATATTCATGTGACCTCTTCCTGATTCAACTACATGACTGTGATGTTTGTATTTTGGGACCAAAATATTCATGCAGTATGCACTTCTTAATGAATTTTATCATATTGCAGCAGACCTGTATAAGCTTTTCTAATTACACAAGTGAAAAATATAACTTGCATATTTTATGAACCTTTTTTGGTTCATAAGCTGACTCTGATATTAAACCTTGTTTTAGGTTATCCTTGGATACTTCCTCTAGTAAACAGTATTCCTAGTATAAATTTGTGGAGCAAGTATGTTAGTATTTATTGAAAAATTTTATCATCACTATTATAAGTGCACAGTGTGGGGAAAAGAAGTGTTTCAAGAGATATACAGAAGACTCATGTCTCTTTGGCAGAATGGCAAAATGTAACTGCTGTGAGAAAACTGGTAGTTCTGTAAACAGGAAACATTTGCTTTGCTGGCATGTATGTAAGAGAAAAAACAATAAAAATGTTTTAATGGCTGGAAATGAAGTTTGGATCTTTTTTTTTAAAAAAAGGTAATAATTAACTTTGTCTGGATAACTTATCTTTCCTAGCAGTCTACAGTTTTCTTTAAAATTTTCCCATTATTATAATTTTTGATTTATGTATTTTTTGATGAGCAGGAACAGGTTTTTTCTTCTGCTACTTCATAATATGATTGAAACTCTTAAACATGGAAATACTGAATAGAATATGACAATGTGAGTACCTGTTACACAGCCTTTTAAGTTGAATAGAAGCATAAAATTTCCTAAAACAACATTTGAATCAGGACAAATAAGTATGTCCAAACATAAGTTTGAAAATAATTATTTTATTTCCAGAACTTTTTAAATGTTCACACAGCTTCAGCATGGATCATATACATAACATATTGCCTCTTCATTCTGTTTGTTTCTCATTTTATAAGGAAGCACAGGATTAAAGCTCATATTACTCACATTAGCTTAAAAAGAGGGATTTGAGTTTTTGAAGAACTTGGTGACTTGTCATTGTTTTGATCTGAAGAAGAAAAGAGAAGAAAAGCAGACACAATACACTTTATTTCCCCATGTACACTCTTAGTTTATGTCCAAAGAGGAGGATCACAAGTTGTCCTCCCTGTCAAAGTCCACAGGCTGAGGGTGATGGCTCCTGCTCCTTCACATCACCTGTCTGTATCACACTTTTCCTCACATGCGTGGTGAGGCAAAGCTGCCTCTAACAGCCACCCACTATTCAGGGGACCTCAGGATTCCACAGACATCCGTAGCAATGTCTGGGGACTGCTGGTCAATGCTGAGCCTTCAGTAAAAACCTGAATGCTAGGTTGCATTTGTAATGTAACCTAGGTAAGTGCGTAAGCCTAGTAGGGTGCAGTTAATTTTTGTTTCTTTCTTTGTTTCTATGTGTTTTGGTTTTGGGTCAGTTTTGAGACTTAAAAGTGTTTTTTCAGGTTTTTCTTGGTTTCCTCTTTCTTTTTTCTCGTGACTAGTCAAAAAAAGAAAGAAGTTGCTTTTTATCTTGGGAAAGAGTAGGCAAAATGAAAAATCCATGTCATACACTAGCTGTGTAACTTTAAAATTATTTTTCAAGTGAGAAATGTCTTCCAACAAAAACAAAGTCCAAAATATTCAAAATTTCAATTAGTCAAATCTGTACTGCATACTATTTGTGAGTGTGAATGCTGAGAGAGAGAAACTGATAGTTTCCCAGGCATGGTTCTGGGAAAAGCTGAGAGAAGCTCAGAGGAAAGAATTGTAAACAATTCTTATCTTAGGTTGCTGCACCTGGTGTTTGTGAACATTTGGAATGTGTTATGGAAATACTTTTACCAAAGGGTGGTTTCTTACTTAATCAATCATGTGAAATGTATTGATTAAATGACTCTGTGTCATCTTTGACTCAACAGTGACACAGGAGTGTCAGTCATCATGCAAAAATGAACAATTATTTTCTTTATTAAGAATTGAATTGCCTTAGCAAATAAATAAAGATTAATACAGCAGAGCTTTTGGAAATTTCCCCCAGGGAATTTTTGGTTGAGGGTTACAGTTCAGTTATTTGGCAGAGGAAAAGTGATGTGACCATGAAGCAAGGCTTCTGATGTAGTTATGTACTTTGCTCTGAATCTGATGTCTGCATGGACATGTGATACACAATTGTTCTTAATTGAAGGAAAATTATTTTTGCAGTACAGAAACCTAAACAAACTGAATTGTTCTGGCTAGATGGCAAACAAATATGTTATTTTTTTGGATCATAGCCTCAAACGTAGAGCAAGTCAAGTAAGATTTAATCAAAGAGGCTTTTAATTTTTATGAACTTAATTAGGAAGTCTAAATATTTAAGACTGTGTTGCCTTGGTAAATAATAAATTCAGCAGCCAGAATTTTTCCACATCCTTTATCTGATGTAGAAGATCAGTAGCAGAAATAATATGCCAAATTAGAACTATTTTCTGTATCAGTTTTATGAAATTATTTTTTGACAATATAAAAGGGAGAAAAAAATACACATTTGCCAATTGTTTCAGTAACATTAGCTGAAGTAATAAATCCCAAAAATAGTGTATGAGTTTATAGGTTTGAAAAGTTCTGTTTCTTTCAAATGTGGAAGTAGTGTAATCCTTTAATGAGGTGTTTTATGAAGCTTCAGTTTTAGAATTAGTGGAACAATTGACTATATCTACTAAGAAGCTGGAAACTAGGTAAATTATGGATGCTTTTTTAATGGATCATTTACATGGATTTATACAACAGAAACACATAGTTAACTCACTTTATTTTTATACTAGTATTTAGGTAGGCTTCATCAGCTTGCTAATTTGAGTCACCTTTCTTCAATTACCTTCCTTAATGAGCAAACCAAGGAATGGGTGTGGCAAATCTTTCATATACATCATCAGCCTTATACCAGGTGTAAAATTTACAGCACAGAGATTGATCACTCTACCAAAAAAAAAAAATAGATGAGACTATAGATCACTTTGACTTCTATATTTTCACTGTTGTCTGGTGATGGAGACTTGCTTCCCACAAAACACTGTCTAGACATTCAATGGCCTAACCTACAGTTTTTATTAAAACTGCTGTATTACCCAAGCTGTAGGTGGATATTGACTATATAATCCTGCTTTTTTTGAAAAAAAATGGCTATGATGCATTATTTTTTGAGAATAAGACTTAAACTGTTTGTATAATTATTATGGACATAAATAATACAATTAAAATAATTATTTAGTGAAATATGTATATGAATATGTATATGCTGAGCATGATGTCATATGATCTGGAATGCCCCTTTGGTCATTGGGGTCACCTGCCCTGGCTGTGTCACCTCCCAACCTCCCATGTATCCCCAAATTCCCCAAATTCCTCATCATGCTGTGACTGTAGTAAAAGCAGGAAAGAAAAAGGCCTGTTCAGCAGTAACAAGGAACTGGTGGGCGCAAACAAATTTACCAAATCCATCTTTGGATAGAAGATTGTCAACTCTGCATATAGTTCCTTATTTTGAGAAGAAAATATGTAGATTGTAATTGCTCTAGATTGTAATTTTTGGTGAACTTCACTTCTTTTCCAAGACTATTCCAGAAAACTCAAAAGAAATGCAATCCTGTAAAAGAATAGTTTTGTAACCAGTGTTCAAATGTTATCAAGATGTTTATTTACATCCTGAGCTTTGTGATAGAGGGAGAGATGCAAGAAGAATGTTGTCTACCAAAAAGTGAAGGTGGCTGTGGGTTTTTACTTAGTTCATTTTTTTGCAGCACTGATCTATAATCAGCAAGTGTCTCACATTAATCAGGCCTGTATAGAGCATCAGCTTGATATGCATGCTTGTTTTACCATGTTTTACAGATATGTTTTGGCTTTTTTTTATAGTAATATATATTTCTCGAATGAAGGGATGTATTATCATCATGGTTTTCCATGGATTTACAGAAGAATGTACTTTTAAACAATTCTGTATCACTTTGCATTTAAGTTAGTCATTCCTGGGAAAGTACATATCTGAATGTTTATTGCAGCTGTGAGTAAATTATAGGCAAAATATGCAATTTGTTTTGAGAAAACTCTTTCTTCTTGTAGTATAATAACAAAGTTGATTAATTATCTAGAATTGATTAATTTTCAATGCCATGTCAATTTTATTTTAGCAGTTTATTTTCAGCACTGAATATTATAGAGATTAGGTAGATCTTGACTCAGTAGGTAATAAACTAAATCTATGGTAGCATTTTCCAGCAACATTTGCATGTGTACATTTACTGTATTCATGGTTCTGTGCTTGATAGTATAAAATATATTGAAGTGTGTCTATTTTTGAATGCAACTCCTATTCAGATTTATGTGTACTATATAAATCACTACAATTCTAAATTATAGAATATGCAACACAAATGAAGAAGGAGTTCCACTAACTGTTAGAATTTCCTTATTCTCAAATTCTGCATTGAAAAACTAGTGAACAGTGCAGGAGCAAGGTCATGTCAACAATACATTAATTCACCTTTGGTCATTGAATTCCTTTGCAGCAACTTGAGTAATAAAGATCAATTTTGCTTATGTTTTGGCTTACTATTTCGGCACAGGAAGCTCAGTTTAAGTTCACCATCACTTTATATTATGAAACCTGAGGATGACGACAGCCTGAACATCAAGACAAAATAGTGTTTGGTAACGAACTACTGGACTGTGATCCTTTAAAAATTAATTTTTAAAGTTTCATAGTGTACTGCTTAATTCGGTATTGTTGAAGGCTAGGAATAAAAGCTTTCAGTTAAAAAAGTTTAAATATTTAATGTATTCACAAAAGACATGCTTTTGTGTAGAGTCAATTTCTATTTTTGTAACTTGCTCATTCTCAACATTAGAATATATTGAATTTGTAACTGTTTTAGAAATACCTTTGTTTCTCAGTTTATATTGATAAATTGAGATATATTGAGATATAGTCAAATTTGGAATACAACATCAGCTCTAGCCAAAGCAAGTAGAAATTTACTTTTGCAGTACACCAAGTTGTGTGGTTACCTATTTTCAAAAAGAACCCCAAATCCCCAAAACTGTCTTTTTCCTTTCTCCAAAAGTTATGTACCATGGATACATGAATGGACAATGGATGGTATTATGACACATTAGATACATGACACTAGGTGAATTCTGCAGTGTTTCAGACCATCTGAAATATATTTTAGCAATTTCAGCATGTTTTAGTGTATAAACCTTCTTTGATTTGGGGTGGAGTTACTCTGTATGCATCCTTTTGCTAAAGGGCTGAGAGATGAATCTTAACCAGATAAAAGATTTCTGGACTGAAGGGGAGAGCTTCCACTTCCTCATCATTCAGAATAAAAAAGTGAAGAATTTCTACGCATCTGTATTTGTCAGTAGATGGAATGATGGTAATCTAGAATGTATCTCCTGGTTAGCTGGATGATGCCACTGGTGGAAACCAGTTATTACTAAATGATGCTTAGAATGTGTGTATTTTTTGAGGAAGAATAGCAAAAGCAGTTTCTAGTGCAAATGCCCTTCTGTAGTGGACCATTGTTTATGGGTGTCCTTTCCTCCCTGTGATTCTGTGAACTCTAAGCCTGTTTCCTTAAAAACCAACCCACCAAAACAAACAAGTAAACAAACCAAGCAACAAAACCCCCACAAAAACCCCAAACCCCACCCCTGCAAAATAAATGGACTAGAATATGGAAATGTCAGAGCTGCTAGATGAGAAAAAATGCATTTTAAACACTTACTGAATCAAAACCATTTAAATTTGTTGAATTCATGGTTCACAAACTAGGTACTGAAAACAAGGTACTGCTGAGACATGGTCTGCATTTTCATGATAGCACAGCAACTCCATAAAACTCATTTCTATTAGCATCTTCAGGCCAGAAAAGCAATTACAAGCCTCAGCCAGAATGATGGCTTTTTTTCAGTGAGAATATGTAAATACTGAATCATCTTAACAGGGACTAATTTTCTTATTTGCAGACTGTATAGGCTTTGCTAATTCTTTATGCTCAGTCATGAATGAATACTTTTTAAAACTTTTCTGCAAAACATTCTGAAATACTATGTAACATAATATTCTTGCCACTTTTAATAGACTATTGAAGCTTTTTATCCTACATAGCAAATACCCAGCTTGGTAAGTGTTGTAGCACAAAGGAAAGGGCACATTGGCCATTTAGGGGAATAACATAAAACATCAGTGTTGCATGCTGCATACACTTAAGACATTCTGTGCTTGTATTTTGAGATTATTGCACTTAATGATTGATAAAGTTTTTCTGATGCCAGTGTAAATTCTAAGTGTTTATTTTTCTGAATTCTGGAATATTAAAATATTAATTTCTTCTTATTAGGAACCCTTGCCCTTTTATGCATGTGGACTTAAAAAGAAAATAGTTAATTTTATTGATTAATTCTCATTTTAAGTAAGTTTTACTCATGTTCATAGAATCATACAACAGTTTGGATTGGAAAAGATGCTCAAGATCATCCAGTTCCACCCCAGTGCCATGGGTGGGGAAACCTTCCACTAGAGCAGATTAATCAGAGCCCCATCCAACCTTGCATTCAACACATCCAGGGATTGGGGCATCCACAATTTCTCTGGACAACCTGTGCCAGTGTACATCTACTACAAACCTAGATGCTTTCAGTTTGAAGCTGTTACCCATTATCCTATAAAAGATAGGATGTGCCCTTGTAAAGTCTGAAGATATAATTTTATTTTTTAGGGAATTATGAATTACAATAGAGGCTACCAATATACTCTGTGGAATGATGAATGCTTTAGTGCAGTAGGGAACATAAATACGAGTTATAGAGAAATAATGTAATTATAAGTGTGTGCAAATTTGTAAATCTCATTTTTTTTTCTAAATTTTGCTATTCATATATTCATGTTTTAGTATTTTACTATTTTTAGCTCTAAAATATTTATTTTCAAATATTGATACAGGAGCTAGATGAGGAAAAATGTTCTAAATATATTTATTTTTATCTTACATATGTTCTAATTTTTTCCCACCAAACACACATGATTCTGATGTAAATTTTTTACAATTCATGAAGGAAGGCATGTAATGAGTATTTAATTGTACTGGTAATATTTTGCAACTTATTACACTGAATATCAAAGAGAAAAAAATATTTTATTAATGAGCTTGAAAGCTGAAGATTTCAGAGAGCACTTTATAGAAATGGAAGCAGAAGCAACAGGAGGAAAGATAATTTTTTAGCATCAATTAATTCTAACTGATACATTTTTTTAGAATTGTTTGCAAATATGTCTCGAATTCTTTTTCTGTACTGTTGAAACCACACCTGATTGTCATGCAAAACTAGATAAGAAAAATACTGTCTGTAACTGCTGATTAGTCTGAAATGTAACAGTTGACTATTTCAGTAAGAAGTGGTAAGCAGGCAGTGAAGGGTTGCCTAAAAAATAGCCCTGTAAATTGCCCGCACCTGTGAAATAACACAAGTGGAAATCATGCTTTTGATGTCCCTTTTTAAAGGGTGTGTCACTCAGTTCCTTTGGTGAAAATTGCTTTCCTTCTCCCAGCTTTTATTTCAAGTGCCCAAAGCCGTGGCAGTGTCATAGCCTTGCAGTTGCATCAGGGAGGTGCAAATAGCAGTGCTGCTTTTAGAACATAATTGTTCAAGTGATCTCAGTGCTCAGCACAGGCGGCTGTTGTGTATCTGCTTTGATAATAATAATTGACACCAGTAGGACTTTGTAGCTGGAGGGGACAGTGACATATCATATCACTCCTGTTATATCAGCTTCTGCCCCCTTAAAACTTGTCAGGCAGTGTCTTTTGGTAAACAAAACATACATGCCTATACAAAAATAATTGTTCTATATGGTACTCTCAGAGGTTTTTTCTTAGTTAGTGGACAAGTTGTGGAAAATAAAATTATTTTTAATTCTGTATATAGCTTTGACACAGTCAAACACTAAAATTCATCTCTTTTGGCTTGCTTATATCAGCTTTAGTATCACATATTAAGAGGTGAAAAAGGGCTTGGCATTTTATATGTTTGGCATTGTATTATGCAGCAATTTGTAAAAGTGCTTTTCCAGAGTGTTCTTATTCTTGGGATATGTCTTTTGAGGATCAAGTTCTTGTGACTGAACTTTCACCTGAAAAATGTCTCTTGGATCTCTGGCTGTACACAGAGATTTCTATATTGCATGAAAACTTAAAAGTTAAGGTTCTGCTTTCTGAGGAGTAATGTTGATAGTTTACCCTGCTAACAAATAGCACTGTTGTTTGCAATAAAGGTTTTTAGTGTAAGAATTAAAAGTATTTAGCTGAGTAAAACAGTAACAGAGTGCTTACTGTTTGTTTTTTATTGTTAAAGAAACAAAAGGAGACAACAATTGCAAAAGCCTTGGAGAGAGTGTGCAGTCTTCATCACTTTGATAAAGTCTTGAATATAAATCCCTATAGAAATCTTTACATATTTGTAGATTTGTTATAGATATACATCAAAAGAATATCTGCATATGTACATGATATGATTTAGAAGTATATTGCATTAATTTTCAACAGATGTTGCAGGATTTGTTAACATTATATGTGAGCATATAACTTCAAAATAATTTTTTTTTCTTGTTCTTTGTATTGTGACAGGATGATGAAGTAGTACTTCAGTGTGTTGCCAGTATTCACAAAGAACAAAGGAAGTTTTGCTTGGCAGCTGAGGGACTTGGGAATCGCCTGTGCTTTTTGGAGCCAACATCAGAAGCTAAAGTAAGAAGCTGACACTCTCAACTGGTGTAACTGATCAGTGAATGTTAACCTACTTATTCACAACCACATTTAATTATGGTTTCTTAAATTTGATGCTAGAGGGACTTTATGTATGCCTTTTTTTCTGACTGCATCTTAGAATTGTTTGCAAAAATTTCCTAGAGCTTCCAAACAAATTTTGAGGCACACCTGAGAACAGTGAAAAGTTGCTATTCTTTAACTAAGAAACTTCCTGTGACTGAAATACTACCTATTTTCAAGATTAGGTCTCCAGACTCTTATTAATATTTAAGTTCACTGAGCTCTTATATTTCTGTTACTGATGTAGATTCAAATATATTGATACACTGGATTGATAATTTTGGAAGCATTATCACCTGTCAGTTACTGGTATTAAGTGTTACTCCTGACTTCATTATCAAACAGGAAGTTAAATGTAAAGAGACAAGAATGATTAGGCAAAAGAGAATTTTAGAAGATTAAAAATGGAAAATTGAAAGAAGAGGCTAGACAGATGTGAAGAAAAAAAAAAAAAAGTCCAAATCCCCCCAGAGTAATTGTCAGAGCTTGAGAGGGGAAAGGAGTGAAGAGATGAAACTGTAAACCACTACTAAAGCATAATGTTAGGAATAAACCAAACAGAGGAAGACCTCCTCTTTCTCTTTGGTTCTCTCTGCATCGTTTTCCTTAATTGTTTTTATTTCTTCAATTTTCATCACCTTAAAATGCAGTATTATCAAGACTTTTATTCTCTTGTCACTGATTTTAAAAAGAAGTGCTATCCACTTTAAGGCTCATCTGTAGCCATGATCTTTGTCATGAATCACAGAACAGGGAGTTGTTTAAGCTGGGAAGAGTCTCTGAAGGTCATCTAGTGCAAAATCTACTTAGGATAACTTCAGACAGAACAGATTGCTTAGGACACTGGGATCAGAGTTTGAGTATCTCCAAGGGTGGAGACTTTACAACCTCTCTGGGCAATCTATTTCACTGTTTACCGTGCTCACAGTAAAAGTAGGGAGATTTGCCATATTTAAAAAGTATTTCCTGTATTTCACTTTGTATCAATTTACTCTTGTCCTTTCACTGGGTTCTGCTGTGTAGTCTCTGGATCTGTCTTTGTGCTTTCTGCCATATATTTATGTACACTGTTGGCTCCCCTTGAGACTTTTTTCTCTTGAACATATCTTTCTTTGGACATATCAGTACCAAGATATTGGGAAAAAAAAAAGTCTGTTGTGAAGTTTCATGTTGCATAAAAAGCAGACATATTGATTCAAAAATTAGGATTTCCTTAAAGAGATCATATTATTATATAATAAGATTTTGAATTTCAGCCATTTAGTTACTGCTGTAAATGTCTTCTATCAGCCTCATATGTGATATAAGATCATATACCTTCTCTTCTGTTTTGTCAGCGACATTACAGAACAAATACAATATCCATGGTGTCATTCTAAAAGACAGGAAAACAATAATGCATAGGGGAAAAGTTTTTGCATTTGAACCTGAAGAAGTTCCATTTAACTGTGAGGAATACAGCTCAAGGAAAGTAGAAGTGCTGTGTTGTGAATTCATGAAGAATGCATTTATATTGTTTTCATACAGGAGAGTAGCATGTACCTAAAAAAAAATAAATAGCATAGACATTAAGTATAGATTCAAAAATTTAAATAAATGCATATTCCAAAACACTTTTCATACTGTTTCACCTGTTCTGCTGATCTGTTCATGTACTGTTTAATTTATTTTTTACAGTATGTCCCTCCAGACCTTTGTGTCTGTAATTTCGTCCTTGAACAGTCGCTATCTGTCAGAGCCCTTCAGGAGATGCTGGCCAGCACAGGAGAAAATGCTAGTGAAGGGGTAAGTAAATTGACCTCAAAGAATGTTAAATCTGAATACAGATTTTCCTCATTTCTTTCCCTGTCCAGGATTTTCTAGAAGAGGATCCTGATGTTGCAGTATTCTTGGGACATTATTGCTCCATTTCTGTAATCACATTAATTTCTCTACAGCAGTGAGGAGCTGGTGCAACTCTTTTGAATAATTGTGATCCACAGATCAAGAAATATCATCAATTTGATTGCTTTGACCCTAATTCTCCAATTTCAGCTGAATCAAAGTGAATTGAACTTTCGTTCTTTTACAAACAAAGCATGATAAAACTCTATGGATTTACTTATTTCATAACCTAATGGCTTATTCTGTGCTTCAGATCTTTAACTGGCACATATTATTGCACAGATGTGAAAGATGGAGTTATATCACCTTTAATCTTGCACTGTCAAGCTTTGCATACATGGTTTTCAGACTTCATTAATGTTGACTTTATCTTTTCCACTGCATAAAAAAGTGGGATTCTTTATTTCTGAAATTACATTGCACTCTATAAAATAAGCCATGATGAAAATTAAAAAAATATAAAAAATGAATCCAAGGACAAGAACTGACCTTAAATGCTATCCAAAAGGAACTAAAAAGAAATTTGCTTTAAAGAAAGCAAATGTAAAATCCAGTTTTTCCACTCCCTGTCTTGTCATAGTTTTACATATTCAAAATTAATAACTGTACTTGGTTAAAACTGTGGACACAGTTGTTTAAGGAATCTGAATTATGTTAAAGATGAATATCAACAAGTAGATATTCTCAGTATATGCTTAAACTATTCTGGATGGTAAGTATATTATTTTCTCTTTCAGATTTCAGTTTCTATATATATATGTGTGTATATATATATACACATACATATATGTATATGTGTATTTGTATTTGTGTATATATATATTTATGTTGTTGTTTTGGTTTTTTTAATGCCTGCATGAAGTTTATAAGAAAGGTAAGCAGTATCTTATTTAACTTAAAATATGTTTTTGCAAATACTGTGTTTTACTAAATCATAATCAAAATTAGGTAACAATAAAAGCCTTTGTCAAAGAACAACACTTTTTCCTTTGGCAGATATTTGGCTATTGCTGCATCGACTTCATTATTATTATTTTTTCCCCAGTGTGTACCTTTCATAATTTGTTGGAACATTTGCACTCCTTCCTTGAACTGCCACAGCTCTCCATGCTGTTGTGTAGTTCTGATCATGGTCCTCTCAGAGCAGTGGAGTTCTGACCTTCTCCATCCTGTTCTGC
This sequence comes from Passer montanus, assembly GCF_014805655.1. Lineage (NCBI taxonomy): Eukaryota > Metazoa > Chordata > Aves > Passeriformes > Passeridae > Passer > Passer montanus. Next base: position 5,872,348 of record NW_024365381.1, read on the forward strand.
AGGCAGCCCAAGGGGGTGGCCACCGGACCCTGCTGTACGGCCACGCCATACTGCTTCGACATTCCTTCAGTGAAATGGTAAGTGGGGGAGCACCTGCACTGAATGAGTAGCACAGATAAGAAATGTCTTTTCACTAAAATAAAAAACCCTAAAAATTTGGAATAACGCTCTTTCCAAGCTATCTTCTGCACTAGATGAGAAAGAAGTTAATAAATTATGGTGTCTCAATGCAATAGACTTATTTAAATTCAGATTCTTGATCTAATTCAGAATTGTAGCTGAAAAGCTCCTAAAATCTATTATTTCTGTGTCTTTAAGGAATCCATTTTAATGATACTTCCATTAGCAAGTACTTCTACAGCAAATTAATTTGTTCTGATATATGTTATTTTTTTACCCATCATATTTTATAAGATAAGGTGTTCCATTTGACATCCCATAATTTCCATGGATTATGCCCATGAAGATGCTGTCTTCAGGATGCCTTGTATAAATTTCATCATACTGTGTTTTACAACTGAAAAATTTCAGCTGTTTTGCATCTTTGACCTACTAGGGCTCATATAAATACACCTAATACAGGCTGAAGAAATGAGAAGTCAGGAAAATGCTTTCCCTCCTTTTTCTTGTACTAGAAAATGCTACATTAATCTTCAAATGCTACATTAATCTTCTATGTTGCTTATGTTTATGAACCTTGAAAATTATAGTTGCCTTGATATACCAGAGCTGCAAGTGTAATTACTACCTTTTGGTATGTTTTTTTAATGTTTTCATGAATCAAATTTATTATGATAGGGTTGTAATTAGATGTTTGCCTGTTCCTATCTGATGAGCTGTATGAAACTTCAGAAGGTAGAAGCTAAATTGCACAGCTGAAGTGGAAATGTGTTGCAGTAGATTTTGATGTTTAAAGTTCAGGAAGTGCTTTTGAATAACAACATCACCTTTAACTCACTGAAAACATCAAATATGATAGTAAGAGGAAGTAATGTCAATGTATTAATTTGATATGTGTGTTAATGGATACTGTTGGGTTTTTTTGTTTGTTTGTTTGTTGTTTTTTTTTTCAATAACATCACTTAAAAACAGTATTTGACATGTTTAACATCATCAAGATCCCAGACAGATAAACTTGCATTTGATGTGGGATTACGAGAAAATGCAGCAGGTATGGCAAATTATTTTTGAAGGAGAATGGGTTACCCATTTCTGGTTTTAGAAGAGGCATTGAGTTTAGTGTAACTGTAAGCTTATGAATGGGATCCTTCCTTATGTGTTCATCAGAAAAAATGACTGAAAGAAATGACAGTACTGCAACTTTCAGCACATTAAATTACTTTGTGTAAGAATGTGAGAGAGTCTTGCAATTAAACTGACAACACAACTGCAATAAAATGCATGATAATGGTCAAAGTAAGAAATGTATGTTGAATAAAACAAATTTTATGTTTTTGTTTAGGTTTTTTTGTTTTGTTTTGTTTTGACACTTAGAGTACAGAAAAGCCATGTACTGGTGTATTCACAATATACATTGTAACCAGGTAACAAAAGATATTTGCAACTTGTAGTGCAGGGAACCAGAAAATATGTAACAATGAACACATTGTTAAAAGAACTGGATAGAAATATGTTTGTAATATGGACAAACCAATAAAGAGACAAAGTAGAAGAGATACAACACAAACCTGACATTATGAGAAAGATTTAAAATCTAATTAATGTATTTCTGGGAGTACTGCCATTACCATTACTGGTGATAGAAATATAGTGAAAAAAAATGTGCTTCCATGAAAACGCATATAAATTATGAGTTGCCACTGGAGCTATATTAAATAAATTTAAAGGTAAGTTAGCCAAAAAGAGCCATAAAGAGATTTTCATGCTGCTGAGTACAGAGTGCTCATGGTTGCTGAAAGTGATGAGTACTCCTCAGAAAGTAACAGGTGACTCTGTAATAATTGGGCCCAGACATATGTCTTGAAGGGAAAACTTAAGTACCTGTATACGCACTTCATTCACGCACAGCTGAAATAACAAAATACTGTTTGTGTTAATATAAATCTGGTTTCTATTGTTTTATCATTATTTTGAAAATAAATTAAAATCAAATAGACAAATTGATGATGGGGAGGCACGGGCAGTGTAGGTGCTAAAACCTTTGTAAGTCATAATCTTTGAATCTGTTCAGGTGACTCTCTACAGAAGTTTGTCTTTTGAATGAGTGAAGTTTGTCTTTCAGGTGTTTATAGCCACACAGAAGATTGCTTTAGACTGATATTAGCTGACTGCTCCTTGGCTGTCTTTCTTTTTTGCCTTAGATGGAGAACATTTTCTTTAAGAATGTTGACAAAAGGAATGTTTGTGATAAAAGGAATATGTGTGTTTAATCACTACTAAAATAGTTTCAGTGAAATAAATTTTTAAAATTTTATAGCTTTTTTAAGAATTATAGTACATATATCTGCTTCTGTCTATGGGGTTTTATAACAAGTATCTGTAGTTGTTTAATTGGTATTTGCTTAACTGTACATACACAACAAAACCCTTGTACACATAGGTAAGACTCAAAAAAGCTTAGTTGTATTTCTGCACAGAGGGCTTTGATAACAACTGCTTGTCTGGAAAGCTCAAAAACAAGGAGTGCCGTATTATCACTTCCCCTTGCTCTACTCCCTCACCTATGAAACTGTTCTAATGAATCAGTATCTGCTGCAGGAAGTATTCTTCATATAGCAGAAGGACAAGCCAGTGCCTATAAAAATTTTTTCCCTTTGAAGATTTAGCATCTTACATCTATATGGATGTAACTTCTATTTATTGTCTTCATGATAATTAGTTTCATAACCTTCAAATTTTGTTTTAAGGAGGTTTTACATGAAATATCTTAATCAAACAAATTTTTTTACTCTGAGTCAACCCAATTGTCTTTTTTTCCCCTCACTTTGCATTATCTGGTGAGAAAGTCTTATTCAACTTGTTTTCCTCAAGGTCTTATCTTTCACACTCTGAAGAGTGAGAAATTGTGAAATGAACTAGGTAATCTTCCCAGAATGTCTGTGTGTGTGGTTCTCTGTGTGCATGTGTGTGTGTCTGTGCAGAGCAACCTGGAATCTTACATTTCATCTGTAGGAAACATTCTATGGTTGTCACCCTTAGGCTTGGCTATTTCGTAATTATATGGTCTCTAGGGCTAGTGGAACTGCTTCCAAGTTTGTTATGCTGTGTGATACAGAAAGTTGTGAATTAAATATGACCATTAAAAAAAGAGGAGACAAAAGGTGATAAATAGGACCAAGATAGGTGTCAGCAATTTCCTGGCAAGGAGAGCCTCCAAAGGAGAGCAGTTTTGAGTGGTGTTTTGTAAACAATCCCTTTAAAAGTACTTGAAAAGGAAAATATAATCTATGCCAAAGATTATATGACAAAAAGTTTCAAGGAAAAAGAAAAGCATGGAAAATCACTGAAAAGAGTAATGATGTGATTTTATAAGATTAATGTCTCACAAGACAATTTTTATAATGATATTTTAGTGTTGTATAAAGATATCCTTTGATTTCTTGGGAGTTGTCTGTTTTGTAGAACTTTGATTAGTGCCTCTGTCCTTTAGGTGAGGCATGCTGGTGGACAATACACCCTGCTTCTAAGCAAAGGTCAGAAGGAGAAAAAGTTCGGATAGGTGATGACCTTATCCTGGTCAGCGTGTCCTCTGAAAGATACTTGGTGAGTTTGTTTCTTTAGCTGGTGGTCAAATGGTGGGAAAATACAAAGTTCTGTGGGGATATCGGAGATTGGTTGGGATTCTCATGAATTATTTTCTTCTAATCTAGGGAGCAATGGTTGTAATGCATTTTTGTTTTTCTGCACTGAAAGGGTTGTTTGTGTGCGTGTGAGTCCGTCCTCCAGGGCGAGACTGCTTCCACACCTTTTCCCCAAATTTTAGAAGAATACTAATTTTAGAAGAAATGTGTGTATTTACTTTATGATACATTCTCCTCTGTTGATAAATTAATGTACTAAATATTTTAAGTGCAAAATTTTCATTGTTTCCTGTTACCATTGTCTTGTTTCAGCATCTCTCCGTGTCAAATGGAAATATTCAGGTGGATGCCTCCTTTATGCAGACACTGTGGAATGTACATCCTATATGCTCAGGAAGCAACATCACAGAAGGTTTGCCATTTTTTTTATTTAGATATGGATATAAATTAGATTAATTTACATGCTTTTGATAAAGAGGAAAATTAAAAAACAAATTCCCCTCAGAATGTCAACGAAAAAGTTTAATGAAAATAAAGAAAAGGAGCTTGAGAGAGGAGAATTCTTGAAAACAGGGAAATGCAGGTACATCAGCTGAGTCTAAAACTGGATTAGGAATTAGACAATGCAGTGATATTTGTAAAACCATAAAGAAAATATAAATAAAAGAAAAGTACATTTTGTTTCTTTTCTTTGACTTTTATATTAAATGTCAAGATGGTAATTGTCAGTTACAGTTTTCCTCATTTACAAATGTATGTTGAATCAGCTGGCGAGTATGAAGGCTTCCTTCTACCCCTCCTCCTTAATATGTGCTCTTTTAAAAGGCAATAACTTCACTTACAAGGTCAGAATGGTTTGGACTAGGATCTGATGAGTCATTCTCCTACACCTTCTTTGTCTTTTCATTTTTAACATGAGGCAGAGTGCCTGGTTTTGACCTGTACTCTTTAATGGGTAGGAAAGTTAGTTTCCATTAAAAATAATCTTCAGATCTGCAAAGTGGTTTTCTGCCCTCTATTTCCTGCTGGTACTGTGCACCTTAGATTTTGACACAAATGATAAATTTCAGAAACAAATTATGAAGTCATGAAACTGTTTTGTATTGAAATAATTTAAACTGTATTAAGGGGGAGGAAACAATGGTATTATCTATTTGATTTGGCTTTTACTAAAGCATTCAATTTTCAAAGCCATAATTGTTTTTGTTGTTTTAAAGATTTTAACTTCAGTTTCTGTCTCACAATCCTAATTTGAGTTTTAAATGTTAAAAATTTGCTTTTGTTTTGTTTTCATTTTTAGAAGAAATATTTTTTTAATAAAAGGTACTAAAAATAGTATGTTGACACATTCAATTTTTTCTTATTTAGATTCAGTTATGAGTGAAAATGCGGAAAAAATCATATCTGGGTCTTGAATTTTTTTAACTTTTATGAAGGAGTTATTTTCATATTCAATGTTTTAGCTTGTAATTGAGCTTCTTTTTCAGGATATCTTCTTGGTGGGCATGTAGTACGTTTTTTCCATGGCCATGATGAGTGCTTGACAATTCCATCTACAGACCAGAATGATTCACAGCACAAGTAAGTGATGGTGCATTTTTTTAACATTTCCTTCTTTCAGAAAGGAAAGAGGATGTCAGTTGAATTTGAGGTTAGGTAGGTTTAACACTATTTACAGCAGTCTTTAATTAGGCAGTGACATTGTACAAGAAATTGAGACCTACTGAGCTGAAAATCAGTCATGAATTCTTTCATTGTTGAAATTTAAGTAGTTGATTTTCACTGAGATTTCATCCTGTTATGTAGCTTGTCTCTAGTTCATACTGCTACAAGTAGGTGTGTTAGCAGGAAGATGGTAATGTGAAAAAAAATCCGTGAAAAAAATCCATGAGAAATCTCTAAGTTTGGCCTCTGCAATGACTTTCATATTTTATATATTTTGCACTTTTTTTTGCAAATTTTAATCTTTCTCAAATCTGAATAACATGTTAAAAAATTACATCATACTAGCTAGACTAAACTACTTTTGTATTACATTTATATCTACATATATCATCTATTACGTTGATTTATTATTTGAACTTTTCTGTATTCTTTTTTTGTTAATCAGAAGCAAAGCAAGCTAATAATTTTACTATACAAACCTGCTAGCTTTAAAAATCATCTTCAACAAATAAGCCCTTTCTACCTATTGGGGCAAATAAGTTGTGCTTTAGGTAATGTGATACCACAAGTAACATTCAATTATGTCAGGTAAACTTGTCAGCTCGAAATTTGCCATGTATATATTTCTGAGGAGTAAAAGTGTCTCCAAGTCCTAAAAGGAACCCAAACTGAAAACCAGAAAAATTTACTCTGTGAATTGTTAGACAAGAGTGAAGATTTCTCTTTTCATGAAACAAAAATCTTTTTTGAATGCGTCTGTAAATAATGCTTTTCAAAAATCACAAAGAGACTATTCTCTGACAAGAATCCTAAGGTCTTTTTCTACAGATCAAATGGAAATACTTAGGGTGGACATATTGAACATCAAAAAGACTGGCTTGGCAAGAGAGAAAAAAAGATGGATACATGGTAACAATTAGATGGAAAAATGCTGTTGTGAAAAAGCAGCAATTCTTTTTTACATGCAGCTTTGTTACCAAAGAGCAGGTCACTACGTCTAGTCCAGCATTACATATAGAGAAAGCTGGAAAAAGAGCTGAATTTTTTAAATGTATAGAAATTAAAAGCATAAGAAGTGAAGAGAGACTATGACTATATCAGGTGAACTGAGCTGTCTCTATGATACTGGACTACACCTATGATAGTCCTTTAGAGAGAAAATGGTTGCATTGGGTCAAGGAGACGTGAAGGAGGCCAGAGGGAGTGGAAATGCATACTTGGTTTTGAGCTTAGCTAGGATTTAGAGTCTGCCAAAAGTAAAATCAGTAAGGTCAGCAGGACCAGAGACATAGAATGAAAATGGAGAGCTCCAGATATTTATTGTGCATTCAGTATATACAGAGACTCATGTAACAGCCCAGGTTGGAAATGACCTTGAAAGATCAAATTCATAGAGACTGGAAATAAAGATGAGTTGAAAGCTAGGGATTTTTTGGTTTATTTTTATTCTAGAGTACCAATATTTTTCGTGCAAGACGTGTAGGGAATATTACTACCTTTACTATGAGGAACAGTTATTCTTGCTCTTCTGGTGAACTAATATTTTGAAATATTTGATATCACATGTGTGCCTTAAGTGTGACTCCTCAGTAAAGTAGAAGTGTAAATACAAGACCATCATCTTATAAAGCTGTTGGGTGCAAATGGTTAGCCATGCTCCAGTATACTTTATGATTTGTCCTGGATTTTATTGGTTTTGCTCAGAAAAGTGATCCTTAAGTGTAAGAAGAATGTGCAGAAATACATGTTCAGATAAAATACTTGTTCAGAAAAATAAAACTTTTGCTTCAAAAATTGATTTTCAGGACCATAGTCGCATAAGAACAATACTAAACAGCTTTTTAAATTTTTGCCTACTAGCTGTCAAAAATAGGAAAAGAATTTGACAATTTGGAAAGCTAGTTAAAAATCCGCATTTCAAGCTGCTACTTTCATTCAGCTATGTAACATCTAGATTGTGACATCTTCATGCATGCATTTGCTGTATTCAGTCGAGTTTGCCAGAGCAGGAAGGCAGATTTTAAATTGCCTTGCTGCACATTTTTTCAGACAGTTAAGTACTATTGAAGGTCCAGCCTCTGTGCATGCTAGGGTGGATTAGTCCTTCTCAGAGAAATAATATGTAAGAAAGTTTTTCATCTTTTGGTTGGCATTCAGACCTTTCCTATTATCCTATTAGCTATTATATTTCTTATATACACATTATAAATGAGAAAATATCTACAGCTTCTGGTGATTAGATGACAAAACATGAATGTTTAATAAAACATTTAATAAAATATTTAAAACTTCCTGTGAACAGGGCTAATCCACCATAGTTTTTCTTTGTTTATATTTGATTATTGGGTAGAATATTATTTGCTGCACTAGAACTCAATGTTAGCAATGTGTAGTTAGGCACTAGACATTACCAATCCTCAGCCAATAGTTCAAGAAAACTAAATTATAGTAAAGGCTTAATCCTTTCCTTTCTTGTTTTTTATTTCTCTGAATGCATTATTGATTTTGTGAGGATTATAATACAGAATTCTTGTTATCACTACAATTTCTGGCCCTTCAATAAGAATCATAGAAATAATTTTTGGAATGAAGTCTCTGATGTTGTGTTCTTGTTGTTTTTATCTGAAAATGTATATCTTTATTTTAAAATATGGTATGTATTTAAAACCATTGGTAATGTAGATTAATATCTTGGGAACTGTAGGAATTACATATTTTTATGGCAGAATAAATGACAGAAGAAGTTTCCCAGCCACATTAAAGGCTAGACATTTTATCAGCTCCTGAGAGGAACTGCTTTATTGGAAATAATCTAATTTACCTGGGATATTTGGTTTGTTTATCATAGTCTCACTGATGAGTAGGAATCTTCTGTTCATTCATTGACATTTGTTTACTGGGAAAAAAGGTAGTGAGTCATGTATAGTTTCCAGAGAAGTAAGCTATAAATTCTATAGAAGCACAAATAAACACAAGAAGATGGTCTTCTGAATCTTTTCTGTAGGAAAGTATTTTATGAAACTGGAGGAGCTGGCATTCGAGCAAGGTCATTGTGGAGAGTAGAACCCCTTCGAATAAGGTACTGATATTTTAAAACCTTTTTTGGTTGGCAACTTTTCTTATATTAATAGAGATTTGATTGTTACAGGTACTTAATACAGAATATATATTTGCCACACTTTATGATATGTGTTAGTAAGCTCTTTGTCAATAATAAAAAGCAATGCACTCTGATAGAATGGATTTTTTTCTGTCTCCCATATCAAAAGCAGTACTGTCTATGATATATGTGTACTTAAAGCATTGCTTCTTTCCAAAAGTGAAATGCATTCCTAGTTTTACTTGGAGTTTTATAAGCATGAATGGAAATAAGAGCAATAATACCTACCCCTTCTATATTTATTGGGGTTTTTTTGGGATTTTTAAAGATTATTTCCTTCCTATGTGATTGTCTGTCTGTTATTTCCTTGGAAGTGAAATTTCAATGTATCACATAAGAGTATCTATGGCATTTGATGGCCATCTGAATTGTATGTTTGTTCTACCCTTGCTGTGTATGTGATTGTAAGTGAAATACCCTCATAATACAGACGTAGGATAATTCTGTGGCATGTCAAGTCCCCCCTTAGGTTTAATTTGTTTAGTCAGTCAGCTAAAATACAGTAGTTAATCTACACACGTAGGATGTTTTTATGGACACCATATGTAACACCCTGATAAGATGGAGAGAGGGTGTAGAAACAAGAAGATGGAAGCCATAACCCTTTCCAGGGCTCCCTTTGCAAATGAGTTAACAGTTTCGTGTCTGATTTAATGCAAGTATAGTAATCAGAACCAAAAAAAGGAATATATATATATAGCATACTCTGTTTTCTGAACATCTTTTAAAACCTAATGTTCTACTTACTTCAACTATTTTTTGATGTCTCTTATGTTTAGCTGGAGTGGAAGTAACATCAGATGGGGGCAGCCTTTTCGTCTTCGACACATTACAACAGGAAAATACTTGGCTCTGAATGAGGATGAAGGAGTAGTAATATTAGACAGAGAAAAGTCAGACACAGCATCTACAGCCTTTTGTTTTAGAGCAACAAAGGTAAATAAAAACCATGCAAATTTGTTCTGAATGTGGAGCACTCAAAGACTAAATCTGAATTGTTTCAACAACTCTAGAAATTACAAGTAATTTCTAAATTGAAGCTAATACTAGGGATTGTGCATTTAAAGTCAAGTGTAAACAACCTGTGTCAAAAATAACAAAGGTCTCATGGAGGAAAAATAAGGGTGATTGATAAACTTTTGAATAAACTAAACTGTAACCAGTTTTAAAAAAGCAAATTAAAACCGAATACTCTGCAAGATATGGTGGTTTAATATGAATACTTTAATAATTATAGACTTATTTTAGTTGGACAGAATCTCATTAGAGTGTTAAACATTCCAGATCTATCTGTCATAATTGAATTAAATTGAATTCAGTTCAGTTGCTATTCTTTGTGCAGTGTGCTGATAAGAACAGAACTCAATCAAATTTTTCCTAAATGTAAGGCAAATATAGCAATGATTTTTAAACCATATGTTTTCAAATTATGCTCTTTAGTGAGCTGCTAATTGCATGTTATTAGCTTTTTCATTGTTTCCAGCTGGGAAAAAACATTACAAGGGAGAGACAATGAAGAATGATTATGGAGGTAGGCAAAATTAATACCTTTTTTTTTCCCTAGGATGTGAAAGGTTTTATAATCAAAGATGATCCAAATTTTTTATGTTCTTTCATGATTTTACTTATAGTCACCATAGCTGTTACAATGAAGTTTTTTATTAACTAAAAAAAGCTAAATTTTCCACATAATTCTGAATGCTATATGATCCTTTAGAAAAAATAAATCCCAAAAAGAAAGAATTTAAAACTAGTTCTAAGTAGATAAAATCTAACAGTAAGACATTTTTCTAGTATTGACAAATGCTAGACTTTTGTTTGTATAATAAATCAAATACTTCTTTTTAGCATGTTAAAAATAATGTTGTTTATTAGTGTGTCTGCATATGATATTTCATAAATTTTTATTTTAACCAATCAAAATAATTGAAAAGCTGTCAGGAAATTTTCTTAGATTGTTTAGATTTACTTACAACATAGTTTTTCATTTTTTATTCAGTGTAAAGGCTATGCACTATAGATTGTACATATGATGTTGTACTGGAGAATTTATTACAGATGTAATTTTTTGCCATTATGGGAAAATCATTGGTAAGAATGGTGAGTATCACAGGAGTGCCACAGTTACTGGTTAAACATTGAGTTAAAATTCCTGTGATGTACTCACTGCCTAACTGGACACCAGCTGTCCTGCTGTTTTCCAATATTTTAATCTATGCATATAAACGTATAAATTTTGAGTATGTAAATTTAGTGGTTATGTATGCACATTCATAAAATGACTTCTGTTACATTGAGTAAACATGCCCTATTTTCTTACTCTTTTTGCTGAGGTAAAATTAAGTGCAGTGTCCAAAATGACCAGGTTAAAGCACAGTAGTAATTGATTATGCAGAAGTCATTCATGCCTTCTGTGTTTATACATAATATGGTTGTTAATGTACATTTTCATATTAAATCAAAGCTCAGTGTCTCATCATACAGTCCCATTTGTGCTGTCCTACACAGAAAATAATTTTTGTACCTCATGATAGGGTATGAATTTGGTGCCAAGAATAAGAATTGTTATTTATTGTCTGGGCACGTAAGAGCTGCACATGGATGGAGACATTAGTGTTTCCAAAGGTGAGGGGAGCAAGCAGTGGTAACTTTTTCTGAAGAAAGAAAAGTGATGTTTGGAAAGGGAATAAATCCCAAATATTGACTTGGACTGTAAGAGGAAAAGGGCTCTTAAAGTGAAGTGCTGCTTGCACACCGATTGGGAGGAAAAGGACCATAGATGTATAGATAGACTAAATATATACATGCAGGTGTTTTAATCTTAATTTCTGCATATATGTACTTATAAACATTTTATTGGTTTGTGAAGAAACCTTTTCATTTGCATGTACCTTAACATGGCATGAATTCAGGGAAATTTCAAGATGTCTGTCTAATATCTGCATTCCAGCTGTGTACAGATTCTTAAAAATAGGGTGCTGGATACCTGTCTGTTTACAGCACTCCATCCCTTAGACTAATAGAATAATTCTGATTAAGAAGGACCCTGGGAAGCCATCTAGTCCCACTTTTTGCTCCAGATAGGGTCAACACCAGTCCAGACCAGGTTCCTTACTATAAGCATTGCTGCTGAGTATCCAAAATGAAATGAAACACATCTTCATTGTGGTATTCTTCCCAGTTTGGAAGCCAGCAAAAGGATTTTTTTTAAAAAAAAAAAGATATTATCTTTGCCAGAAAGCAGAGCTATGTGCATATACAAATCCTCAAGGCTACCCAGGAGCCTGTAACACATGACTTAAATAAAGTCTTATTTTCCAGTAGTTGTTATAGAGACTCTCTTGTTGAAAAAACACCTTCTTCCTCAATACTGTTATATTCCACTTCAGCAATCTTGTGTGCTCCTTGCTTGTCAAAACCTGTGACTGCATTCACAGTCTATTTTCTTTCACTGTTTTTTTCGTTTTGATGGATAACACTGGAAATTGAAACACTAATTTTAAATAATAAAATTTGAATTAGAGTTTTCCTTAACATGTTTTTACTAAATAAGAACAGAAGGAAAGTTTTTAAAAAGTTAAGGTATATGCTAAAGAACATTATGGTGCTAATTTCAATGAAAATAACATATGTAATACATGCCTGTTTTGCTTCCTAATTGCTGCAAACTAATCTTACAAGCATCAGAAATTGATGGACAACATCCCCCTCCAAATTACATCTTTATTGTTTTCAATATAGAGCTTGCTTTTGACCAAGTTTTAAAATGTCAACCTTTATATTTTAAGGCAACAGATCTGTAATGCCTTGTGACAGCAGAGACAGCAGTTTCTCTACACCAGATGGAATCCTGTTTTGAAATGGGATGTTCTCATTCCAGCACAGTACTTGGCTCAGTATACACTGCTGAGGAGAATCTTGGGTCTGCTAACAATTTCCTTGAGATTAAACACAGTGGAAACAAGAGCATATTTAAAAATAATTGTTTATTTTAATTTGCATAGCCCAGCATTAATATTTGAGATTTCATATTTTATTTTTGTGGCAGTATGTACAATTGACAATGAAGAAGTTATTGGTATAGTCTTGGTAAGTAACATTCTGACACATTAAAAAGTCACAGATGACTCATGCAGAAGGATTTGATATCATTTTAATATTACTGCCAACATGTAGCTGTCTTAGGGACTCAACATGTCATTAGGATGTCGTAATACTATGGTAGTAATCATAAAGTTTAATTTGGTTTTGTAATCATAGGTATTGCAAAGGCCTTTATACATTTGTCTCTAAAAGTTCAAATACTTATATTTAAGTTGATATTTCATAATTATATTTTTCCCAGTAAGCACTGCATTTCAAATGCAGTATTAAACCCTGTTTTCTACTTATTTTTTATGGGAAGAAAAAACAGGTGAAATGAAAGTAACTTTTTTTTTTCCTTGTCTACTGGAATGTGCAAACGTATAAAGCAAAGTATACAGAGAACAATAATGCCAGTAGCAACCTCTTACATCTGTAGACCTTTTATCTTTTTCTTTTGTTGAATTGGAGTATCTCTGGCAGGAGTTTTAATGCAATAACAGTGTGCAATATCAAAAGATAAAATTTTAATTCGCTCATGAAAATTAGATTTAGTAAAAGTTCAGCAGATAGGTTGTTTTGCCATTCTTAGGACTGTCTAAACAACCCTTTTAGCTGGCAAAAGTGTTTCCCCTACTGTATTTTTATTATTGTAAAATCTTGTAAAGAAAGTTGAGTTTATTTGTTCTATTCACATTGCCATTCCTCATATTCCTTTTATCACGTAGGAATCTATGATTCTTTCTCACTTTCTAATTCCTGCCCTTCTTCTAGTATATTAAACATCATTTGAAAATATCATCTTTGACAGCTTTGCCCTCAAATCCTTTTGTTCATGCCATCTTTTTTTGTTTGTTTGGTTTGGTTTGGGGTATTTTTGTTGCTGTTGTTATTGTTGGCATTGCTTTTCCTTTGCGAATTTCCGGGCCCATGGTACGATTTTTTTTTTCTTTGATTTAATTAATGGCCTGAGGGAGTTAAACTGGGAAATTTCCGGGCCCATGGTGCGATTTTTTTTTTTTCTTTGATTTAATTAATGGCCTGAGGGAGTTAAACTGGGACTAAGCTGTGAAGAGAGGTATTTAAAAGCCAAAGTGTTTGGATATTTTACTGTTAAGATATGTACAAATATCTAGATAAGAGGAGGGTTTTTTTCCCTTCTCTCCTAGTAATCTTTATCTGACTAGACTTTTCAGCTGTTGTAAAATACACCGTGCCTTTGCACACTATGATCAAATTACTTGGCTGAAATCCTAGAGAAGCTGGACAGAGTGCAAAGAGCAAAACATGATGAAGAGGAATTTGTGCTGTAGTTTTCAAACTGAAAACAGCCTTCAGACCCCTGAAATAATTCTAAAAATTTATTTCTGAAATGAAAAAATTTGGGTTCTTTCACTATATTTAGTGTTGTCAAAAGGGATCAGTATCTCTCAATTTTTTCAAAGTAACTTAATTAGGATTGCTTATTACCACACTACGGTTTTGTTATCTGCAATGTTCATTGATGCTTGATTGTTGATGCAGGCACAATATGTGAAGAAAAAAGTTTTAATCTTCAGGTTACAATGTAAAGACAAACAATAAATTGCTGACTGTGAATTTGCTCTATTTTATTGTATTTTTCACTTAATGTCCTCACTGCAAATGTGCATTGATATAATTCATTTTTTCTGTTATGACAGTGCAGTCCACACAAATATGATGTGACATGTTTTCCCCATAGTCTTGACATTGAAATGGTAGCTCTAAGGAATGTCTTGTAATTTCATTCACCTTCATCTTGGCATTATAATGTTACCTGTTTCCAGTGAAATTATTGTTGAAATGTGACAGTTAAATTACATATAAATGAAAGAAGATTAGCATAGATATAATACAACTTCTGTTTACTCCCCAGGGCTTGAACGTTATATAAACTGAAATGAAATAAAAAACATTTTCAAACATAAAAAACCAGCACAATCACATATATCCATAAATTGCTATTACAAAGTTTGCAGCATAATTCTTATTCCTGAATTCATCTTTTAAAGGACAGCTACTTTATTTTAAAGCACTGAAGTGTTAAAAATCCCCCAACTGTAAATGAGGAATAATGGGATTAAGAAATAAATTTGATTTAAGAAATGGTTGTTCCAGTCAAGCATTGAGCAAAAGAGGTTTGAAATAATCCAAATCTTCTTACAAAATGAATAAAACCCCCATTATTTATTTATTTGTTTATTTATATATATAAATACATGTAAAAAATTGAGATGTGCAAAAGTAAAGTAAATATAAAAACCATATTGTCTTTTTAAAATAATGAATATTTTATTTTTTATGGTTTTTCAATGCAAAGACATTATTCTAAGCATAGTGTGTACCTCTATATACAAATTATAAACAAAAAAATTCAGCATAAATATATTTTAGCTACATTGCAAAACCGGTTTATTTTTCTTTTTCATGTCTAAGCTAAAATTAAAAAATTTTTGCTACATAGAGTACTACAGATTGTTCAGATTGCTAAACTGAAACTTTATTTACATCCATTATTGAATAGATAAAGATAATAAAGATTTTGTTGCTATTGATCCACTCTAATGGATTTTGACTTGATTTTTCTTGCTTCAGTGAAAATGATGCTTCAGGTTTGAAATTATTTTTAATCACAGTCTGAAAGATTAATTGGATAGAAGCTGAAGTTACATGACTTGAGATTTAGCTGCATCTTAACAGCATAAGTACTATAAATAGTGTTCAGTATTGTAATATGTATCAGTGTAGAATTCAATGCTTTATCCTATTCCAATACAGAGATTAAATAACAACTTTATTTTATCTCCTTAGGAGCTGAAAGAAAAGCAGGAATCTAGTATCAAACGTGACATTGATGGAATGGGAGTCCCAGAAATAAAGTATGGAGATTCAATCTGTTTTGTCCAACATGTGGCCACTGCCTTATGGTTGACTTACAAAGCACAGGATGCTAAATCAGCACGTTTAGGTCCCTTGAAAAGAAAGGTAATGTTTGGGGGTTTTTTAAATTACTTGTGAAGCTAACTTGTGGGTTTAATTTTTATATTGAAAATGTGAATATTTCACTCTGAAAGTGAACACAGTGCTGGATATTAATGTAACCATGTAATTGAAGAAAAACTTCATCATTAAGAAATGTATTTAACTACTTTTTTTATCAGAAAAAAATTATTAGTTTGTACTCAATTTTTATTTTTTACACCCATAAAAGACAGAAATTAATTATTTATATAACTATTTAACATCTAAATTTAACAGTTGCAACTGGTGTAAACTAATAAGTCATCTAACATTCAGTGGTGTTTCAGGTTTTTTAATGAGGTGTATTATGTGAAATGACAATTAAATTTTTCACTTAAGAAATGGCCTTAGAAAATAGTCAAGTTTCTTAAGGGATATTACAGAATAATTTCCTCCCAAAATGTTAGATGTAATTGTGATGTGACATCAAGAAGGTCTTTCTCTCAGTCTTTTGATTTTAGGGTACAATTATACTCTTAATTAGTGGCATATGACCTCTTATACCTTCAAATTTTATGTTCATATTTCATCCAGTGTTATGGGGTTTAGTACTAGTTTTATATAACTTCATCATTACCAAAGGACTCCTTTATTCTCAGTTTGTAGACCTTTTACAAATTGAACCCAACATTAGAACATGAAAAAGAAAAAAAGAAAAAAGTTCATTACTGAAAAGAAGCTGGAATTCTTCTTTAGTTATTTGCACGCATGTACATTCATAAGAGAGTAGCCATACACAAGCACTGCAGCACAGAGCCAGGAGGTGCTGCTCACACTCCCCAGGCACAATCACATTTATTCATAGGCAGCACACATGGTCATCATCATTGGGCAGTGAGTGCCCAACCCCTTCACTTCTCAGCAATCTGGCTGATCAGAGAAATTCTTTAAATGCCAGTCATTCAGTATTTTCTTGATAAAAAAATTAAACCACACAATGATGTCCTCTTCTTTCCCATGCCACAGTTGGCTATGTCATTCAGTTTCCTCAGAGGGTCCAATTTTACTTCTTGAAAAGGCAGCGTGTGGATTCTTCCTCTGTATTCATTGAAGAATTTTGCAATATCTTCCTGCAGCATTCAGTATTTTGTTTCTCCAGTTTTCTGCTCAGCAGCAAGAGACTAAAAGAATCTCCATAATTGCCTGTCACTTATATTCTCCTTTGAAACTGTTTCCTTCATGTTCAAAGACTTAAAATCTTTTGTTGCCCTCTCACCTGGAGAATTCTGTCTTGTTAAGTACCTTCAAACAGAAGAAAATCCAAACCTTCTAGCTTCATGCAGTTGATATTCCTGTGGAGGCAAGAAACAGTTTTTCATACCCTGCTATATGACACTAGGCTATAATCTTGTAAGCAACTTGAGATATACATCACTTTCAATTTCATAAAAAATTAGTTTTTCTACATTAGAACTGAAGCCATTGCTTGGCATTCATCCTCTGTCATCATGTCAGGCAATTTTCACTTTCACTCTCTGTATTCCTTCTGAAGCTGGCCTGCACTTTTTACAGCATGACTCATTAGCCTTAGGAAGATTGAGAAGTACCCTGTTTTTGCAAGAGGCAAAGGATGCTTTTCTGGCATAACTTAGCTATTATCACCATCAGCTTCTGTAAAGCCATAGAGAGGAGAAAACAACGATGAGATTAGTTCTGTTATAAAATAGTAAATATTCTTATAAAGTAAAAATTCCTGTTGTTTGGCTTTGGTGTAGCTTCATGTATCTAATTGTTATACTAAAAAATATGTAAGAAATTCTGATGTCTTTTGTGAGACTTTTTGCATGATTTCTCCCAGAATTTTTATATTTTGTCTGTCTCTCTGAGATTATGGCCTAAGAAATTCTGATGCCATTTGTGAGACTTTTTTGCATGATTTCTCCCAGAATTTTTATATTTTGTCTGTCTCTCTGAGATTATGGTAACCAGGGATTCAAGATTTTTCCAGATAATTGTGATTACATCAGTATTGTAGTCAACATCCCTCCACCATCCAGTGAGTGATGGATGTCTATCTTTTAATTTTGCTTTTGTGCAAGCAATGAACTCCTGCAGAGCTCCAAAATGCTAGGGCTCAGGGAACAGAAAAACACATGCTACGTGATTTGGATCCATGCTCTGGAGCCCACTGCTCACAGTGTTGGTCAGTGCCTTGCTGTACTTCAACAAGCAAGGCAGTGCCAAACACCCCTTTCTATATGCAGACAAGTGTTTTATCTGGGGAATTGATGTAGCCAGTGCTGGATGCTTCTGCCTGAGATGTACTTACAGGAATCCTAAATAGCACTTTCCTGTCATTGTGATGTTTCTGGACAATTTAGTTGAGGTTTGGCTTGCTTGTTGTTTCTCTGGTTGGTTTTTGATGGGGTTTTTTTGGTTTTGTTTTGGTGGTTGGTTTTTGGTCAGAGAAATAAGAAATATTGGATCCTTCCAAAAGAGTTTTCCCTCATCCACACTGTATGCTAAGGGAGAAAAGTGCATATCTGCTCTACAATAATAAAGATGCAATTATTTTGCAAGGCATGACAGCTTTAATACCCTATCTGTCGAATGTTTTCATTCCTGTAGCTCCAAAATCTGGAGCTGCACACAATGGCCTGAGCACATATTCTTTAATTGTCAAATGTTTCTCTTACTAGTCTTGTGATGGAAAGAGTAGAATTTCACTTTTCTGTTTTGAGACCTCAGGACCTTCTCCATGGAAACAGTGATATTTAAGCTAGCAAAGTCACCCACAGGGTGATTCTATATAAAGAAGTATCTGAAAAAAGAGGAAAGATGGCCACATTTTAAACTATTTTCCTTTAAGAAAACATTATTAATGTAATAATTCAAAAATATCTTCCCAATCTTCTCCATCCATATTTCCATGGATTCTGCTGTCCAGATAAAGTCAGCATGTTTGAAGGAACAGAGAACAAGTGTAGTGTAGATTCTGCCATGCACAGAAGAATATCACTTTCCAGTGTTTTGTCACACCAATATGCTAGTATGTACAAAAGCTGTTGGTAAATAACTTTCCCATTTGTGGCAGCAACCACCTGTATAGCATTACTGGTGTCTTTAACTACTCATGCCCTCAGAATTACTCTCCTAACTGGGAAGGTGGGTTGCAATTTTTTATTAACTCAAAGCTAAAATGATACAATTTTTATGGAGAATTCAGTAGATTGCTTCTTGAGCAAAGAAGCAGGATAACTCACATTTATTTCAACCAAACCTGATGTAGGATTTTAACGACTCAAAATGACCAAGATTTGTTTTTGGGACACCTAAAAGGGATGCTAGCTTTCTGTGACTTTGTGTATTTTTTCAAAGTGAAAGATTAAAATCCCATAAAAGGATCTCTGTTATTGCTTGAAGTTCATATGATGTTCATATGATGTTCACATAAGAACACAACATATTGTGTAGAAATAGTTAAATGAATCAGAAGTTGCTCATAAACACTATGGCTCCTTTAGCAGCATTGTAATATTTGTTACTCCAGCTTGATTTTTCCTGTCAATAGTCTTAAATCATAAATCCTTTCATAAATGATATTCAAGAAATTGAAGTTCCTCTTTCCCTGAGAGCTAGAAAATAGAAAAAATGACATTTTTTTTGTTACACCTTGAAAATGTTTTTAAGAGTATCTTTTAAAATGAATTATGAAAGAATAAAAATACATTACATTTTCTGCTCTGAATAACTTATGTGAGACTGCAAAACTTGTAGTTATTTAATGGGTGTCTAGATAAAGTGATTAACAAATCTGTATATATACAAATTATTTTTTTCAATGCAGTATTAAAATCAATTAAAAAATTAAAAGCAAAAAGTAATTTTTAAGTAATTATTGTGAAAATTACTGACTCCCAATAGGTTATATTACACCAAGAAGGTCATATGGATGATGGTCTCACATTGCAAAGATGCCAGCGTGAGGAATCCCAGGCTGCTCGAATCATTCGCAATACTACAAGCTTATTCAGCCACTTCATAAGGTAGTTGTTACCCTGTCTTTAAAGCATTCTGAAATGATAAGAATTTCTCTAAAAGAATCGTAATATCCTGCTTTCAAGTGTTTGAATTCAGAAGTTATTAGAAATATATTTTTATTGATTCAAATTTGAAATTTTAATTAATAGTGCCATTAAGTGATAGAACAGTTACATGAAATTATTTACATGAAATCT
Source organism: Passer montanus (assembly GCF_014805655.1). Taxonomy (NCBI): domain Eukaryota; kingdom Metazoa; phylum Chordata; class Aves; order Passeriformes; family Passeridae; genus Passer; species Passer montanus. Next base: position 5,892,237 of record NW_024365381.1, read on the forward strand.
AATACCATGAAGCCAGAAGCAAGCTGCGTCATAATCCATGTTGAAGAAAACATGCTAACTGATGTTAGTCTAACTCTGCTAGTGAGCATTCAATGATACCTAGACTTTTGTGTAATTAAATAAATTAAGAATGTATTTTCTACTGAAGAATTTTTTTTGTAATGCTTGGCAGAAGTTTTAATGATGATGATAAAGTGTTCACTCTTGTAATACTTGCTGCAATATTTTATGAAAAAAATAAAGAAAGAGTTTTTAATTATTTGCCCATCATATGAGCCTGTTTTTAAAACATTGTTACTTCAGTATCTGAAGACTCTGCACCACTCCTTGGTATTTCTTGAGCTGAGGATATAAAACAGAGCCACCCTTGCCAGCAGTCAGTGCCTGCTAGATGGTGCTATTTATAGTAGTCAGGTTATAGAAAACTGGATTGTTGCACAAGGTTGAGAAAATACTTGAACAGAAAAAGACATTATTTTACTGGCAACAGAGATGCCTTGAAATGCTTTATATTTTTAAATCCCACTCTTCTTTATTTACTATATGAAATAGATGCAGAAGATCTAATTCATAGTTAGGATTACCTGCTACTTTTGTGCTCTTTTCCCAGAAAGTTGTGGGTATACAAATTCAATAACTGCTACTGTTATTGCACATCAAACCTATAACTTTAATGGGATTTAAATTATCTAAACAAAATCAATTACTGTAGTAAAATAGCTTTAATCTCTTTTACTTCTTTTTGCTGAATTACATTGCTTCTTCTTATAATTTTTTTTCCTTTTTAAAGAAAAACCATTCTCTCTGTTTATATCAGCACAGAAAGGAAAATATGATTCCTCTGAGGAAGCTGGGTGCTGGACACCCAAATAATAGATGTTTGAATGACGTTCAGTTCAGAGCATCTGTTGCTTATATGCACATGTCATACACGTAGCAATACTTGATTTAGGTACCAAAAGAGAATAGGCTGCCCCATAGTACTGTAAATTACAGTGGGAGAATGATTAATGCTGCCAGTCTTGTTGTTTTCCATAGTGGGAACAACAGAGCACTGTCACCCAGCGCCCTGCCTGTTGAGGAGATGGCTCAGACACTGCAAGACCTGATCACTTACTTCCAGCTTCCCGAAGAAGACCTGCAACACGAAGACAAGCAAAACAAACTTCGCTCACTCAAAAACAGACAAAATCTATTCAAAGAAGAGGTACAGAGAAAGGGATTTTTGCATTATTTTAAGTGTATTGTCTCATAAACTTTGAGAGAAATTTAGGTGTATGCATATTATCATCTAGATATGATCTATAATGAAATGTTTCTAGCTAAAATTCATATATATAGACATCTAGATATATATATATAAAAGTATGATATATATATATATAAAAGTATATTACACTTGTCACAAGCAACACACTGTCATAAAATTTGATCTTAATACTTCCAAACATCTTTAAAAGGATCTTATTTTACAAAAATTTATTTTTCTCCCTGTAAACTTGTACAACCTGGATACTCCAAATGAATGATAAAACCTGGGTCAATAATGGATGGCTTTTCTGTCCTGTGAATCTGCCTGTCACTTTTTTACCTCTAGAAATTCTAAGAATGCCAGTTTTAGAGAAAGTTATGTATTCCATAATTGTTGAATTGCTCCTCTCTGAAAATTGAATTTTTGCATTTTTATAGAATTGCTAAACGTAATTTATGATGTGTTTAGACACATTTGAATTGCTTCCAGGTTTTCCATACTATTTGAGTATGCAATCACAGTGAAATTACAAATCTCTTGTAGCTTTTAAAAATCTTTGGTTTACAGATATTTTATTGGATAGCAAAATTTCCACCTTTTTTATTCAATGAAAATTCCTTTTTATCTAAATTTAAGCATTTTTTCCTTATGCAAGGAAGAGTTTGCATAAAAAAAAATAATATGGTTAAAAATTGAAAAAGCCTTTATTTTCAGATTTTTATTCTTTATTTTTCATAATACTTAGTTGTGTAAGGAACAGTATGGGATCATTCCCCAAAATTAATTCTCTTTATACAGAAAAATACATATTCAAATCATTTAAGCACAATTGGTTTGTTGTTTGGGATTTTCTTGATTTAAGGTAATGCAACCTTCCCATTTATACAGGAAAAAGTCCTTAAAGAAAAAATGACCAATGCTCTTTCATGTGCAGTTGACTTTCCTCTCTGTCACACGTGTTTAGGGAATGCTGGCACTCGTTCTGAATTGCATTGATCGCTTAAACGACTACAACAGCGCAGCTCATTTTGCAGGAATTGCCAGAGAAGAGCATGGTGGTACATCATGGAAAGAAATTTTGAATCTCCTTTACAAATTGTTAGGTAAGTTCTTAAAAAACCTTCTAAAGTAAAAAAAACCCAGAATACCCCAGCAGCATGGAATCCTACTTGCTGCCTCAGCACCAAAGAATGCTTTGAGTATTATTCACTTTATTATGTACTAAGTTTATTATATACATTACAGATTTTTTTCAATATCCATGCCAGATTTTCTAGAGCACTGCTATTCAAGAGCAAAAAGCTTCTGAGCTGTAATATGACCAAAATTATAGAGCAGAATAAGTATTTATATGTGTATTTAAATTTCTTATTTGATACCTAGTTTATGTTATTCCTCATTTACGATAATCTTGTCTTTTGATGGAGATTAAATACATTCTGTTTTCATCACAAAGGAAGACAGTCCTTATCCATAGTGAAACAAGGAAGTTGAGAGACAGGGCAAGAATAAAAGAAACCAGGGGAAGTGTTTTGAAGCATGAGGTTATTCACACAGAATAGACATGCAGGTGCTTCTGACGAAATCTCATGGCCTTAGAAACTAAAAAGTTACCATTGGTTGTATTTTACTACAGTCTTATGACTTTAAAGAAAAATAGGATGAAAAGAAACTCTCTCTAGTACTATGTGGACTTTTTTTAGATTTTTTCTTGACTTTCATCTGTCGGTACATTTTGAACACAGTGGTTGTGATGTAATATTTTTTGTCCTTCATAATAAAAATCAGTGACAATTGGATACAAAAGATATATTTTTTGTTACTCTTTTTTCCCCCTATGATCTATGACTTCTAGAAGGAACAAAATGAACAGTATTTCTTGAAAGACTTGAATGTTGATGAACTTTCAAAGTGCAGTCTGCACTCCTGAAAGACGCAAAAGCTGTGCATTCTACAACCAGAAATCAGAAAGGAGAACTAAACACCAATATGTCTAATCTGCACTTGACCTCAAATTCCTGTATATGATTTTCCCGTACTTGCTAGGAAGAAAAAGAAAATATTTCAGCCCCATGATCATGACCATGCTTGCCATCAAGCAAGAGTGTTGGCTAACTTCTATTTATATTTAGCAAAAAAATATAACATAAAGCATTTTTTGCTGGGATTCTTGTTTATCCCGGAGACCCCCTTCAATTTCAAAAACTATGTGCTCCTTAGAAATTATGTCAGTTGCTGTTTTTCAAAGTAGTGGAAATTCCAATTCTTTATTATGGTAATATACATGAACTTGTCTGTTCATTGTTTTATTGAGCTACTCTAAAAATTGTGTTAAAATACATATAGTAATCTTTATCAATTTAAAATGGAAATCTCCTGTTTTAAAATGCCTTGCATATTTTTCCAGCTGCTCTCATTCGTGGCAACAGAAACAACTGTGCTCAATTTTCCTGTAACCTTGATTGGCTAATCAGTAAATTGGACAGATTAGAATCTTCCTCAGGTGAGACTCACCTTTACAATGTAAATGAACTATCACTCAATGCCTGTTTTACATTATTTACACAGCAGTTTTCCTTGAAGCCAACACACATTAGAAAACAAATACATTCTTGGGGTTTGTTTGTTTGTTTGGGGTTTTTTTGGTGAGATTTTTTGTTTTACTTTTTTTCTTATTTTGGGTGGGTTTTTCTGTTGGTTGTTTTGTTTTTTGTTTGTTTGGGGTTTTTTAATTGCTTAAAGTAATATATTTTAAGAGACACTCATATGGAATTGTTTTGCTTCAATACATTTTTTTTGTGCAATACTACACCCAGTCAATGTTGAACGTGACCCTGAGGAATTGAGGGATTGGGTCAAACAGTATCAAGAGTGGTGTACCATGAAATTACATGTATTTGTGGCATGCATATAAGCTCCATATAGATGTAGCTTATAGTTTTGGGGTTTTTTACAGTGGAGTAATCAAAAAAACATTAATATACTACACAGTGTTCCCTTTACCTCTTCCATTGAAAGAAGGAGCTAAACTTCCAAATTTCTCAAGTGGTTTTGAAGTTGTGGCTATAGTCAAAAGAAAAGAGAAATTTACATTTTTATTATGCATTTGTTCCTAATACACCATGTCCAATGATGAGTTCTTTCGTTCTCTTTTTAGGCCAGAGAAGCTATACCATCTTGTAAGATACTCTTTGAATGAGCTTTTAGGTTGTGTTCAGTGGTGCAGGTGGTTTAATGACAGCATTGTTTCTGTGGCCTTCATATAGGTATTTTGGAAGTGTTGCACTGCATCTTGATTGAAAGCCCAGAAGCTTTAAACTTAATATCCGAAGAACACATCAAATCCATTATTTCACTGTTGGATAAACATGGGCGCAATTACAAGGTATGTTTGGAAAAACTAAGGATGTAATGTTAATCTTGCAATAATTTGTGGGGGAAAAAAGATGAGAAATGTCTACATGGAAATATTTGATTCTAATACCTTTGAAGGAATAAAATAACCTTAAAGTACACTAGCAATTTTTTTTGTTGAGATTAAAAGAATGTTTAATATATAAATGCTTTTCAGCAATTTTCCATTATCAAAAATTTGTATGAGAAGTAAGCAGTTAAGAAATATTGGTAACCAGTCAGAACATTGGATTTGATGAGAAAATGAAATATTCTGGTAGCTGTAGAAAGTGGGCAGAGTAGCTTGCTTTGTGATTCAGGGCTCTGGAGAAGTAGTGGACTACCATTACATCCACATATATAGAGAACTATATCCTGCAAAGTCATTCCTAACTTGAGTAATAATAATAGCAGCAGAAAAGAAAAAAAATAAATTGGAAAATCAGAAAAATAATCCAAATATCTGAAAACACAGGTGTTCTGAAGAAAGAAAAAACCCCTGAGTTTCCAGAAGATATACTGGATGAAATTAATTTAGACACCAATATGCAATTTATTATGATAGAAGAAGGTGAACAGAGTTTCTGGCTGCGACCAGGATGACATCACAACACAGACGAAGATATAGGTTTTTGTGTGATTTTCTGATGTGAGTTTCCTTCCTCAATTAAAATTTTATTTGAAATATTGATAAGCTCGAGGAAGAACAGAGGAAGTTTTTGTGAGCTGAAATTACCTTCTTTTGCAAATCACTAATACAGAGAACCTAACCAGCTACAGATACAGTAAAGGAGAAAAGAATTTTTAAACAGGGTTAAGGAGTATGAACTGATATACGTAGGCATAAGAAAAAAAGCTGAAATTACAGCAGGAAGTTTAGCTTACTATTTTTATCTCTTAACAAGATTACTGTGTTATGCCAGTCACCTAGAAAGAACTTTTGTCTGAAAAATCTCAATGTAGATCTTGTATTGAGAACTTAGAGCAGAAACAGAGACTGTACACAGGGGAAGAATTATGCTGGGTAATGGATTTTTTCATTTCCATTTGTAGTCTTTGGCTACACCTCAGCAAGTACTGAAGAGTGGGTGGGAAAAAAAATTCAACTCTTATTCCACAAACGGTATATCTTGTTCTCCTGCTAGATTAGAGATTCTGTCAAGATTTAGGAAAATAATAAACAAAATAGTCCTGGAAATTATTGAGTTGAAGGCTTTTTTAAATTAAAAGTCTTCTGTCAGAAATAGTCAGCATAATCACAGAAGTTATTTAAACAGTTTATATGTAAGGTCTGAGTTGCTGGCAATCATTAATGTTACTAAGATGCTTTACAGATGAGTACTGCTCAGCTTATGTGGTTCTTTAAATTATTACCTCTATCCTTCTGCTAGATGGTTTCTGCCCAGTTGCAGAGGTGATAGAAAGGAAAATGCTGGGATATAGAAAAGTGTTTAAGCAAATATATTAGCTTAAGCAGTGTAAGTTAATGTTAATGGTGGGTTTGTGTTCAATTCGCTAGCCAGACAACAGGAGTAGCTAAAATGAGTTTCATATCCTGCTGTTTCTGGAGTTGTACAATAGTAGTAACACAGTCAGTGGTGTGAAGATGTGTCCTTTGTCGTGGAGGTGGCATGTAGCAATCTAGACCACTTGGGCTCATTGCTCAAAGATTGTCAGAGGTCAAGCACACATTGAAACTTCTCTGCTTGTGAAAGTGTGCAGCTTTGCTCCTCAGCATTAAGCAACATTATGTTACTGTGTTTTCTCTTCCAAAACCACCTGCTCCAGTATCCTGTAAGAATGATATCTATCTCTTTCAATTTTCAGATTCAAGAAAAAAAAAAGGAAAAGAAATCTGAAGTTTTAGAACATCTTTCTGAAATTCTGTTTTGCTTTATATTGAGCTTTTAAAGCATCTTTCATTTTATAAATAAATGGATTATTTCTCAAATTGAAAGCATTGTTTCTATAAAAGACTCAAAAGCAGTCAGTCTCATTGCCATTGAGAATTATTCACTAATTTTGCACAGGAATTTTTTAGTCTGCAGAAAATTTATCAAGGAATTTCATTTTATATTCAAATTTGTATTGCGATTTAATTAAGTCTTAAAGAATTGTCATACGGCTGTTTTAGCTGTTTTGTCTGATCAAAATGAGAATAAAGATTTTAAGATTTTAAGATTTTTTAAGATTTTAAAGGAAGATTTCTGATGCATTCTCAACCCCTGTGCTCTGCTTTTATATTCCACAAATATTTGATATCCTCTATCAGTAGTACAGAATACACTTGGCCCAAATATGTGAAAAGTATATAGAAAGCAATAAATGTATATTATATCCCTTCCTTTAGGCCTATTCTGAATGAAAATTAAGCTGACAACTGAATAAAGGTGTATGCTTCTAGCTGCCTTTATCTTACTACTTCTGATTTTTCTTTTAAGGTTCTCGATGTACTTTGCTCTCTCTGTGTCTGTAATGGAGTTGCAGTCCGTGCCAACCAAAATTTGATCTGTGACAATTTACTGCCCAGAAGAGACTTACTTTTGCAAACACGTTTGATTAATGATGTGACAAGGTATAGTGATATGTTATAGTTAGAAAAGATTATTGCTGTTATATTAGAAAAAAATTGAATTTGCGTGTCTTCAATAATTAATTGAACAAAAAACTGAAACCTAAGAAATATCCCAAAACTTTCAATACTGAGAAACACACCTTAGGAGGTGATAATGTACTATGTATTAACTTCTGAAAAAACACATTTTTACTGACAATATGGCATTTGTATGGAAACTGGGATCAAATAGAAATTGTTAATTCATAATCAGAGCTGCTCTAAAATGGAAACTTGAAACTTGCTTGTTTCTGAGTCAAAACATACTCTGAAATACTTGTGTGTTTTAAGAGAGACTTGATTTCCTGGCAACCTCACTCCACGTTTTGATTTTAATAAATTTTCTTGTAATTTCTCTTTTGACTGTAAGTTTTTCAAAGCATGGAACCTCCACCTTAGAAGATGGTTCTACAGCAGCTTTATTAATTTAGGCAAAGTGGTTCACTTAAAAAAATATTATAAACAAAATGTGGGTACCTATACTTATATCATACTTGCAAAGAGAATTTGACAATTACACAGCAATTCCTATATCACACTTTATGTTTACACTAACTGTTTTGCATTTTCTTTCTTAGCATAAGACCAAACATATTTTTGGGTGTTGCTGAGGGCTCTGCACAATACAAGAAGTGGTACTTTGAGTTAATAATTGATCAGGTTGATCCATTCTTGACGGCTGAACCCACCCACTTGCGGGTTGGATGGGCCTCCACTTCAGGCTATGCTCCCTATCCTGGAGGTGGAGAAGGATGGGGAGGCAATGGTGTTGGTGACGACCTCTACTCTTTTGGGTTTGATGGCCTTCATCTGTGGTCTGGTGAGTACTTTGTGAGCTCCCACTTATTCTTACAGTTAACATTTACCTACCTTTACCTTCCGCTTTCTTGTGTATATAACATGATATTTCATAGTGAGCTACATTCAGAACTCCAGGTTATCAAGAAATTATTTAGAAGTTCAGATCAGACTTCTTGTCTGAGATGTTAGCCAATATTGAATTATATCAATTAGGCTTTTTAGAAGATTGCCTCTGTTTTCATGATTTCAACCACAGAATGGCATTTTCCAGATCTAGATCAATACTGACTTAATTCTGTCTGTCAAAAAAAAAATGGATGTATTGATCTCAGATAAATTAATTCTATACAAATTGACATTTGCATTATTATTTTACTTTGAATCTACAGTTGAAGGAAAATGACAGTTATTTTTAAACCTGTTTACAGATCTATTTATCAAATTGAATTAAAGTATTGAAAAATAGTTTCATAAAAGTTTGGTCAATTAAAATAATAATTTCTATGCTACTTCCAACTTCATTATTTTAGTCTTTGTGTGTAGAGTCTTTAATTATGAACTATCACATTATTTTTTCATCCAGATTTCTCTTGCATGCTCAGTAAATGATGGTTATTTTTTATCTTGCTCAATTTGTGGCTTATGTTTTAATGTGCAATCTTCAAGGCATGTAGACAAAATCCTTAGCTTCTCCATATTTCTCAGTGCCTTTAAATGCCATATACATCTAGGTATTCTTTAATTACTCTGAAAATAATAGAGTGGGGCCATGCAAATGGAAGATGATTTTATGAGAATATATATGAATACACTGAAGTAAAGTTTATGACATTAATTCTAATAATTCGTAATTTGAGAGTATTTCCTTTGTCAATTATATAAACATTGTTCTAGCATTGGGTTTTGTATATAAAATATGTGTGTGCAGACACAAATAATTCAATATTTTGTTCCAATACTACTGAACAATTCTCCAGTGTTAGAAATTATCATTCTTTGGAGAAGACTAGGAAGCATCTGCAACATACTCCATTAGAAATGGTCGAATAAATAATTTTTAAAAATTAAACCTGCTTAAATATTCTGATTCCTAAATACTTTTATCCTAGGTCGGGTACCCAGAGCTGTAGCATCTGTCAATCAGCATTTACTAGCATCTGATGATGTGGTTAGCTGCTGCTTGGATTTAGGTGTACCCAGCATTTCATTCCGCATTAATGGACAGCCTGTACAGGGAATGTTTGAGAACTTCAGTACAGAAGGGTTTTTCTTCCCTGTCGTAAGCTTGTCAGCAGGTGTAAAGTAAGTACAACTTGATATTAGTTGTTCAGTGATGATTTCACTTTAAAGTGTCATGTGAGCCTGTAAACTAGTTGATCAAGTTACCATGTCTGGACAGCATTATTTTATGGGTATTTGGTGACCTAGGTGATATTAATTTTGTTTCATTACAATTATCAGTGAAAAAACATGTTAGAAATGCAGCATCATATTTTGCACTAATTAAGGTTCTCACCGGCTTTCTCAGCAGGGAGTACAAAACCTAAATCATCATTAAAATGGATACTGTGCTCACAGTAGGAAATAGAATTGATGAGAAGCAGTTTTGGAATCTCTTTACTAATATTCCCTATTTCTTATAGGGAGTACAAAACCTAAATCATCATGAAAATGGATACTCACAGTAGGAAACAGAATTGATGAGAAGCAGTTTTGGAATCTCTTTACTAATATTCCCTGTTTCTTACCTCTTCTATAGCTAAAATACTGAGATTCAAACTTACTGTATACAATTTATATGGTTGTCTATGTTCAGTGAATTCAGAAAACCTCCTAAAGAATCAAACAGAATAAATGAGAGCTGGAAAAGGTTTAGTAAATCAATTTCATTTATTCCCCTGGAGTGACCCTGCTATGTAACTTCTTTAATACAAAGCTTTTAAAAATATTAATAACTTTTTACTGTAAGAAATCTGCCAAAATGGGTGTAATTATTTTCTTTTATTTAATTCCTATTTGATGTTGTTTTTATATTTTGTGAGAACATTTTTCTTTATAGTTTATAAAACACCATAGCTGATGTTAACAGCAGATATCGTCATCTGTGTCTATTACTACCAGAGAAAATACTTTACATGGGAATCCTGAGTTCATGAGTTAAGGAGGGTGTTCTGGGGTCTTTAATCTTTATAAAAATGTGAACACAATATGTTGATCTGTTCTAATACTCCTATAGGCTTCTGGTCACTCCATAAAAAAATGTAGTTGCTAATTCCTAGAGATAACAGGATTTATTTTTATTTTTTTTAGCATTTCTGTGTTTACCTCTAGACTTTGCTCACTTGAGGATGGAAGTATGCAGCTGGATAGTTTTTATCTTTGTTTTTGTTCTTGGTATATTCTTAAATTTATATGACAAATCTATATCTGAGGAGAAAAAGAACATTTTAGGGGTTTGCAAAGAATCTTAGTCGTGCTTCTGGAACTCATTGTCAGCTGTAATATTCTGTATAATATTGTTTATTTTCCTAATGTATTAAGGTTTTTAGTGGTTTTTTTAATTGTTTCTCTCATATGCCAAACTGTCTGCATGCGTTCACTGAGACGTAACTTTAAAACTTTCAAGTTATGTATCAATAGTCCTAATAGTATTTTTAGAATAACAGTCCAATTTAAATTAGATTTCTGTTTCCAAATCCCTTAAATCTACTAAAAAAATCACAACTTACAACCATTTGATTTTAAGTGAGAAATATTTCAATATGCCACTACACTAAATAATCAGCTTTGTTTTGGGATAACAAATTTTCAAAAAACAGTGGGTAGATGATGGTTTTACTGACAGTATCTGCTAGTATGAATGCTTGGTAACCCTTTGGTATTTACCATAATATGAAGAACACATGCATTTTTGTAAATGGTAGTAAAACAAATGCTTAGGCTTCTACACTATTTATCCATAATCATAGTATATGCTGATTATTTAAGAGTCTAATTGCTTCATTGAAAATTGCACAGAGTTCGTTTCCTGTTGGGTGGACGTCACGGAGAGTTTAAATTTCTGCCTCCAGCTGGCTATGCTCCCTGTTATGAAGCATTGCTTCCAAAAGAGAAGATGAAATTGGAACCAGTCAAAGAATATAAAAGAGATTTTGAAGGAGTGAGGGATTTGTTGGGTACAACACAATTTCTCTCACAAGCTTCTTTTATCCCTTGTCCAATAGACACCAGTCAGGTATGTGAAATTTGCAATAATGGGATCTATAACTTATGTCTATTCAAAACTTACATTCACAATATAAAATTTTCCCCCTTAGCAGTTCTTCCACTGCTTGTTGTGATGTACTAACTAAACTAAGTGATCTTGGATATACAAGGTGTGGTAACTGGAACCTCTTCTTACTTCTGGAATTGTTATGCTCTTTCCTTAGATTGCTCTTCCTTTTCATCTTGAAAAGATCAGGGACAAACTAGCTGAAAATATCCATGAACTATGGGGAATGAATAAAATAGAACTGGGCTGGACATATGGCAAGGTATGTTTTGAATGACCTGCCTGGGTATAGTCAGCTGTATTTGGTTAAGTGTTCTACCAGCCCAAACCTTGACTTGGAATTTGAATGGGGTATGCAATGGTGGTCTATACATTACCAACAACAGGTGGCAATGTAAGCTGGAAGGAGACAGCAGTATTAACTTTTTTGTGACTTTTTTTAGCATACAAATTCCTTAAGATTTTCGTTTTGTTTATTTCATTAATTATGAAGGAGTATTTATAGTATGCATTATAAGTGAATCATGGGAAAAGGAGATTTATATAGTCATGAGTAGCTGTCACTGAACAAATATAAATGGTAATGCTTATATTAACTTCATTACTGCAAAGAATTTACTGGGTTTTTATTGTGATACTTGATTCCATCAGGAAAGTACTCTTTTTGTTATTCTTTTGCAGATACGGGATGATAATAAAAGGCATCATCCTTGTCTTGTAGAATTCTCAAAACTGCCTGAGACAGAGAAGAATTATAATCTACAAATGTCAACTGAAACCCTCAAGTGAGCTTTAAATAGAAAAGAAAATAAAGTTTTTAAATTTTATTTTTATTTAAGTGCATCATACTATTGTAAGATATCAAAACCGTTCAAACATCTCCTTCAAAGATATTCTGCTAACTTTACTAGAAGTCCCAGGAACCCAATCAGACTGATGTAAAAAAACTTTTGTCTCTGCAGACAAAGAAAAAAACACCACCAAATCCTCTTGGTTTTAATAAAGTGGTAGAAATCTCAAGTCATAAATTTGTGCCTTTCTAGTCTTTGAAGGGCTTATTTGTTATCTCTGATACATTAAAATATTTGTGGTTTTAAATACAATTATTTTGGATTACTTACATATATTTAAATATAATTTCTTCTGCATATTTTTACAATGCATGAGAACTATAATGTCGTGTTTAACTAATGCCATTAACTTCGTGTTTAACTTCTGCCATTTTTATGCCAGAACCCTTTTGGCCCTTGGATGTCACATTGTTCATGCTCATCCAGCAGCTGAGGAAGATCTTAAAAAAGTCAAACTTCCAAAAAAGTATGTACCTTATGGTAACAGTTACATATTGTAATATTTATTATAAATGTAAAATATTTTGTGTTCATTTAAAGGATACCAAGCCCATACATTACAGATCTCTGGTTAGGCCTTTACTTGGCTGTGATGATGTTGGAATGTGAATACTGCTGTTCTACATCACCTCCTGAAGCTGTTGAGAGGCAGAAACAGTTGCATACAGACAATTGTAGCAGTGTTACATCACCCTAGAACAGAGACTCCAAAGCTAAATACAAAATTGCAGTGCTTTTCTGTCTCACAGTCAAGAACAGTCTAGTCATATGATGGTAAATCTATTTACTTGAAAGACAGTTTACTACTTTACCACAGGAGACAGAAACAGCAAGTTGGACACTGGCCATTTCACATCAGTTTATCAACATACCATATGTCTTTTTTTCCTGAAAGAAATTTATCCATGAAAAACAAAGTCAGTTGTTTCAAGTGAGCAGTAAAATACATAGTTTTATGATGAGAGACAGTAATCTTGATTCAGCTGATGGCCTTAATTAAAGAAAGTCAAATAGAGCTTTTCTCAAGATCCATACTGCAGGCAGTCTATCATAATACTGGTTTGCTATTATTCTCTTGTTGCCTATATGGAACATCCTAATTAATGGAAACTAACTGACTTGAGCAAAAGAGAATCTAAGTATGTCTAAAAGAACAGGTTGTACTTATACAATATGGAAGGGCTGGAGAAGATAATGGCTACTGCTGGAAAATTACTAAACATTTTATTCAGCCAAAAAGTGGTAAGAACAATAGTTAAATTTTTTTTCTTCTGTTGGAAAAAATGGTAATGCAATCCTTACAGAATAGTTAATTAAAATACCATACTTAATGATACATAAGAGAGTTTCATAAGAAGTCATCATAAAGATCTTTAAAATAGAAATTACTTGAAATGTTTAAATGACAAATATATATATGTAAAGTAGTCACTCAATAAAAATTTTGTTGCTTTATAGCAACATTTTAGGCATGTAAATATGGATCTGAGTCACATTTAATTAACTATTGTGCAAATAGGTGGAAAATGAGATGATGTAGATGACTAGAATCCAGTTTATATCCTAGTCAATAACCAAACACAATGGAAGATTTTTGCAAAGGAAAGGTGAGAGTAGGAGATTGCAAAGTGGAGAGAGATAGTGATTTCCACCCTATGAATGCCTCATAGAAAGATTTCAATACCATAACTGACTATCTTGACTATCTGTTTTGCTTTGTTGACTTACAGTTACATGATGTCAAATGGATATAAACCTGCCCCTCTTGATCTTTCTGAAGTGAAATTGTTACCTTCTCAGGAATTTCTAGTTGACAAATTAGCAGAAAATGCTCATAATGTCTGGGCAAAAGATAGAATAAAGCAAGGATGGACCTATGGCATTCAACAGGTAGGTACTTCTTTACATGCATTTGGAATAAATAAAGAATATGAGATTTTTTTTTTATTTCAGAACAGCATTTGGGAGGAAGTGCTAGTTAAAATGACAAATGCTGACTGTCCTGTAATAATTGGAAAGCCAAAGGGGGTTGGGAGCAGGGAAAGAAACCCTACATATAAAAGTCTGGATTGTCAGACCTGTATGGTTGCAGCTGCTGGATGTATGAGAATATATTTCCACCCTTCTCCTTCATTCTTGTACTTTGGTTTTCAGTGTTATTAACAGATAATTAACCGAGCTTGCATTCATAGATCTCTTCTTCATTAATGCTGCTTCTCTTCTGTAATCATTACATGATGCCAAAGTGCACTCTGTCTCATTATTCAAAGACTTTGTGATGTCTAAACAGACTTTTCTTCTTGTTGGTTTTTATAATTGCTTTCAGGATCTCAAGAACAAACGTAATCCTCGGCTAGTGCCATATGCATTATTAGATGAACGCACTAAAAAATCAAACAGAGACAGCCTCCGTGAAGCTGTCAGAACATTTGCAGGCTATGGCTATAATATTGAGCCACCTGACCAAGAGATAGGTATGTATTTTCAATGAGAATCATGGCCTTTTTTAGTGACATTTATAGTTTCATTCTATTACTAAAAGAGGGGTTTTTTTCCTCTGTTTATTTTTACAGCTGATCAAACAGTGGAAAAAGTCAGCATTGACAAGATACGATTTTTCAGAGTAGAACAATCCTATGCAGTGAAGTCTGGAAAGTGGTACTTTGAGTTTGAAGCTGTGACAGGTGGAGACATGCGTGTTGGCTGGGCCAGGCCAGGCTGTCGACCTGACATAGAGTTGGGAGCTGATGACCAAGCATTTGTATTTGAAGGAAGCAAAGTCAGTACACCTTTACCTCTTGATCTATGAACAGCGTAGACAGAGAACTACAACATAGGTTTCCTCTGTGTACTCCACATCAACTACCAGCACGTTTTTGATTTGTATAAAGATATCTCTGAGCTCTGTTTCACACTGGATAGTACCTCCATTTTGGTTCTGGTCATGAGATTATGCTAACAAAGAAGTGTTGTTTTATATGTATCTTCCTAGGCTATACCAAACTAAGTACAGAAGTCTGTCATAATTATAAACGAGATACAGCATTCACTTCCATTTTTTATAAGTGGTGTTTTACAAAAATCAAAAAGGTTCTTCGTTAGCTGAGAAAACCACAGTCTGTTTTCCTTTGTCTGTTTTTTCTGGTTTCTGCATGTGCTTTCTTTCCAAGCTTGACTCCTAAAGGACCAGAACCCTGTGTGTAGGAAGTTGAATCCAGTGAACAGTAGTTATCAGGTTCCAAATTGCTGAAGCTAGGGTGCCTTACTCTCTCCATGTCCCTGTTATTTCCAAGGCAAAAGTCACGATCATTACTGTTTGCAAACTATGTTAAGATCCTGGACAATAAAATATCTGGGTTTCTTTATTTATTTTGTATTTAATTTTTCATTTTAACACTGTATTTATTACTTTGTTTTAACATTTAGGGCCACTGTTGGCATCAAGGCAGTGGATTCTTTGGACGAAGCTGGCAATCAGGAGATGTGGTTGGTTGTATGATAAACTTGGATGACAAGTCAATCATCTTTACTCTGAATGGAGAGTTGCTTATAACCAGTAAAGGCTCAGAACTTGCGTTTGCTGACTTTGGAATAGAAAATGGTAACTTCCCCTTTAAAGTCACATGGTTATTAGAAGACAAAATAATAAAACAAACAGAAAAACTAGTCTGTCATGACTCAGTGAGCTGAGAAATCATATTCCACTGATATGAGCCTTCAGACTGTGCTATACATTAACTTCACAAAAATTTATTTTGAGAGTGGTTGTGTGGCACAAACTGAATTGATTTTCTCCTTTAACCACATTAATGGGGTTTCTAGCAGAGTGGATAAATTTTCTCACTGTTTCTAGGCTTTCTCTCAAGACTTCAGTGCTAAGAAGAAGTGGTAATAATAAGCATTCTGAAAAATTACCAAAATCTGAAAAGGTAGTCTCTGATAATCTCACTGGAGCGTAAATATATTATGTTCATGTCTGTGAAGGACAAAATGAGTACTGTGTGGTGAGAGTCTACATCAAAAGAAAGATCTTTGCAACATGAGTCTAATCTTTATTTTCTTTCTCTCTCCTATTCATAACTTATCCAAATATCCTATTTTCCTGAGATATTTTTCCTCTTTTGTTTTTGGCCTTTGATTTTTCAAAAAAGTTGTATCTATATGATTGTAGTAAAAGAGTTTGAGGAATGTTTTCAAACTGGTTTGCTTTATGTTTCTATTGACTTTTTCTTTGTAAGTGTATCTCCTCCAATCAGTAATACCTTCATACCTCTTAGTAATTACCAGAAAACTTTGCAGTTGCTCACTGCTCTTCTTTGATCATACCATTGATAGAGTTTTTATAAAGGTAAAGAATGAGGACTGCCTTAACAAAGCTGTACTGAAGTCTCAAAATTCAGGAGAGAAAATCTCTCCTTTAGAGGCTGAATGGTTGACTTTTCCCTAATCTTGCTCTGAATTCTGTTTTTTTTGGGAAATGGTGAAATAAGTCAAAAGCCTTTCATCCCTGTCTAAACCTACATAGAGATGAAAGAGCCGAGTCATAAAAAATGCTAGCATTAAAGGTGTGTGTATTTGTCCATTGTGAATGAAGAAGGAATGAAGACTGGCAAAAAAGAAAATTTTACCTACTGACGATAAAGTAAATTTTAAACAAATGTATTGAGATATTGAACCTCATCTCAAAGTCCTTTTGAAAATTTTGTGCCCTCAGAAACCATACTTAACTTTTGTTAATAACTTTGACCTAACCATGGTTGGCTTCCAGTGACCAGCTTGATGTATAAAGCCATGTTTATTAGTCTAAAAATTAGAAAGATAATAAATATAAATCCAATAGTGCCTAAGTTCTCAGGGGTTTTGGTAGCTACTTTATTGAACTTAGACATTTGTAGTTAAGGTGGCTTTAAATCCTTGCTACTGTCATCACTTCGTGTGCATTACTCGTAGGAGCTAAAGTTTCGTTCACATTCAATGGATCGAAAAGAAAGAATGTCCGGTTTTAAACTAAGTTATTAAGTTTTGTTGGTTTTTTTTTTACTTTAGGTTTTGTTCCAATCTGTGCCCTGGGCCTATCTCAGATTGGTCGCATGAACCTCGGAATGGATGCCAGTACATTCAAGTATTATACGATGTGTGGCCTCCAAGAAGGTTTTGAACCTTTTGCCGTTAACATGAACCGAGATGTTGCTATGTGGTTTAGTAAACGCTTACCAACATTTGTCAACGTGCCAAAAAATCATCCTCACATTAAGGTAACGTTACATGTCAGGGAGACACCTGCTCAACAATTGTTTGTTTAGCAAGCTGAGACATTAAACCCTTACTAATACTTACTGTCATCAGATAGTCTGTCATATTACTCTATTAAGTAACTCTTAGGTAATTCCAGATGATCTTGTCTATCTTCTTTTTCATTTATGGTAGTATGGATTCCTATGGATATACCCATCTGGTTTATTATATGACTTAATTTGTATTGGGGTTAGCTACTGGAAACATGTTAGTTATGGGGTTTTTTTCTATTCTATCTTACATGCACTTTCTCTTTCTAAGCCTTCTCTACTAGAAATTTTTCTTAAATATCTGACAATTGTTCAGCTGAAGTCTGAGGGCGTTTAAGTATACCTGTGGTGTCACAGATTCTTTCATTGTGATGCACCAGTGATAGGAATTCCAAAACTCCCTAACTAATCTATACTAGAACAAAATAATATATTCTGTCTTTTCTATAAATTGTTTCAAATTAATATATTTCAAAATGATATGTTTGAGATCCTGATGAGATTTTTTACTACAATCTCTCTAGACCATTTACTTTAATTAAGATGTAGCCAATTATTCTCTAATTATTGTCTCTGAAATTTCACTGAATTCCAACTAAATTATTTCAGCTTTTTTTTAATATTTTTTCAGTATTATTTCATCACTATTCTTGTCTTTACAAGTTTTTACAATATTTCTCTCACTGAATTTGAAAATGCATTTTTTCAGCTCAAGGGAAAGTAGTATAAGACACAAAGTCTATAATGACCCTCTGAACAATTCTAATTGATATTTCTTCTCATTGTGGTGAAAACTTACTGATTCTTGTAATGCAGTTTTTCAATGAATTGTGTACTCAAAATGAATTAGTTTAATAAACTATATTTTAAAAACATTTTTTTTACTCTTGAATGGAACATTTTGAAAATATTTTCTGTAGTCAGGATATTCTGAAGCTGTTGATTCCCTTGCTTTTCAGGTTAAATTCAGTGTCAGAGAACAAAGCTGCATAGTTTTGAAGATAATTAATTATGAAAAATTTAAGTTTCCTCTTTCAATTTTCTCATCCTCTAGTTGCTTTATGGAAGTTTTCAACATTTTTTGGATAGAATAATTTAAAAATATTTCTGTTATTTTTAGATATGGAGAATTGATGGGACCATTGAGAGTCCACCACGGTTAAAAGTTACTCACAAAACATTTGGCACACAGAACAGCAATTCAGACATGATATACTGTCGTTTGAGTATGCCCATTGAGTTCCACTCATCATTCAACTTCGGCATGGGTGTGGAAAATGCCTCCTCTGATGTTTTCCAAAAACGGTTAGACTTGGGTTTGGTTATCCTATTTCATGCTTTCAGTGTAAATATATTGTTATATTATTCTTTATTATTGTATACTCAAAATTTCTGTGCACTAAGAACAGATTACCATAAAATGGTGTGTCCAGACAAGAGAGAACCTTTTCTAAATAGGTGCATCACAAGTTCTGTAGATCTTTACCTAAACAGAATTTTTTTCTGAATTATTATGATTTGCAAATGCTAGCCTGGAAAACTAGCTCAGAGTCTTTGGCCCTTTGGATTATTGCTCATCAACATTATTGCTCAATAGCTCATTGTTACCAGAAAAGTGCCTAATTCATTAAAAGAAAAACAATGGTGGGACAGGTTTTTAAAGATACCTGGTATTAATGGGTCCTGCACCTTTCAGAGGTACCTCTATCTTTATTTTACTGCCATAAATCTGCCTCTTCTCCCACTTTCTACCTTAATTGCAATCAACTATTTTACTTGTATATTTGTATCCTGTACAGTCTTCGCTAATGCATACTCGGTACCAAGCAAATTAGCTAACTTACAGTAGTTAGCTTTTAAGAATACTTAGCCTAATAATGACTAATTTTTTACTACTTTTTAAAAAATTATTTACTGATTTTCCTTTATCTGTAGAAAGCACAGCCAAGAAATTGCTCCTCCTTCTACTACGGTAAGTAAGTATATTGACATGCTTTGTGGCAACAAGTTCATTAGCAATCAATCTGTTGAAAGAAGCCTTTTTAATAATTTTTTATGATATAACACTCTTTAGAAATAATGATGTCCAGAGCTGCATGATTTGCAACTTGTAGAAACATAAACCTCATCAACTTAAAACACTAGTGTGTTTATTTAATTTAAGAGTATTTTAAATTACTTATTTGAAGAATGTGAATTACTGTTAAAGTTTGATATATAGGAGATTTTATTATTCCTTGATAAAATGCTTTAAATTTCTATTACTAAGATGCTCTTTTCCTCCTTTCAGTATTTTTACTCACTACGGATATTTGCTGGCCAAGACCCATCCTCTGTCTGGGTTGGCTGGGTAACACCAGACTATCATTTTTACAGTGAGAATTTTGACCTAAATAAAAATTGTACGGTGACAGTTACTTTAGGCGATGAGAGAGGCAGAGTTCATGAAAGGTAAGGAATTACTTATAATGTATGAAAGTTTTTAGTTTAATATTATTTAAAACTCATATGTTCATGAGCTTTATGATATTTTAAATATTAATTTAAACTAATAAGAAAATTGATTATGGAGTGTGAGTTTTCTGTGTTCATTTATATATGAATGTGTTTTAGGTAGACATGTTAAAGTGAATTTATCATTCATGTTCTCTTGCAAAGAAAATTTCTTTTGGAAAGAATTTTAAATGAAAGATGCTTCTTTAATTTAATGTCTATATTTACTCATTGTGGATGAAGCAGTTTGTTTAACTATAACTTACAAGTGCACACAGAAGTCTGTGAATTTTTTCGTAACTACGATAAAGAAAAAAAAGGTATTCCTCCCTTGAAAAGTGCATGTCCACCAAGTTCAGTGTGACCTATGCTTTGTTCTTGTTGCTCTTTCAGTGTGAAGCGGAGCAATTGCTACATGGTCTGGGGAGGAGATGTGATTGCTAATTCCCAGAGATCAGGTCGCAGTAATGTGGATATAGAAATTGGATGCTTTGTTGACCTGGCTACTGGAATGGTGTCATTCACAGCCAATGGAAGAGAGCTTGGCACTTGTTATCAGGTATTATCTGATTTTCAGGAGGCTATCTAGTGAGATTCTTGTTTTTATGCTACCTCTCTTTTCCAGAAATCTAACTGGACATCATTTGAGTGATGATAATAGGTTTTCCTATAATCATTCTGGTTTTCCCTCTTTTTCTCACTTCTTATAAGGCTATGTTTTTTTGAATTTAAATATGTTAGGACAAATATTTTTTTTACATCTCTGTGTGGTTCATAATCGTGATTAATAAAGTTAATTCTTTAAATTATTTTTTCAACTGAATCTGTTATACAATAAAGGGGAAATAAATATTTGAACTAGCAGAAGGTCAAAATTAGGCTTTATATATAATTTTTTATATGAATTGAGAAGAAAAATTTAGTTCATTATTACCAGGGTTTGCATCTTCTGCAGATAGCTGTGATTTGGTGACCTTCTGAATTGATAAGTTTCAAAACCTAAAATTCAAATATGCATTCATGCAGAAAGGCAAAATAAGTGGGGTGGGCCCTAAATGCTATTAATACCATCAAAACATGGTGTCGTTTTAAAAATGGATCAGTGGCTGACAGGAGTTTTCAGCACCAGATTGTTGAGGTTTCCTCTCAGTAGGATCAGTTGTCCATAGTAAATCACTCACTGTAGAAGAGGTTGTCCAGTATTAGCAACAATTCATTGCTTTCTTCTATGTCAGCCCCTCAAATGTGTAATAAAGATACAAATAAAATGTTATTTAACTAGATTTAATGGAACCTTTATACTGACTCCATTGAAAATGGATGTGGCAGGGTTGCACACAGCCTGTACGTGGGGATGGGAGGTTATCTAGTAATAGTGATTTTGGAATATTTTGTAAGAGTGGTGAGTAACTTCAGTGCCATGCTGGGAGAATATTGAATGTCAGCACACTGGCAAAAGAAAACAGGTGGTCAAAGTGCTTAAGTGCAGCTTTGTTGTTTTTCTAACCAGATACAAATCAATACGAAAGCTTCTGAGAAAAGCCATGAAACTTTGGTGTGTTTCTTTGCAGTGGGTGTTTGTGGGGGTTTTTTCACAGACAACCTTTTACTGTTCTTGTAGGACATGTATGAAAGACAGATGTGGAAGATGCACATTATTGAATTTAGTGTAAATAACACTTCTAGACTTTTCTTTATATGACTTGCAATTAATAGAATAATTTTCTCTGTACTAAATTTAAATCTCAGTACCATAATTTCTCCTCTGTTTCCTCTCTTTTTCATGGAAAAACACCTGAAGTTGTTTTAGGAAATATTTTCTCAATAAACCTGTTACACCTGATCTGCTGAAAAATGAGACTATCCAGCATTTTCTATCAATATAAAATAGTATAACCCAACAAGATTATTACAAATAAGGGAGAAATATTTTTTTTTAATTTTAGCTTACTTTGAGTAATTTAATTATTTAGTCTCTTTTTAAAAGCAATGAAAATAATATTATGTAGTTTTCATTTCCATGTCTTGAATATTTTACAATAAAGTAAGACCTTTAAAATATTTTACTAAATCAAATCTCTCACTCCAACTGCCACAACTAATTTATACTATATTTGTTTGGTCTAGGTAATTATTTTAGTCTTATAATAGTTTGCATACATTTTTCAGTTTTCTTAACTGAAATAGAAGGACAATATTTGTTTGCTGCTTTCATTTTAAAAGACCTATAGGTCAACATATTTAATAGAGGAAATTAATTTTTCTGTAGTTCTTGATCTGACTATTGAATGCCAAGGTGATATTCAGAAATAAACCCAACACAACAACCAGAACAGAATGCCTCTTTTTCTGGACTTGGGGTTGTGGTTTTTTTAACTTACCAAAATTTTGGAATGTTAATACCTACCTCTATATTATTTTGTCTATGCCCATAGTCATAGTCCTGAGAAAACAGTTTTTGATAGATCGTTGTCCTCAAAGTTAGGAGTTGTGCTCCTTCACAGCACAAGTATTGTAGTTGTGTTTATTATGTACAACATCTGTACGTGATACACAAAATGCACCATGATGTGATTAATATATTTAATTGAACTTCTGAAACTTTGACTTAATTGCAGAGATGTACTTTTTTCAGCCACTCTGGAGCACTGAATTTTTAAAAATAATATACTGTTCTATAATGATAATTTTAATTCTTTATTTCATGGCAGTGGTTTCTCCTATAAGTGTTGAGAGCACATAAGGCTACAAAACACCTGTCTCAAAAACCAGGTGGTCCTATAACAATAACTGCAAATATTTTACTATATTGTAGGTAGACACTATTCAGCACTTTATTTAGTAAAGTATATAAGTTATTTGGTAATGAAGTGTAAGGTATGCAGTATTTATTTTATGTCATATTCAGAGAGAATTTTTTTTCCATTTTTAATTTTAAAAAATTTTTCATCTCATTTCACTTCTAGGTTGAACCAAACACAAAGCTTTTTCCAGCAACGTTTTTACGGCCTACAAGCACTAACTTGATTCAGTTTGAACTTGGTAAATTAAAGGTAGGAAGTATTTTTGTATTCTATAGAAAGACAGTCTTTATGTAAATGTTCTCTTAAATCAAATCTGTTTATTTCCATGTAAATTCCTGCTCAGTTAAATTTGTTTAGGAAGGTTGAATCAAAGGCATGACTTGCAATTTGACTTTTATGTTTACTTCTGTAAATGTTGTTATTATATGTAGTTAATTGGTGATTTGCAATCGTCAAAATAAATGAATATTATATGAGGATAACACCATTAATGTTGGGGGATTTTAATGGATTTGGTTTGTTGCAATAACTTCTATCTTTGTTTATTTCCATGCAAATTCCTGCTCATTTAAATTTGTTTAGGAAGGTTGAATCAAAGGCATGACTTGCAATTTGACTTTTATGTTTACTTGTAAATGTTGTTATTATATGCAGTTAATTGGTGATTTGCAATTGTCAAAATAAACTAACATTATCTGAGGATGACACCATTAATGTTGGGGGATTTTAATGGATTTGGTTTGTTGCAATAACTTCTATCTTTCTGTGATTTCCTTGTTATTTAAAAGTTATATTTCTTTTTGGTGTTATGGGTTTATTAATTATTACATACTTCAAAAATAAATAATACGTATATTTGTTTCAGAATACCATGCCTTTGTCAGCAGCAATTTTTAAAAGTGAAGAAAGAAATCCTATTCCCCAGTGCCCCCCTCGCCTTGATGTACAAACGATTACCCCTGTTTTGTGGAGCCGGATGCCAAACAGCTTCCTCAGAGTAGAAACGGAGCGGGTCAGTGAACGTCATGGCTGGGTTGTACAGTGCTTGGAACCTCTGCAGATGATGGCACTTCATATCCCAGAAGAAAACAGGTACCTTGATAATGAGATAAAATTCCTTCATGTGGACAAAATATAATGAAAAAAGATGTCAGTGTATTGATTAAACCTGCCTTGCTGAGTATTTACCTTATAGCTGTTGAGAATTTCTGGTCTCACCTGATATCATATCAGATATTATTGTATTCATGAAACCTAAGTAAATACAGGAGACTGAATTTTAATGACATGTACCAAGTTTTGCATACATAGAACAAAGCATGACTGTTTGATTTTATTTAAATTGAAATAGCATTTCTTAAATCTGTATGTCTTTAAACATGGAGATTTTTCTCAGCTTGAGAAAAACAAGCATAAAGAACGTGCAAGTACTATTTTGCCTATTTTTTCTGTAATAGAAACCTGTAATCTCTTCCTGCTTCATCTGCACTGAATTTACATGAATTAAGTTCTTATGTTCTTATTGACAAGATCATGCCTTTCTTTGATTTTTCATTAGGTTTTATCTTCAGAGTGAGGATAATAAAGATCTATCTAAATGTCAAATGTCATAACCAGTGAAAAATCAAGCTATCAGCAAAAGCATAGTAGAAAGATAATTTAACAGCTGTAGTTTTGTTAGTAATTATTCAATTTCTTTTAATGATTCAAAAGTCAATTTTATTTATTGTTAATAAAACTGAATTCAAGGAAAGAGTGGAAAATATTGGTCTTGTGGAAAAAAATGAACCAGAAATTCTGAGTAAACTACAAAGGCACTATTTAGGAATGATAATAATTCAGATTTTCAGCAAGCCTAAAAAACCTATTTTAAAAAAAAGTTCTAATTTCCAATAGATTCCAAAGAGCCTCCATCTTAGATTTTGGGGTTTTTTTTCCTATGGAGTAATAATTTTAAACAGTCTCTATAGCTTATTCCCACCATTTACTGTGTTTTAATGATGCACATACTAAGATTAGTTAGTATCAATTTTTATATTAGTGATTTGAAGAGGAAGTGACCAAAATATTCAGAGATTATAAAACTTTCATTTTTCAAAGTATTTATTCATGGAATTGACTGGTGTTTTGTTTCTTTATTTCATAACAGATGTGTTGATATTTTGGAACTGTGTGAACAAGAAGATTTGATGATGTTTCACTACCACACTCTAAAGCTCTACAGTTCAGTTAGTGCTCTAGGTAACACTAGAGTTGCTTATGCACTTTGTAGCCACGTGGATGTGTCTCAGCTATTTTTTACAATAGACAATCAATATTTACCTGGACTTCTACGTTCTGGTTTCTATGACTTGCTCATTAGTATTCACTTGGAGCACGCCAAGCAAGCCAAGCTCATGATGAGCAATGAATTTATCATTCCAGTTACAGATGAAACTCGAAATATTAAATTATATCCCAATGAAACAAAGAAGCATGGTTTACCTGGAGTAGGGCTTAGCACCTGTCTTAAACCAGACTTTAATTTTTCTACTCCATGCTTTATTGCAACCAGTGAAGATCATCAGACATCCATCCCAGAGATACCCCTGGAGATACTTAAATCCAAGGCCATAAGTATGTTAACAGAGGCAGTGCAGTGCAGTGGGAGTCATATACGAGACCCTGTTGGAGGACAGGTTGCATTCCAGTTCGTTCCTGTTCTTAAACTGATAGCAACATTGCTCATAATGGGTGTTTTTGATGATGATGATGTGAAGCAGGTGTTACTCCTCATTGATCCCACTGTGTTTGGAGATCACAAGGAAGAAACAGAAGAGAGGACAGAGAAGGAAGAAGTGACACAAGTTGAAGAAAAAGCTGTAGAAGCTGGGGAGAAAGCAATCAAACAAACAAAAGCTCCTGCAAAGGGCTTGTTGCAGACAAGACTACCAGAATCTGTGAAGCTTCAGGTGATCATTTATTATAAATATGTTACTTATATTCTACTCTTGATGAAAAAAGATTGTGTTTTTTTGTCTGTTCTCTACTTAATGAGATTTGAAGTTCTGAAGGTGTTTAATTCCACTTTGTCTTAAAACCTCAAATTCATAAAAAAAAATTATGATGATGCACTTCTTTCTACATCTATCTACACTCAAATAGATTTGTGAATACATACTTATTTCATAAAAGCCAGAGGGTTATACAAAGTAATCTTTAAAGGACCCTTCCAAGCCAAACTAATGTGTGATTTCTAGATATTTTGAGTGCATGGAGTGATAGATTGTGTGTGCAATATATTATCAATCAGATAATGAAACCACCATTTTTGTATCCCTTATGGTGTTGAAACAAAAATATGGGAAAAATGCCTCTCATTTTTACAGTCTGATGCAGTGTATAGTATGTGCTCAAGTTCTCCCCCAGAGTTTGTAAAGCTGTTGATATTGTCTGTTTTCTCTATCCTAGATGTGTCATTTACTCAATTATTTTTGTGACTGTGAACTACAACACAGAGTAGAAGCAATTGTATCATTTGCAGACCGTTATGTATCCAAATTGCAGTATAACCAGAAATACAGGTACAATGAGCTCATGCAAGCCTTGAATATGTCTGCTGCCTTGACTGCCAAGAAGACCAAAGAATTTCGGTCTCCTCCTCAGGAGCAGGTAATATTTAAAAAAAAAAAGAAGATTGAATTAAAGATTAAAAAAACTCTATGATGATCAAATAAAGTCCTGACTTGCTGGAGAACCAAAATTAATTTGAAAATAAATTTATTCCATGCCACAAAATACTGAATATCAAAATGTTGAAACTTGTGTTCTAGAACTTATGTTGTAAATTAAAATTATAAACAGGTTAAGTATGGCTATGTACTAGAATAAGTCCTAGACTATTTCAGTGTTTTAACTGTGCTTTAAATCCCTTAAAGATTAATATGTTGCTGAATTTTCAACTGGGAGAGGATTGTCCCTGTCCAGAGGAGATTCGGGAGGAGCTATACGAATTTCATGATGATCTCCTAATTCACTGTGGTGAGTGGCAAGTTTTTTATACAAATTTTGTTTGTCTTTTTGGCACTTGACAGATCAGTTGAAAAATATACTAGCATGACAGGTTTTTTTATCAGATGTGCTAGTGCCTACAAAGTGACTTTACTGACAAGCTTTGGTGTATATTACAAAAATATGGGAAGCCTGTGCATGGTTTTAAGTGTTACTGTTAAATCTCTACTAAATATTATCTAATATTATTCTGTTTATCTACCAGTTTTAGACTTATTGGGGAAAGAAGTAATCCAAAGAAGTAGGCTGGCTTACCTTAAAAAAATTATATAAGCACATGTATGAGTACAAGCACATAAAAGGTATTGAGAGCACACAATTTCTACAAAGTTGAGCATCAGAAATTAAATTTTAAAAAAAGGAGATGTGGAGTTCTCTGCCTGCTTTAGCTTGATTCCCTCTTGTATGCATGATTGTGAGAATCAGTCATTATAAAACACTCTTGCACTGCATACTACAGCTTGAATTGTCCCCACCCATTTAATTTGGATTTTCTGTAAAATTTTATGTGGGTTTTTTGATGTCTATTTTTTGTTAGTTTATTGAGTTTGTTGAGATCTCAGTCTAATTCAGACAGTCATGAAATTATTAACATTTGTAGTCTGAGTCATCTAATTATTACTGTTCATTGCCAGCAATTATGCAGTTAAAACTGAAATAAACAAGCTTTTTCCATTGACCTACTTGGTAGATATGTTCATGATTACTCTTCCAGTTTATTGCTTAGTTCTATGATTTTGGCATCCATCTTGTCCAAAAAGAAGGGGCCAGCGTCATTACAGTGAGTTGACAGCATCTCAATCTCTTCCCCAGGAAGAGCATGATATTCCTAATGGTTAGTTCTTCTTCGTCCACTTTCTTGCTTGATGTCATTATCAAATGTTTACCAATATAGTCTGATAAATCTTCCTTTGTTGGTTGTCTCTAAAACCAATGTTACCTGTAACCAATGTTACCATGGAAGTGTTCTAACTACCTGTAATTAAGTTTCTGTTTTCTGTTGGGCCAATGTTACCATGGAAGTATTCTGTTTTAACTACCTGTAATTAAGTTTCTGTTTTCTGTTGGGAGGCATGGTGCCTCCTATACCATTCTGTGCTTATATTGTTAAGGCTTCTGATATTATTTTGCACTGTTATACCTGAGTACCTTCTTATCATCTCCAGCAATCAGCAAGCTGTGATTTCATGGTAAGTCAATTGTAATTTTTCAACTACCTCAGCCAAAGATGAGTAGGTCTGTGGATATCTAAGCTGTGCTCCATCAATTTACTTCTGAGGGTGTTGTACAAGACAGAGTAAGAAGTCCTTAAAATCAAGATTTGTGTCTGTAAGACAGAAATTTATTTGTTTTTTCACAATCCTCTGTTAATTGTTAGTCATCATTTCTTCTAAGCACTTAACAAAAACTGTTTCTTTCATTCCTTAATTTACAGCCATCTACATTGTTCAGTTACTTAGCTCTTGATCTGACCTCTGGTTTCCAAAGGTAATGCCCATTTAGCAGATAGAGTACTCTAAGACTCCAGGATGGAAATTATGAAAGCCCTACAACTTATTGGAAATGTCTTAACTCCACAATCAATTAATTTTAGTTTAAAATCTCGTGGCTGCTACTATCATTGAGTTTGTTTAGCTCCTGTTCATTCTTCATATTTCATGAAATGAGACACTAGTTATTGTATGCATTGGGATTTTGCTTTTTAGGGATGCACTTTTATTATTTGTTTACTACACTGTAAATGTGTATTTTGAATGAGAGTTTGAGATAGAGAAAACACTGTCTCATGATTAAAATAGTTTAAAGATGCTCTGGATATACCATATTCATTACTTTGTACAGATTTATGAGAGGTGGTTGCTGTGGATAAATGCTCCTCATTATCTGTGTCCTGACTTGGTCCTGAAAATCAGTACTAAGCAATCACAGCTGGAGATTAAATGAATATGAGTTCTGCTTGGAATTTTTAATCAGCTTTTTAGTACTAAGTATACTTTGCCATCTAAGTGGAAAACTATGTATGCAATCAAGTAATTAAAGGCTTCTTCATAATGAATATAAGCAAATAGTTACTCAGGCAGTCTTAATCCTAGCATGTCGTAACTGGGAGTGGTTAATTTTGCTGGCAAAATAATGGTCCTCTATCATATTTTTATGTGCAATTTCTTGCTTATAAAAAGACCCAAACAAATTTACAACATATTTGTTAGCATCTTATCAAACTGACAGTTACCTGGGTTGAAACCATCACAGTGCACAGACCTGTGCCACTTGAAGGAAGCAATTAGCAACATCAGACAGTCAGCTTCTAAAGGGATTGCAACTATTGAGACGATGAAGAATGAACAAGGAATGATATGGAAGAGTAGATGAGACCCCACCTGGAGGAGTCACAGACCTCATCTACCCCAGTCCAACACTGTTTTAACTCATTATCCCAGTGCATTTCTTCCTGTCTGTCCATTTCAGCTTCTTCAGAGTTCCTCTCCCAGCGTCCTTCTCTTGTGTCCAGGGCCCAGGTTTTATGTCAGTGCCACATAGTTTGTTCCTTTAATATCCTTGTCTGCTTTCTCTTTCCTTTCATTGCTGGTGACATTTCCTGTTCTTGCTTTTCTTCAGACTGACTGTATCCCTTCCTCTTTCTTAACTTTCCATTTTGCCAAGACAGTTCCACTTATCCCATTTCTTAAATTCTCTATGTACTGTCCAATATAATTTTTGACTTCCTTCATTCTCTCTCAGTGCCCTTGAATTTTATCACTTAGTCACTCCTAGTCATAATTTCCCTTCTCCCTCTTGTAGCTGCCAGCAGCAAAGCTTCTCTAACTTGATACAACATGTCTGTTCTCATTTCTTTCTTACTTAACTGTTTAGGATCAGTTTAAGCTACTGCGGCCACTCCTAGTCATAATTTCTTTTCCCCCAGCTGCCAGCAGCAAAGTTTCTCTAACTTGATACAACATGTTTGTTCTCATTTCTTTCTTACTTAACTGTTTAGGATCAGTTTTAGCTACTGCAGTTTATTCCTTTCCCCCCTGATTCAAGTTCTAGGTCTAGAATACTGTTTGAAAAACTTTTCCTTTCCTCAATTTCTCTTTGACAAGCCAACTCAAAAGCATACATTTCAGCTTGGCACAATCTCTGATCTGGAGGGAGCATGCTTAGTTGTTCTTTGCTTCTGCACATAACACGTGTTGTCTGATGACCACTAAGAGGTGTGAGAGACTTTGAATGGTTGTGAAGCAGTGTAGGGAACTGAACTGAATTAATCTGGTCATTTTACCAGGTATTAAACTACCTGGTAAAATGACATCCCATCTCATAATATACATTTTCATGAAAAGCATGTACTACCCACATAATCTCTGAAAGTCTGCCTTCTTAGAGCTTTAAATTCAGTTAATAAATTTGTTTATGGCTGCTAAATATCTCGACTGAAAAACTGTACTGTATTGTAGGATACAGCCATACACTACTTTCTTTAGCCTACATTCTGCAATATGAAACAAAGGATCACATATTTAATCAAATATTATTATGAGTCATATTTTGTGTCTAACCAGTTTTATTTTATGCTAAGGTATTCCACTAGAAGAAGAGGAAGAGGAAGAAGAAGATTCCTCCTTGACTGGCAAACTCCGTTCATTAATGTACAAAATCAAAGGTCCACCAAAAGCAGAAAAATTGGAACCTAAGGAAGAAGAAGAGAAAGCTCCTAGTAAGTTCGCTTTCCATATAAATACTTTCATGATGTAAGTGTTAAAGTTTTAAACAGTCAACAGGAGTGTATTTTCTAATAAAATTTTTAAGGGGGTGAAGAAGGACACTACCTGTTTAAATTTCTTCTGCTTCTTAGAACTATTATTCTGCATATTGAACACCTCAGACACATTTTTAAACAAGAAATTGAAATGACTGGAAAATTTTGGTTCCAGATCGTTAACTCTGGGGTTGAAAATTTACATATTCTTTATCAGACTGTGAAAGGCTAATTATGGCACAATAATCTAGACTCAAGCATTCTAAACTTGAGAAGATCTAATTTTTTGGGGTTTTTTTAATGTAAAAATTCTTCTTTAGAGCTTATCTCCATTTCCTTCAATTACCTGTTCTATTACCTGTTCTTACACACAAATAGAGAAGAATATAAACCCCCCAAAACACTTAAAATCAGAAACTTCTTATTCTGAGCAGTATTCCTGTACATATCCATTCCCATACCCTCTTCCATAAGACACAAGGGGTGTTCATGGTCTATACGGGTGCGATTCATTCTGAGTTTGCAATTCCTCAACTATTTGTGTCAGCTTTCAGTTGAGGCTCTCAGAACAACTTACCTGATTCTCAATGCCACTGTGCTCACATGCCACATGAGAATTCATCCCAGTGAGGGTGATGTGTGGTATGAATCTCACAAACCCTGTCTTTGCTGTTGATATGAGTTTTCAATCTTTAGTAGTGACTAGGGATGGCAACAAGCAAGGCAAAAAGACAGATTTCTCCAGGTCTTTAGGACACATTTTTGTTGAAGTTTCTTCTTGTCTTTCTCAATCTAGATTGGGTTTCTAGCCCTAAATTTCTGTAACACCATACAGATATCATGTGCAGAATTCTTCAAGTGAGTTCGGGTTGGTCAACCAGTAACAATTACTCTTCTTTTTTTTCCCAAGTTGCTCAGTTTGTCAATAGGCCCTTGTACAGATATGGAATGGTTAATTTATTTCAGGCTCAATAATTAAATCAAGAGCTGTGTTGAGATTAGGCAGCAAAGTTATTTTATAACTCTTACATGAGATGCTTGCTCTGGAAAGCACCTGTGTTCGTCCTGGTCTGAAAGCATATTTTGGTCTGTTAAGCTTGTTACTGAGTTTTAAGTACATTAAATCTTGTAACAATCTGATATGCTGCATGAAACAGGGCTTCATTCTCCAGTGATTCATCTGTTAGCATCTGCTTTCTCTTTAATGGTAGCAGCTACTCAGTATCTGGTAGTATAATTTCTTCTCGAGATTTCATGTGGATGCTATTGTCATGAGTCAGGAAGTATTCACTCCTAAAGCCTCGGGGCACATGGTGTTTGGTCCTTAGAACAGAGCAGCTCACTTATTTCATGTACCAGAGCTTTGGGTTACAAGAAATGTAGGTTGTAAAATGATCCTACAGTGTCTATTTTTCTAGACATTTCAGAGGATTTCTTTAGGTTTGGGCTTCTCCTTGGAGTGATGCATACTACAAATATGCACATGGGTTAAGTCATTGAAAGCATGATGAAAAATAATGTAAATCATATTATATACTTGACTGTAGCTGGACACGCTGAGGTTTTTAGTCCATGTGTGAACTTGCCCTTTATGCATCAGGAAATTTGGAATTCAGAGATTAAAGGAAATGGATGTCAGAGGTATCC
Organism: Passer montanus; assembly: GCF_014805655.1. NCBI lineage: Eukaryota > Metazoa > Chordata > Aves > Passeriformes > Passeridae > Passer > Passer montanus. The sequence continues at coordinate 5,924,461 of NW_024365381.1, forward strand.
CCAATCCTCTTATGTGCATGAAGAGGTGTGGTGGTGTGCATGATGTGTACCTATTTCCAAGTTTAAAATCTCTGGCCTTGAGTGTCTTGGCACATACTCAGTGTGAATATTTATAAGAAGGAACTATTTACTACAAATAAATCTTCCTTTACTCTAAGCTTACATTAATTTCTTATCACAAATAAGCTTTTACTCAAGTGAGGAATGCCAGTAATTTCAACCTAGTATTAATGATGAATCAGTAAATTTTGTATTTAAAAACAAGTTAGAACTCTGAAAATAAACACATACAGGCAAAGAATTAGTGTTAACAATGATTATAGGACATTTGTAACTATCAAGTCAAAATTATGATAAAGCATGACACGCCACTAAGAGTAGAGCTATCTCTCTGAAGTACAGAATTTGTTCTCAGAGGTTGAAAGGCTGATTACGGAACAGAACCTCAGAATTAATGAGGGGTTTGCATAAATACAATATTAAGTAAGCTAAGAAAGAAGTGTTAGCAAGTGGAAGGATAGTGTAGACACAAACCCCAATGGATCTACACTATCTATGAACACTTTAGTGATGGAAAGTGGAAGGGAGCTGTTCTTGCCATTGGAAGAACTTTGGGAAAGTCAAGGGGTATGTCTGTTGGTGATAGAAGAAAGAAACATGCATTGTTTTAAGAGGTAGGGTGCTTATTCCTGTTCTGCTTGATATCAAGCATGAACATTTGTTGGAACAAGCACTGGAACGCGTATCTAGTTTTCAGGTAAATTCCGTAAACTTTGAGGTCAGCAAAACTGTTTTCAGCATCACAGAATTTGCAATGTCTACAATGTCTACAGGTGCATCCAGCAATTTTTATTCTGTAGTTCCAAACAATACAATGTTTTTAGAAAGTGCATTACCAAGTGACAATGACTTGATCTAGAAATAAGGAATAAATTAAAAGTCTAAATGAAACATTTAATTTACAAGGATGATTCTCAAAATCATGGTCAACTTAAAGGGTTTCATCGTCAACAGTGCTGGTGTGGACTTGAACCCTAAATAGGTGTTTATTGTTTTCTGTCTGTCAAGAACATTACATTTATCTTGAAAGATCTGAAAGTTGCTTTTCCAATTTAAAAACCCTATTCAGTCTGGTTATGGTTTTTTAAAACTTCTTTGTTGTCTCCTGTTTCACACTTTGCTATAATACATGATTTTTAATTATTTCTGATGGAAGAGCAAGTAACATTTAATGTATTTTGCTTTTAGCTACACTAAAAGAACTCATATCACAGACAATGGTGCGCTGGTCCCAGGAAGACCAGATCCAAGATCCGGAGTTAGTCCGGATTATGTACAGCCTCCTTCGCAGGCAGTATGACAGCATTGGGGAGCTCCTGCAAGCCCTGAGGAAAGCATACACCATCAGCGCTGCCTCTGTGAAGGACACCATCAATCTGCTTGCAGCGCTGGGCCAGATTCGCTCACTTCTCAGCGTGAGGATGGGAAAAGAGGAGGAATTGCTAATGATTAATGGATTAGGGTATGGAATCAATAGAATTTTGTTTTTAAGTTGGTGTGAAGCTTTTTGTTATTTTAGTAAATCCTGTAATTTTTGTTCCTAAATGAAAACTAATGCTGCACTGAAGTGTGAATATGTACCAGTGATTTACACTTTCACATGTATTTCCAAGGTGGCTCCAACTATCTCCCTAACAGTATCAAAAGGGTCAAAGTTTCTGTGAACTAAGGTATTATCTAAAGGAAATGGACTCCTTTTACTACAGTTAAGCCTGATTCTTAAACCTTAATCAAAGAACACATTTTAGCAGCTCTGGAGAAAAAGATGACTAAAATTGTTGCTGGTGTCTATCTATGCTGCATTTCTCCCAAACTTAAAGCCCATTTTAAATTTCGTGTATGAGTGGATAAACTTACTGATGTCTTTTCAATTGGAAATTCAGAAGAAATTTCCTTTATATAGCACCAGATGATGTGAGAATATTTTCTGCATCTTTGCTATAAAATCACCTAGGTTGAGCAGTGGTATTGTGATATATTCTTGCACGTTTGTTATTCCTCTTGTATGACTAAATGCTGTTGGGCCATTTAATGTTGGAAGGAAAATTACCCAATTTGTCGTTGATGCTGAATTTTTAAATTTGCTGAGAATTATATGAGGGATAAAGGATAAATTTTGCCTAAACATGGCATGGATATAAGCGCCTTCCAAAAGATGCTGTATTGAGACTCATCCATTCTCAGTTTTCTGTATTTCTTTAAAGCAAGAATGAGGGCTGTTAGTTGTTATGTATTTTTAAAAGATTGTCCTAAAATGTTAGAAATCCCTGGATTCTGTTGAAATCTAGTCTCTGAATTATTTTGAAACACATAAGTTGTCTTCTGGATTATGAAAATAATACAGCAGCTTCTAGAAAATGTTGAGAGATTGGTGGGCAAAGTGAAAAACTTAAAACAGTCCTTCATGATGGACCTGTATGCCACTTCTGACAGAATCTGAAAATAATGATGAAATACATAACAGATTACCTTAAATGCTAAGTCTATTTATTGTCTTTACTTTGTGAACTGAGGAAATTAATTAAGAGGTTACTGCAGAAATATGATTGATTAGATTTCATTTTCTTGAACTCTGTTCTGAACTTAAAACTTAACCTAACAAAACACATTCTTTTCCACTTAGATCATCACAGATTTTTTTTTAAATTTAAACAGAACAGATGGTAGGAGCAATTTAGAGATGAAGAATTGCCATCTCAAAATAATTTTGAGGTTAATATTCTTCTTATGAAGAATCTATGAGAATTAGAGGAATGACAACATATTGAAATGTAAAATATTTTGTTCACAGATGCTTTTGTATTATGATGAATTCTAAGAATTTTAAATTATGTTAATACCATGAATGCATGTTTCTGAAATCTCAATGCTTCGACTTAAATTTATTTGAGGTTTTTTAAAAGCAAACTGTCTTTTCTTCCATTTTAGGGATATAATGAACAACAAGGTGTTTTATCAGCATCCTAACTTAATGAGAGTCTTGGGCATGCATGAGACTGTTATGGATGTGATGGTAAATGTGCTTGGAGGAGATAAATCTCAGGTAATTTCACCACAATTTGTTCTGTGTTTTGCATTTTGAACCTCCGCAAAAATATATTAGGATGTTTAAGAAGTGGACAAAAATATATCCCATGTAAGCTAGATTTTGCTTGTCCAAATTATAGTATTAATTAATGAAAAATGTATCATTTTTTTATTTTACTAGGGGGAGAAGCCCAGTAGCCTAGCTTTGATTTTAAAACCTGAGATGTTTTAGGTGCTTCATTTTTCTTTTAATTGAATTGTAAGATGCTTTGTTTTAAATTAAATATATACTTTGACTGCATTTATTAGAGGTGTAACTCTGGTAGGAAAATTTACCTCTTCATCTTAAATGAAGTGTTACTACCAATAAATTATCATAAGAGATTAAACCCAGTTTATATTTTAATGCTCAAATTCATGTACTTTAATTGAGCAAAAATTTTCTTGCAGTGTTGTGTTCTCCCTTTTCTCTGTGCCATGCTGGAATATATATATATATACATGTTATTTTAAAGGTTGAATGGCATAAATTTTGAGAAGCCTAGCAGAAAATATTCACTCCTGAAGAAAGTGAGAAGTGAAGTGTGCATATTTTCTTTCTTCTCTTTGCTCATGCCTGATATTTTTATGCTGTTGCCTCCATCCCAAAAAGAGAGGTCTCCTCTGATCCCAGTATTACTTATCTAATATCTTTTAGCCTGGCTACTCATTTTTCTTATGTACTTGGAACAATTTTCAGCCCAATATTCTACCTTTTGCTTATCTTTTCTCTGTCTTTCAATTTTTCACAACTTGATTGATTTCTATGAGCAGCTGCACCACTCTTTGCCTCTTTAATCAATAATTCTCTTAAATGCTTATACATCGAATCTGCATACACCATTGCAGTTTTACAAAGTATTCACATATCAGTTTTAGTATTTCTGTTGTATTTCAAGGCAAGCTACAATTAATTATAAAATTATTATTACTTTGCTAATTTATAGGTACTCCAACACCATGGTTTTGCAATAACATTTACATAGAGCCAAAGGTGATAAAAAAAGCCCTGAAACCCAAAACAATGACAACCCCCAATGCCTTCTAATTTTATTTAAAATGTTTTCCTAGAAAGTTTTAATAACATAGATCTACAAAAATGCTTTACAGAAATTACCATTATATCCTTCAAAGGAAATGCAGACTTAGAAAACTGCTTAGTAACCTGGTGTTGTGCCATTAAATGGCTTGGCCACCCAAAAGAACCCATTTTATGTCTCTGTATTTGTGAATTGCATGTAGACAGTATGACTATTTCTTTTTGGTCAGTGTTGTAGCTTCAAGAGATGGAATGAACAATCATGAAATGTAAACTGTGGCTTTGGGATGGGGCATTTTCCTGGCAGCAGATTGTTTAAGCTAGATCTCCAGCTTCTTAGAATAAATGGTTAATCATGAGGCTATATTGAGACATACACTGTCTCTGAAGGAACGGTGGGAATGTTAAAACTTGTCAGTTCAAACTGGTATGTCACCTATAGTTCTCTGAAAAATGATTTTTCAACACTTTAATGGCCTAATGAATGTGAAAGTTAAAAGGAAATGTGGGTCCTTTCCTAAGTTAGAACCAAACTGTCAGTTGCTTATCACCTTGGTAACTTCACTACACTTTCCTTTTGAGGAGTGCAGGGAGAAGGACTGGAGCAGATTGGTAATTAACATATTTCACTGCTTTGTCAACTTTCCTCTTCAGCAGATCGCTTTTCCTAAGATGGTGGCAAGCTGCTGTCGGTTCCTGTGCTACTTCTGCCGCATTAGCCGGCAAAACCAAAAGGCCATGTTTGAGCATCTCAGCTACTTACTGGAAAACAGCAGCGTTGGACTGGGTATGCCATGCAGCTGCAACACCTAAAAGCAAGAGCAGGAGCAACTGTAATATCACAAGACTGGTGTCTAATTTGGATAACAGGCTGAAACATGCTTAAACCACCTTGTGGTTTCACCTTTAATTATTTTTTTCTTTTTTTTCACTTCTGTTTCATGCTAATGTGTCTAAAAATTGTGTTAGGAACAGAACAGTCTGAATCTGTGTTTAAAACACCTTAAAAATTAGTATTAAACACATGGTTTGACATTTTTCTGTTCAAAATAGTTGTGGTTTGAAATCTAAGATTAAATTGACTCCTTATGGTGCTTGCCTGTTTCATCTGGTTTAAATTTCCTTGCCTCTACAGTTTAGGCTACTGAAGTAAATTTCATATTTTTCATTTCATTGACTATGTTTTTTAATGCATGTGCATTAGATTTTGTAACACAAGAAAAAATGTATTACCTAGATAGATGGCTACAATAATAAGATATGTCAAGGCAAGATAGCCTGTGATTTCACAGTGATTTAGCTCTTCATGTGTGCATTTGGCCATAATAAACACAGAAAATTGGAAAATATTAAAGAAAAAAACCAGGTAATTGAAGCTTGAAATGTCTCTTTCTGCTAAAGATAGGCATGTTTTAAAATCTTGACTTGATAAGGCTGTGCAGAATTATGTAGTTAACACGCTGGTCTCCTAAGGAAATAGTATTCCTCCAATTTGTTGTATTACTTTTTTTTTAAAAAAAATCTGTATTTAAAACCACTGTGTTTGAGTATGCTTACAGATATGGATGTGAAGCCAGAAAAAAATTTCGGCATTTCCACATTATTAAAAACCGTTGACTGTGTTCTTGGAGGAAGAACTGCCCTAAAATATTCTATGAATATATTTGCGTTCCGGATTCCAGCGTGATTGCTGCCCTCTGCTGCATGAATGTGATTACTGCAAACTCCCTTTAATCGTGATGTATTTACTTTTATCTGCAGCATTTCCTTCAATGAGGGGTTCGACACCACTCGATGTGGCAGCAGCCTCTGTGATGGACAACAACGAGCTTGCACTTGCATTGGAGGAGCCAGATCTTGATAAGGTGGCCACTCTGACCTATTTACCCATTTATTAAATGCTGTACTTGTGCTGAAAGGGTTTTAAAGGGCAAGCTTGATCATAGCAGTTTTTAAATATGTTGTTCTCAAAAATACCCACTCTAGGTACATGCTGTTTCAAGGAAAGGTTCACTGACAAGTAAGCACTTCCCCTGATTTTGCCTTATGCTTATTGGGAGTTAGAGCAAAAGAGATTTATTCTTATCTTCTGCATCCTTTCACTATTGTTATCAGGTAGAAAGGATGACAAGAAAAAAGACATGAAACAGGAATATCAAAAAGTGTTGTTTAGGGAGGAAAAAATTGAGAAGAGGAGAATTCAAAAAAAAAAAGGACACAGGTCTTTTGGCTTAAATCATGGAGATTGGGCACAGAGCTTAGAGTTAAGAGACTGCAGGGACAGGTATTTCAAGATGAAAGGTGAAATATGGATTTTAAGGGTAAGGTCAATGGGAAACTGAATCCAGAATTCAAGTAATTGGCAATGGTTAGGGATAAAGGGGAACGTGAGGAGAGGCAGGATGAGCTGGAAAATATGTTAAAATGTAAAAAAATGGCATGAAAGTTATTTGTATATCATAGGAAGAAAAGAGATTTAGAGATGGAAGTGCACAGTTAGAAGAGGAGGAAAGTGGGTAAAGGAAGTTAGATGTGCCAGCAGAGCATTGGGGTGCAGAAAACCATATCAATGGAGAGAGTAGTTAAACACCTAAATGATGGCTTAGCACAGGGAAAGTCTCTGTGCAGGATGACAGGATCCCGTGATGACAGTGGGACTCGTGGGACTGTTTGTGATTAGTACGTGGTGTGGGAGAGGAAAAGTTGTGAAATTGAAATAAATGGGCATATTACAGTGATAGCTGGGGGAAGACAGGCAAGAATATGAATGGAAAGGGTGTGAGACAGCACAGCATATACTTACTAGGAAATATGCTCTTGAGAAGTATTAGCAAGTCTCTTTCACCCACAAAATTGCTGAGAGCACTGTCCTGTCATTAATAAAAAATTGAATGGTATTGATATCATTCCTTGGGATTCAACACTAGTGACAGGAAAACTACCAGTGACTGTCTTATATTTTCATGGAAACTACTGTAGAGGAAGTCACTTAAACTAAATTTCACTGATGACCACCTTTCTCATTTACTGATTGCTTACCTTGAAATACTTTGCTTACTGAAATACTTGGCCCTGTACAAATCCTGAATGTTCAAATAGTAACAGATATCAGCTGTAACATAAGCAGTATCTTATGCTGAAAAGATCAGGCTGGATGTGCCTCAGACTGGGCTTCTCAAATTCATTAATCATTTTAGCTATTATTTGAGAATCATAATGCATTGGCTGCAATGTATTACCTTTGGTGAGACAATAACTTTATCTAGTGCAGTATGTGGAGGTTTTTCAGTAAACCAATCTATATACTAAATAACTAGAGAAAATTAGTGCTCTCTGGATATTAGCTGATGGATGTGACAGACCCTATTCACAGTGATACAGCATTTCTATGTGACTAAAGTTCATACCGTAAAAACTGTGCGCAAAGCAAATAAATTACAGGTAGACAACTTCACTTTTGAACTTTTGCCATTGCAAATTTAAACTCTGTTGCACATAGTTAAAGCTTTATAAAATAAGGGTCTTGTTACCCTTATAGAATCATGGATCAGGCCTGTTACTTTGGCTAAGTAAAGAAGGACTATGGGAAAGTGACTCAGCTGAATTAGAGGTAGAAAAACAAGTTATATAACATTACATGCTCACATTGTGGTGTTTGGTGGTTGGTTGGATTATGTTTGTTATGATTTAACTATGCAAGGGATAATGAGCTAACAAGGCCTGGTTTTGCCAATAAAGCAGCTCTCCTTTGCACCTGCCTGGGGACTCTGTGTCACTTTGCTTTATACAAAACTCTTTTTACTGCAAATGTGTGAGACTGTATGGAGGGTAGAGGATTGCACAAGAAATGTATCCCATTTGTAGTGTATTGTAGTAAACTGAATAGATTAAAATTATATGGCTTGGTGGTAACGTTGTAAAATCTTAGAAGAAAGAGATTTGTTCTACTGGTGTTCTCACATTTTTTATGAGCTGTATTTCTAGACCTCTGCAAGTATGTACTCACTTATATCTTCTGAAAAAATGCTTGAAAACTATCAAGTCCTATTAGGAATTATATACTTTTCCTCAGAGTGCTCTGAGTAACTTCCTTACTTCATACTGTGATAAGCAAGTTTTCCACATCAACCCATTTTTCCACTGTTGCAGTCTTTTGGAGGCAATTTTTATACTGTATCAGCTGACATATAATTCTTCAAAAATTCATAACTTTTTTCCTCTTAGAACGCTGGATAACGACTAAGTGTAATCTCTTCATATATCTCCCTTTTGCCATCTATTTTGGCTGCCTGCCATTTTAAGAAATTATAATTTGTATCTTTTTTTACAAGTTCATGGAAGATTCTTCACAGTCATTACCGATTTTAAGTGCTCATGATCATGTGTTGTCCTTTGCACAACCATATGATTTTTTATTTTGTTTGAAATACACAGTTATCTGCAAATTTCCTTTTAGACGAATGAGGAAATTATTCTGTATATATTTCTGAAATTCAGTTTAATATAATTGAGGAAATTAATCATAATTTCTCAAAGATTGCCCTTAGTTAAAGATACTTCTCTTGATAAGAAACATTGTGTTAGAAATTTTTTTATTACCAAAATTTTTTAGTCTTTCTGGTTTCAGACTCAAAATTGTTCATTGATATTTATCATCCTTCTGAAAAATTGTGATGGTTTTCATATTCATTAAAATTAGAATTATACTACATAAATTTTTGATGCGATCCATTTTGATATTGTAGCAAATAAGCAATACATGGTTATTGATCTGATTTTAAAGTTGTTCAGTATTTTAGTTGTCATGTAGGTACTGTCAAAAAGATCTGGATTATACAAGATTTTATTCTATTTTTCACATTCCACATTTGTTCATGTTGTATTTTTGTGTCATCATATACTTAGGTAACTTCAGAAACGAAGAATGCTAGCCTTTTTTCATTAAAAAAAAACCCTATGACTGATAAAATAATGAGTTATATTGATAGATTCTTAGGTTAATTGCCCAGAATATAAAATATCTTGAAAAAAGATACTGTGTTCATTCTGGTTTATAGCTATTTTTAGAAACATATTTCTAAGCATATGAATAAATTATTACTTCTGTATTGCAGGTTGTTACCTACCTGGCGGGTTGTGGCCTGCAGAGCTGTCCAGTTTTGCTGGCTAAAGGATATCCAGACATTGGATGGAACCCAATAGAGGGTGAACGTTACCTGTCATTCTTACGATTTGCAGTTTTTGCTAACAGTAAGTCTAATTTCTTGGCATCCAGATTCTATCAAAAGGTATCCCTTAAATTAATTTCCTAACCATCAAAACATTTTAAATATGAAGAGAGGTTAATGCATAGTCTTCTCATTACAAACAGAAGACTATTGGTGTATGCTTATTATTGTAAATTTTTTTTGAATCTTCATAGTTAGCTGTATTTTTTTCCTTAATTTTTTTTGCAAATCACATAATTGAGTAGATTAGCCTGTAGCCATGGTAACAAATCATGTTAGGAATTCCTTGGCACAGGAAGACCAGGAATAGGGGTTACATCAGTATATTTCTGCCACTTCTCTGGGTGAAAAGTCTTTCCTGTGCTCTAGCCTGTGGTCCCTCCCATGGCAGACAATCCTCCACAACCTTGTCCAATGTGAGTCCATCCCATGGGCAAAAATTCTCCACAAACAAAAAAAAACCTGCTGCAATGTGGGGCACTTTTCCATGAGGTGCACTCCTTCCAGGACAGGCTGCTCCAGTGTGAGTTCCCCACAAGTCCTACCAGGAAACCTGCTCCAGTGTGGGCTCCACTCTCCACAGGTCTGCAGGTGACTCTGCCAGGAGCCGGCTCCAGTATAGGGTCTCCTTCATGGGCTGCAGGTGGATCTCTGCATCCCTGTGCACTCCATGGGCCACAGGGGCACAGTTGCCTCACCATGGTCTGCACCAGGGGCTGCAGGGGAGTCTCAGCTCTGGCGCCTTAGGACGAGGACTTGATTTATATTTTGCAACAATTAGGAGAAAATGCAGTTTTCTTCTGACTTAAGAATACCTTTCAGGAGAAAATATGTGTAGTGCTTTTTTGTCCCCAGGTGAAAGTGTTGAGGAAAATGCAAGTGTTGTTGTCAAGCTCCTCATTCGACGGCCAGAGTGCTTCGGGCCAGACCTTAGGGGAGAAGGAGGAAATGGTTTGCTGGCTGCTATGCAGGAAGCTATCAGGATCTCAGAGAATCCTAGTCGTGACCTTCCTTCCCAGGCATATAAAAGAGAAGGGTAAGTAAATGTGAATGCTTGTTTGGCAAATGATGATTTAATAGCTGGTTCAATCATGCTTGCAGTACGTGGATAATAGACCCCGTTGTGTAGGGCATTAGACAAACGGGGAATTAGAGATTCACATCCACAAGCAGTTGTCATATAGTAGTCATAAAGCATTAGCTAGATAAAAGTGGAATAAGAGTTACAGAGAGAAAAAGCCCAAAGGACAAAACAAATGAGAAGACTGCTGTGGAATGAAGCTAAAGTTAAGCTAAAGTATAAGAGGAAGGTAGAAGGCTCATGTGAAGTCAGCTATTACAGTTAGCCTGCATGCTTACCCTAGGGACAAAAACCCTTTAGTCTGGAGCCAAAGGGATGAGTATGTGTGGTGAATAGCCTCTGGATCATGTCTCTAGCTCCAGAGAAGAGCTATAAAATGTAGATTAATAAAAATTCTCAATGTTATTTTTAACTTTTTAGTGATGAGGAGGAGGAGGAAGAGGAGACTGTGCACATGGGAAATGCAATCATGTCATTTTACTCCGCTCTCATAGATTTACTGGGACGCTGTGCACCAGAAATGCATGTAAGTTCATTCTACTACTTGCTCATAAAATGTAAGGAGATTTGTAAACATAAGAAGCCTTCTTTCCTTCAAAAGGTAGAATTTATGGTTTCTTGCTGTATCAAAGTAGAGACAAGCTGCAAGCTGTTTATAAAGAACCATGGTCTTTTGATTCCCTTATGCTTTTTTTATTTATCTAAAATTTTGGTAATTTTTACATGACTATGAAATCAAAGCAAATATGAACTACAAATGTTGCACAATTAAGTGACCAGTATAATAACTTCTGAAATTGACCCTTTATTAGTCTCTAGAAAGCCATAAAATAATTTTTATAAGACCGTGATAGAGAGCTGCTTTTTGTGTGCATTGAAATATGGTGCCCACACCTTGTGAATATATGGAAAAATATGTAAAATAACTGTTTCAACTGAAACGCCTGTAACAGCCACGTGCAAGACTTGGTTTTAATTAGACTGACTGTTGCTTGTTGGCGCTTAAAGTTCTTTAGTAGCTTAAAATCCTCTTTTTTTCTCAATACGAGTAAGAAGTTTGGTTTGCAGTCTCCCTACTTACACTTAAAAAAGCTATTAAGTTTACCAGCTATATGTAGCTCTTTATTGCTAGACACAGCAGTTTCATGTTGTGAAAATTACTGGTAGATTTTCAGACACAGGTTATGGATACCTGATTTCTTCTGGATGTTGAAAGGAATTGCTCACCTCATTGTTGTAAATGCTTTTGAAGATTTTTACAGAAATACTGTAGATTTTGAAGATTTTTTCTAGAAATACTAGAAAAATGCATGGACACATCACACAGGTCTGCATCCATTTGTAGTGTAAGAAAGCAAGCTCAAAACTTGTCACCATGGGTTCTCTAGGTAACATGGCCATTTCATAAGTTTTGGTTTCATCATCATATCTGGTTGGTTTAGGAATCTTACCAATGTGGAGGTTTTTGCCTTATTGGAAATTCATAATATTGTGAAATCCTTTATATAAAAACAAGACCAGATAGAAATGGAGGAACAGCTGAATTTGGCAACTTCATTCATTCTTGGATAAATTGATAAATTGAATTTCTGTACATTTTCTTCTGGTGTTTGGAAAAAAAATCATATTAATACAAATATTTTGAAGAAAACTTTCTTATGTCCCTCAATACTAAATTTCTTAACTGATAAATTTTTCCAACAGCTTATTCAAAGTGGAAAAGGGGAAGCTATTCGAATAAGGTCAATTCTTCGATCCCTAGTGCCAACAGAAGATTTGGTGGGGATTATAAGTATACCACTAAAGTTGTCCACAGTTAACAAAGGTAACTTCAATAATTTTATTAGACATTTTATCTCTTATGAAAGTCTTTTGCCACATTTGCCTTCAGAAGAAAAATAGAGCAGTTTTGTTTGTTGAATGTAAGCAAAGAACTGTTCAAATTTTAATTAGATCTGCGTCAATTAGAGCTGCTCCACTGGCACAGATATTTGCTCCTATAGAGCAGATAATGTAAGAAAGTAAGAAATACTTTAAAGGATCACACCAATGGGCCAGTACTTTATCTCCAGCAGTGGCTTTAGAGACACTACCTCCTTAGGTAAAATATTTAAGCTTTGGCTCAGTCCCTTTGTAGTTCCACATTATCCAGTCATTTGTGGAATATCTTACCATTAATTTCTATGCTTTCATTTAAGAGTGAAAGATAATTGCAAAATAATAGGGGTTTCTAAATAATAAAAACTTTCTGTTCTAAATGACTCTTTTTCAGCATAGAACAAAACTGAACAAGAATGTCATTTTCTTTGAGTATGTGATTTTAGATATTAAATGTAATTATGATGTGTTTAGTTGCCTTTGTGTTTCTTGTTTTATCAGTTATCTACTATTAAAACGTGCATTGTATGTTTGTGTAGATGGCACAGTAAATGAGCCAGACATGTCTGCCAGTTTCTGTCCTGATCATAAAGCACCCATGGTACTCTTCTTGGACCGTGTCTATGGTATTAAGGACCAAAGCTTCCTCCTTCACCTATTGGAAGTTGGATTTTTACCAGATCTAAGAGCTTCTGCCTCTTTGGATACAGTACGTATTTCACTCTTGAGTTTAGGTGAAATGGCTGGATATAGTGGCTCTGTAAGCGTAAAAAACCTGGAATTTCAAGTCAAAACTGCCTTTAGAAAAAGGCATTGTAGGCTCACTGTAAAACAAAATCAGTATTAATTCACTATCAATTTATACTGCATAAGTCTGATTTAAGCACTCAGTGTATGAAGTGTAAAAGTAGTTTAAAATCTTTTGATACAGGCTGTACAGTAATTCAATAAGTACATTGAGTATACTGCAATAGACCTAATGATTGCTTTTACTTTATGTTCCTTTTCAATAATTACACTGAAAATCCAGGTGTATGAAGAAATTGAGATGCCGAGTGTTATTTAAAGCTTAGTGGGGTTTTCTAACCTGTTTCAAGATAGAGGCTACATATTCTTTTCTGCTGCTATTTGTTCAGAGTGCAGGGGTGCAAGAGATAGAACTTAAATTGAAGGCTTGAATTTTCTCCAGTTGGAAAAGATATTACTTTAGTCCTCATGTATATACTGAAAACATCATTAGCACCCAGCCACTCAGGAGACTTAAGGACTATTGCATTTCTTTATGCTTTATAGCCTTCATATTTAGTGACTTTTATCCGGAGTGACACTAACGCTCGTTTGCTCCTTCATACAGGTTTCTCTGAGCACCACAGAGGCAGCTCTTGCACTAAATAGATACATTTGCTCAGCTGTGTTTCCTCTGCTCAAGAGATGTGCTCCCCTCTTTTCTGGAACAGAGCATCATGCCTCTCTGGTTGACTCCATGCTCCACACAATATATAGGTTATCCAAGGGACGGTCCCTCACAAAAGCCCAAAGAGATGCTATTGAGGAATGCCTGCTTGCTATTTGCCAGTACGTATGATACCTGTGTACAAATTAATTTCTTTTGTGCAGGATGCACCTTCTTTGCCTGTAGTGTAGACCTAAGACTATTCTATTCTTGCATAAAATAAATGACCAGAGCTATCTCAGGAACTGAAATATAGGTTTGTCTCTTCACTTAGGAGGGTTCAGAAGTAGCACAATTTCTGTGTTAAATCCTTAGATAGTGAGATTCCTTAAGCACCTAGCACTGTTTCTTCAAAATGTGTGTTTTGTCTCCCAATATGTAAATTGACTTCAATTTTTATTTCATTTACATTGAACTGTATGAATTTTGCTGATAACATCTTTTTTTTTTTTTTTTTTTTTTAATTACAGTCATTTGCGTCCCTCTATGCTGCAACAGCTGTTGAGAAGGCTGGTTTTTGATGTGCCCCTGCTCAATGAATACTGTAAAATGCCTCTCAAGGTAAATACTTTATTTTCTGTACATGCATCCAGCATAAAACTTCAAAGGAAAATATTGTTGTCTTGTTTTTAAAATCAGAATGGGAAGGATAAAGCAATGTAAAATTACTTCTGAATTGAAAATAATGCTATTTTGTAGTCTTTGAAATTAAATGTAATATTTGCAAAATTTTTGAAATCATGCCTTATGCAAAGAGTAAGGTGATTATGATATTTTGTATGGTGAACAGTTGAATTTCCTGTTGCTTCAGCAAAAGAGTATTTCAATGTATCACTTTAAACATCAGTGTTATCTTGAGATTTCTTCTCGTGCTATATGAACTAAAATAGCTCTTGGTGGGATGCATGGTCCAGGAATGAATTTTGAGTGAAATCCAAGAGATGGATTTGAGTGAAATCTAGGGACATAGGGAAGAAAATTCACCTTTTATTTCTGAGTAATCTGTAACTGAAATTTTATCTAGTTTTTCTTTTGTTTTCTTTTTTCTTTGTTCTGTAAAAGCAGAATTACAATTGTTAGATGACAAATGAATCTTATTTAGAACTATGCTGTCAGGTTTGTTTTACTTTTTTGAGATAAAACAGCCTGATCTAAGGTCTGCATCTTTTTCTGAAAGAATTGAAATTTTATCATATTTTAAACCAGAGCTGCCATATTCACAAACATGCTCTGGAGCATCATTAATTTTTGATTAAAAGTGTGGCATACAGGGAGTGTTTGGTCTGTTTTTTAACTATTATTTTCCTTTCTTACACAGAATTGCAATAAAAAAAATGAAATGTCAAGATTCTTGTCTGATACTAAAAGAGAATTTAAAATTTCCATGGGACAAGAATTTTTAGTTCTACAGAAGAAACTGGTAGAAATCTGAAATTATGTGGAAAGTGCACCAATAATCATCCATGCTAGCTCTTTAACTGTACAGATTTTCTGTGTGATAGTTTTTCCTGTCAATTTTTCCAGAGCTGAGCAGCCACAGCCAAGAGGGTGTACTGCAGGAGTCTTTTGCAGTGTTTTGAATAACACAGAAGCCATCAACTACAAATGACAGGAGTTAAATCAATTTGAATTTGTAAAACTTTGCAGCAGAACCTATCATGTCCTGCCTTATACCCATTTCATTGTCTGTTTTTAACCTGTGAGCTAGTCTGTACTCAAATGGTGACAATTCTGAAAGTTTGCTACTCCCTGTAATCATTGAGAATCCCACACCAGGAGCTGGAGATAATACAGGCTTTGTACTTTGATAATATGGGCTCTGCTGCCCTTCCAAAAAGAAAGGGAAGAAAAATATGACCATTATTCTGAGCCATTGGAAATGAAGAGACAGACACAAATAATACTACTCCTGTAGCTGTTTAGCATAAAAGTTTTTTATTTTGTTAAATAGCAATGTTTCACAAGCATTTTTATTTCTTGAAAATCTAGCTTCTGACAAATCACTATGAGCAGTGCTGGAAATATTACTGTCTGCCTTCAGGAATGGGAAGCTATGGAATTGCAGCAGAAGAGGAGTTACATTTAACTGAAAAGCTTTTCTGGGGAATATTTGATTCCTTGTCTCATAAGGTAATGGCTGCAATTCACATTACATTATGGGGTGGGTATAAAAGCATTATAGTGGTAATTTGCTGTGCCAAGATGAGAAAGCTCCTCTTTTAATGGTTGTTTCATCTAATATGGGAAATACAGCAATGAATGCTTTTAATGAAGTGAAAAATTGAACACTGAATCTTGAAAGATTCTCTCTGAGCCGAGGAAATGTTAAATCTTTGCTTGATATACTCGTAAGCTTTACACTACTAATGAGGAGATACATATGTGTGTGTGGATATATATGTTTTCTCTCTATATATATATACACACAAGCACACGTAATGTTTAGTTCTCACTTCACTAACATGTCAGTGTTGTCTGCTCTCCTATCTTGGCTCTACTAAACATTTTAAATTACTTTTTACTGACATAAAATTAATTTTAATAAATATATGTATGTGCTTATCAAATTATTGGTATATGCAGAATAAATTTACATTGCCTGTCTTCAAATATATATTTGCGTTTCTTTAGTTTTTCAGAAATTGCCCAGTGAAGAGATATGATGCAATATACTATGAAATAAACACTTTTCCATTTTTCTGTTGCAAAATGTGATATTGGGACTTTTAAACTACTCAGTTTTTCTCTCAGTAAGAAAAAAGTTGCATTTCTGATAAGAGAAATGTCTTCCTGAGTAAACCATTTTTATACTTTCTTGGGATCAAAATTTAGCCCAATCAAAAATCAGTTTTTGCTTTAGGAAAATAAAACCATATTCATTGTGCTTCACTGAATTTGTTCTCTTTCTAAGCTAAAGATTTAGATGATTGCTCCTCTGATTTATAATATGGAAATAAAAATGGTCTTTGCATTATTCTGAAATGGCTTTCAAAGCTTAATTTGTATTTGATTTTAGTAACATTTATCCCTCTCTTAATGCTTTCACAAGTGTGAAAAGTGTCAGGAGTGCCTGATGCAATCAAATGTTTCCGATTAGTGCATCTTAGATTTTAACAAATAAATTAACATGATGTTTCTGCCAATGCTGGTGGCTCTCTATAACAACATTTTTATTTTTCTGTAAATGGTTGTTTGCCCAATGGTAGTTAGTGGAAGAAGAGTTGTATAAATTTGAGCTGCTGACCTACAGTATGCTCCACTATTCTTTTTTGTTCTAAGCTATTTACAGGTTTGATATTATGAAAAATAATGAAATGACTTTGCTATAGTAAAACAAAATTTCCTTTAATGAACATTTTTTCAAATGAAACTGTGCAGGGTGAAAGAGAGGCAAAATGACAATGGCTTCTGCTAATTCAGCAGGAATTAGTAATTTTAGAACTAAGACAGTCTTTTACAGATGATCATGCACTGTACCTAGTCAAACTAGCCTTGATCCTCCCTGTACAGGCATTCATGGCCCAAAGAAAGCTTGGGCTGAACTTGTATTGCATACACATACAAAGTGTCAGCACAGTCTTATGTCAATCTGAGTAGTCTTAAGAATATATCATGCTGGTATAATGGAAAATAGATGTCATGCAACAATAATTTTGCTCTGTGTTTGAATTTTGTATGTGACTTACTGTTTGTTTGCATCTTCTAATATTTGTACTTGGCTATGGCTGCCTGGATTTCACTAACATTTTGCATGTTTTTCTGTTGGGTTTTCCAACCAGTTCCTATCTCTCCTGCAGAAGTATGATCCAGAGCTCTTTCGAATGGCTTTGCCTTGTCTAAGTGCTATAGCTGGTGCCTTGCCCCCTGATTATTTAGATACACGAATTATGTCAACTTTGGAAAAGCAGACTTCAGTGGATCCAGAAGGAAATTTTGATCCCAAACCTGTCAGCACATCAAAGTGAGTCATGTAATTCATAGTGGTTTCCTTCCCTTTAATATTTTTATACTATTCCTTATTAAAATTATTATCTTCTGTAGGGAGAGTTGGCTGGTGACTGACATGTTAGTGGTATTAGGACTTTCAGAAGTAGTACAGGGATTTTTGCTTCCTTCTGCCAAATACTTCACTGAAACCTGTCCTGTTTACCAGACATAAACCAAATTCTTCTTAGCCCTGAACAGATGTTAAGTATTTCCAGCTTATGTCTGCAGAGAAAATAGTAAATTCTATATTTATTATGTACCGTACTGCATAATAGTTCAAATGTTTGGGATAGATAAATAAGAAACTATCATTATTTTGCACATGCTTATGACAACTTGTACAACATTACAAAAATCTGGTGATTCAGTTGGTCTGTAGCCCAATTTTTATAACATCTTCACTTAATTTTGAGAACTGATCTGTAGAAACATGATATAGCAAAATAAGCAGATCATGTAGAATAATTAAATAGCAATTTGGCTTTCCTAGTAAGTTTTTGCTTTTAGAATACAGGCTTTGTATTCAAGAACTGAAGATCAATAGCTCAGTCTTGCTACTAAAGTCTTAGCCTTCCACCATTATGCATTGTGAAACATCCATATTAATATTATTCTTTATTAAGTATTAGCAACAAATTTACCTGTAGATTATGGTGAAGCAGATTTTTGTTCCTTTGAGATTTCAGTTGCTAAAAAGTGTGACTGTTATGTACTTAAAGGTTCTCTGCAAATGCCATTATAGCTATGCCTTTTTTACGGCATTTCTTTTAAAGAAAAGGGAATTACCATGCCAAATGCTTCACCTTCATTTGAAGGTGAAGCATTTTTAGTTGGTGCTATCTTTCTCTGACATTTTTTTCGTAAATCAGACTGCAGTAACTTATGACTGAGTGACCATAATCCTCTCTGCTTACAGCCTTGTTCTTCCTGAGAAGCTGGAGTATATTGTAAGCAAGTATGCTGAACATTCCCATGATAAATGGGCCTTTGAAAAGGTAGGAGTTATTTTAAGACTGGCAAATATCCAGGACTAGTAAATAATTCCTAGAGTGAATATTGAAATTGAAACTGGACAGTTTAACTGATAGGCCTTTGTTCAGATTGTATGGATGTCTACATATTTATATTGGGATATGTGGAAGAAACCTCTTGCTTAGGAAAATGCATTTCAATTAGTTACTTTTTCAAAGAATTTATTAGAAGGGACTTGAGGGGACGGCAAAAGAGGGAGTTTGGTTGGGGTTTACAGGCATTTGGGGTTTTTTGTTTGGGATTTGATGGATATATCTTTTAGGTAAGGATATATAGCTCTTTAGGCATCACTTTGCATGGTAATGGTGTGTTTTTTGACTGGGCGTCAGAGATTCAATTTTACTGCAGCAGCTCTATGATCTAAGAAAGTACAGCCTAATGTAATTTTTTTTGCAGATAAGTAGTTGTAGATTTTCTTTCTTCTTAGCTTTAAAGAAGCCTGTTATATATTGAATTTCTCTATAATTTTCCAAATGCTCTGTCACTGTGTTGTTTCAGTGCTTCTGTTTCAGTATTTCTAGAAAGCTACAAGAAAAGATAATGAATTCTTCAATGATTTATTATAATAATTAACAACAAACGAATAGTATTTTTATGGAAGAGTTGTATAAAATAATTCTCTTGTTTGGGAGGGCCTATGCAAATGTGTAGAGGAAGGTACACATTTATATGCATATCTAAATATATACAGAATAATTTCAAACCATAAATTTCAGTTACTTTTGTTTAAGGCAAAGGATTCATTTGTTACATTCTTCAGTTCTTGATCTGTTAATGTTACATATCTTCTCAGTGTTTCTGACTTTGGTCTCCCAGAGAACTGGGACAGTATATTTATTGTATTTTGGGTCAGTGCTGTCTCAATGCACAAGTCCACTTGAAAGGGGTCTGTGTACATCAGGCTCATGACTGGTATCATGAGACCCACTGCCCACTTCTGTCTCAGGCATGTTTTGTTCCTGCGAGTCCACAGATGGATGCATGGCCTCTCCTCTCCTCTTGGAGTGGGTTAGCAGCTTGATGTGACAAAGAAAACTGCTTAATTTGGTCTCACTCATCAATGTTGTTCTCCTCTTATTTCACTGGGGTTTGTGGTTATTTGTTTTTTTCTTTTTCAGACTAATAGTGGATGGAAATATGGTGTTTCGCTGGATGAAAATATGAAAACTCACCCATTAATAAGGCCTTTCAAAACTTTAGCTGAAAAGGTAATAGAGGAAATTTCAGCTCCATCAATATGAAATAGATTGATTTGGG
Source organism: Passer montanus (assembly GCF_014805655.1). Taxonomy (NCBI): domain Eukaryota; kingdom Metazoa; phylum Chordata; class Aves; order Passeriformes; family Passeridae; genus Passer; species Passer montanus. The sequence continues at coordinate 5,944,542 of NW_024365381.1, forward strand.
TGCTTTTAAAAATCAATTTCAAATATATTTAATCTGTTAAATGTCAGGCAGAGGAACCAATAAGAATTCTTACAGGTAATAGGTACAACTGTATGCTGAAGTGATTTTTCAGTTAATCTTACACTGAGTCTTGTACAATTTACTTACATTAGCATAATGTTAATTGTTTCTTCATAGGCCTGGGAAAATTTGAATTCAGAAGTATCAGTAGCAGAGTTTATTCAGGCTTCCATGGATGAGGAATGACTGGCAGAAACTCCTGGATCTTAATGAAAGTGTAATTTAACATATATGAAGGCAATTTTGTCTTCCAGAAAGATGGCAGAAAAATGTAAAAAATGTGTAGGAGATGATTCAGATGAAAATGCAGAAAAACATTTAAAGTATTTAGAGTTCCTTGACTAGGCACAAATGTCTTCTAGTTGTCAGAATAGTGAAGTGAATTTCAATTCTCTTACTTATTTTTGTAATGATTCACTGGGAGACACAAATCAATTACATATGTCCTTCTTCACCACATATTTCCTGTTCAGAAAATAGACATGACAAGAATCAAGAGGGATTAAAGAGGCTAAGTTTCCTAAGGTTTGTAAATTGCTTTGGAATCTTTGGAGAGGAACCAAAGCATTATTGGTTGTTATTTAAGCAGTTCAATGAGAATTTTTTTAATTTTCTGAAGTTAGAACTTTTGAATATAAAAATAAAGCCTAAAAGCTATCATTTTGAGCAATTGGTATATGATACAACCTGAAGTACTGTTATTCAATTGATTTGAAAAGTCTTAATATGGCATACCCAGAATTTTGCCACAAATTTCCAGACTTTTTCTAACACTTTTACTTTTCAAAGGAGCATTGGAATATGGGCTGTTGCCTATTTTTGATTGGTAACTGTGTTTGTATGAAGACCTGTATAGTTCAGTAACCTTCTGTGTCTGTGAGTGGATATAAATACAGGAAGACTAAAAAAGGATCTTGAGTGCTTGTTGCATTTGAAGACACATACTTGTTTAACCAATTTTTAGCACTCACAGTACCATCATTTCTTATATTATTTTCAGTTGGTGGAATCAAAGAAGAAGTTTCCAGGCCAAATCTATATCAGTGCTCCAGAGCTCATTGCAGTGCTGTTAGTTTCTAACACTTTTCTCAGAAATAAATGCCACTAAGAATATTTTTTTTTTAATTATAGGATTTCAAAGCTTTTCTCTCACGTAAAAAGAACTATATTTTGTGTTCTCATACAATATACAAATTTTCTGTAATTTTGTGCTACATGGCACTTAGTAGAGAAGGACAGAATATTTTTATTGTGCTTTCGCTACTTACTAAATACAGAAAGAATATTGCATTCTTTTCTTGAAAGGAAAAGGAAATTTATCGTTGGCCTGCCAGAGAATCCTTGAAAACCATGTTGGCCTTGGGATGGAGCCTAGAAAGGACCAAGGAGGGAGGAGAAGCAATGATACATCAGCGTGAAAATGAAAAGCTTCGTAGCATATCTCAGTCTAGTCAGGTAACGTAGAACACCCTGATTTTAGAAAACAAAAGGCCTGATAGTTAATTTACCAATATATTAGAAACAATTATGTCAATTTTATATTCTTTTAGTGAGATAGAGTTTTAAGGTTGGAAGTCATGTCACTATAATAAACACTGTGCCATAATAAAAATGGGATTCCAAAAAACTTTTAATACAATGAGGCTATAAGAGACCATAGATATTAATTTTCTTAGAAGAATTGAAAAGCTTTTAATATAGTCATTCAAAACAAACTGACAAAGCATTTAAAGTCTTTAATTTTATAAAAAAATAAATACAGAATTTTTTTTTGGTTGGTCAAACAGAAGAGGCTAACATGGGCTTTTTTTAAGATTATAATCGTGACTGACAAATTAGTTTGCACTTTTGCTACAGTTTGTTTGGTTTTTTTTTTAATCTACAGGCAAAATTTTCAGGTGATGATAGATTATTTTTTCCATTTGTAGATTTTTATAATCACATGTTGATACTGCTGGTCAGTATGTTTTGGAGGAGGGAAGCTGTTTGAAATTATGACAAGTGCTGGGGAATTGCTATTGTACGCTTCGAGGTGAATTGCACACATTTGTACATAAATATAGTGAGAGTTAAGAAGCCGTGCATTGGGCACAAGTCCTGGAAGGAGTGTGCAAAGCTGTGTCACAAGCTAATTCCTTTTGTACACTTGCAGCAGCACTGATCCTGTCAGCACCAGCACCTGGCACCTTAAGCCTGTGTTGGGTTCCTTCTCCAGGCCCACAGTTTGCTTACCACAATGGGCCCCTGAGCACTCACTACAACATAATACTTTAGCAGTTCTCATCTCCTCAGCAAACCTCACTCTCTTGCAGGAAATTCTGCTCTCTCTGGAACCTCTGCTTCCAGACAGTTGAACTTGCTCTGCAGCTGGGCCTTCTGGGCCAAGAAGATGCATGACAAAGACATGACAGAGTAGAGGTCTTCAGCACATAATCGACTTGAGTACACATTTGAAATCACTGATTTATATGTAACCATCACATTTACATGCACCTCTGACAGGTTTTTGAACTGGAACTTTCTCACTTAAACCAGTTGAAGATTGTGTTCATATGTTACACCCCTGCTTTTTCTTAGTCTTTAAATTCCTCAAGAAAATAATTAATCTTTTTGTTGTATGGTCTCATCCTTAGCACAGGGATCACTCAAGCTGTTCCCACATGGTTCTGTCATGTTTTGAAGGCACATCTTGTATGTCTCATGATTGGTTTTCTCCTAGGCTAAAATCTTAGTTCTTTGCAGCTTGCCACCTATTTTGAATAGAGAGATCTAAGTTTCTGCAGCAACCTGCATGCTTCCACACTAGCAAACCCATTCTCTAGATCATCTAGTGCCTTCAGTACATTGAAAAATAGGTGAACAGTTTCTACAAGAAAGTATAAAATTGGTAATTCTGCTACTCTAATCAAGTCAGTAACAGAGGTGTTGTAGTTGAATATTTGGTTCTTTTATCTGAAATGATTTTATCTGAGAATAATTTTCTTTTCCCCTGCAGGGAAATGGGTATAGCCCAACACCACTTGATCTGTCTAATGTGGCACTTTCTAGGGAGCTTCAGGTTCGTATTTCTGTTTTGCATATATTACGCTGAAAGGAATGGATGTACTTAGTTTCACTATTATTAAGAAGTTGAATTTTGTTAGGTTTTATGAGAATATTTGTGACTGTAGTTATGGTAAGCTGTTGTAGAAAGGGTGCATGCTATTTACATAGTGAAAAATGAAATTTTCACTGTTCATGCCATTGGTGCTTCCTGAGTTCCCAGAAAAAATTAAGCACAAAGCTAGGGAAGGGGCTGTCAATAGTATGTTATAGTATGTGTATCCTGTGCTTGTGCTGACTTCAAAGAACAGTTGAATATACAAATTCGACTTAACTATGATGTTTCTTTATCACAAGTGTAGACTTAAGACTGTGAAACTATGTAGTGTTACAGGATTTTTAATCATCACCTAATCTTACCTATTGTTTTTTCTGATGCTAATGTAGGGAATGGTTGAGGTAATGGCAGAAAACTACCATAATATATGGGCCAAAAAGAAGAAAATGGAGTTGGAAAGCAAAGGTAAGCCACAATCCCGCAAACCGCACCAAAAAAGACAAGAATGAGGGAGAAGAAGCAATCTGAAAGATGACAGTGTAAGACAATCAAAAATGAATAATTCCTTTTGTACATGAAGCAGAATAAATCTTAGAGTAGAAAAACTTACAGTTCTTTCAACTTACTAAAGGTGGAGGTAGTCATCCTTTACTGGTACCTTATGACACACTGACAGCCAAGGAGAAATCACGGGACCGTGAAAAGGCACAAGAGCTGTTTAAATTCCTTCAAGTCAATGGTATAATCATATCTCGGTAAGTTGCACATTTTTTTCAGATGCTTGCTTGTATTCAGTGCCCAAACCAGCATGTTAATCTTATCTCACTGCAGGCTGGCAGTTATTAACATAATTACTGTTCAGCATGTCTTCTATCAATCAGAGGTATTTTCATGTTCAGAAACTCTTCTAAAACAGCATGTTCAGGCAACATTTTTAATTAGTATGTGATCATAGTAAATACAAAATGCAACAGTAGGGTAATTAAACAAGAGGATAATTTAAAATGTCTAAGTTAGCAGCCAGTGGTGTCTGTAAGGATCATGGGAAAATTAATCTGAGGTCTGATGCTGAAACATTTCTATGTAAAACTGCTTTTTAATCCAGTTTTTGAAAAAAATATTGCTTTGAGTTCTGTAAAGTAATAAGACAAAGTGGCTCTACTTTGTGGGTAGTAACTTCTACTCTAGCAAAAGCATAGACATTCTTAGTTTTTCTGCAACTTGAATTGCTGTGTCTCAAAGTAAGCTGGTCTGTGAGGACTTCTTACAGTAGCATGTGGCTTTATATGATGGAATTGTAAATTATTATACTATAACTCTCCTCTTTTATTGGATGTGAACCTCCTGAATACATAGGAAACCTCAATTTTCTGGCATTAAGTATTTTTGTGAACTAAACTGTATCCATGAACAAATTTTTCTGTACATGCATTGAGTAAGATCTTTCCTGTTTTCCTTTATTTCCTGTTTTTCTTTATTTCTACCTTTCAACTCTTTGACTCTATTGAAAGTATAGTCAGAAATTTATAAAAACCCATTTTTAAGATCTTCAAAGTAATATTGTTCACTTCAAGAATTAAAAATATTTCTAAGAAATGAGAAAACAGTTCTAAATACATTTCTGTATTACTACAGAGACAAATTCCCTCCTGCCACATATGCAGGCTCTCAGCCTGAACTGAAAATGTAGTTATGCCACCAAATACTTTTATAACCTCCATGGTTACCTCAGAGCCATTGAATAAGAAAAGTTGTTCTGCTTAGCGCAAATGAATGATCTTCTGAAACACCAAAGGAAATGCTCAAATTGTGCAGCTGCATGTGTTTGGGTCAGGAAATCAATTTTTTCAGTGTTATATCATGGGACCAATCAACTTGAAAAAGCTTGTTCAAACCCTTCATTGATACGGGCAAAGAGTTTGCTGTGATTGTCTGTATCAGGATGAATTACGATTATCCTCTTTTCAGTGTTTTCTTCAGATGACTATATGCACATATATATTTAAAAAATCTTTTGAAGTACTCACTGCAATTATCACATTTCAAGATGTCATTCTTGAAAATGTTGGACTAATCATTAAACATAGGAATTGTTTATAATTGGAAATGTATAGGCGGAACAGCATGTGTACTTCACATACACCATCTGCCTCTGTTTTTGGGTTTTTTGGTCTTTGCTGAGAACATTTTTGAAACACTTTGTGTGTTTATGACATACCGAAAAATCTCTCAGGCCCTACTCAAGCATGTATTAGAAACAACATAGTATTTTGTTACACATCTTTAAATCTCTGCAAGGTCTTTGGATATTGTTTTTATGCTTCACAGACCTATCAACACTTTTCAATATTTAGGAAAGTATGTGTAATCTCTTAGAGGAAAGTATGTGTAATCTCTTAGGAACCAGGACTTCTTATAAACTCCAAAACATAATATTTATAATGCCCTCACTGAAAATAGAGATAAGTACTTAGTCTCTTTTGTGAAAGTGAAGCAGTAGAAGATGCTTCTTAAGCCTACATAGGTGTTAATTAATACTAAATAATTTGATTGCACAGGTGATAAATTAATAGAGAATCATAAAAGAATATAAATTAGAACTCTTAAAATAGGATTTTTATTAATTTTTTTTCACAAATTAAACTGAGATGGGAGGTTAGAGTCATACTAAGTTTGTGTTTAAAATGGGATTGAAATGTCTTCCTTGGTTCTCTGTCTTTGTTCCCCTAAACTGTAACCATTTCTTTCCTCTTAACTGTACTCTGGTCATGGTCAAGACCATATATTTTATTATTAGATTTTTTTGTTGTTAAAATTTCTGCTGCATCAACCTTCTCCCAGAATTACTTTTTTTGTTTGTTTGTTTGGATTTCTCTCATAGCTGTTTTTCAACTGCTAATCTAATCTTCTATTTATCTCCCTAATTTACTCCCATACCAGTGGTAAGGACTCTCAGTACAAATGATCATTTTCTTATACTACAGCAGCACATCCAGCAACTTTCCCTTTTTCTTGTTCCTTTCTTGCTTTTGACCCAGTGCCACAAACTACCAGTTCCTTCCCTTCCTTCCCTACTTCTGACACACTGGTCAGCTTCTCTGCAGTCTGCATGTCTTTTGGCCAGGTTATTTTCTCTTAACTGATAAGGGCTGAGTCTTCCTATCTGCTACTGCTTGAAGAGGCTGTATAGAAGCAGATGAAGTACCATTTATGATTAACCAGAGGTTTTCCTTAATGTCACTCAGTTACTTCCTCTCTTCATATAGCACTTAGTGGGTGACAACCAGGACATCTATCTGCCAATAGCAAATCTCAATCAGAGTTTAGTTCTTTTGTTATTGGAATACAGAGACTATGAAGAAGTTGTAAGCTAAACAAAAGCACAGGAGAACCTCAAGGAAATGAAGATGAAAGAAATAATTACTTGTGAAAGCAAGTACATTTGAAAACAGAATAAATTTTAAAATGTTTAGAATTAAGTGACTTGAAAAGGGTAATGAAAAAAAATCCCTGTTCTTGTCCTGGATGCCAAGACAGAAAGCATTGTTTGCAGATTTGTGGAATGAACCCTTAGCAATGAATTAGAGAGTTTGGCTACCCTTCAGAGGAGCTTTGATAGTCTGGAGAAATGGGCTGACAGAAATCTGATGAGGTTGAGCAAAGGTAAATGCCAAGTCCTATACCTAGGATAGAGTAATCCCAGGAACAGGGGAGCCGAGCATGAGAGCAGATGTGCAGAAAAGCTCTTTGAATTGTGCAAGCTGAACATGCATCAGGAATGTGTCCCTGTGATGATGAAAACTGACTGTGTGCTAGGCTTTATCAGCGAGTGTGCTCTGCAGGTTGATGGATCATGAGGTTCTCTCAGGATATGTTGTCCCAGTTTTGGTTCCAGTGCTAAGGAAGACATTGAGAACAAAGTCACTCAAGTGGGAGGCCACTGAGATGCTCTGTGGATGGATGCCAATGTCATGCCAGGAGAGGCTCTAAGGAATGGTTGGATTTTTTCAGTTTTAAAACAGAAGGCTACAACAGGATTTATGTCCGTCTCCAACTACTTCATGCAAGGTTATAGAGAAAATGAGGTCAAACACTAACTCCTCAAAAGTAATAAGTTGATACAAGGAAAATTCCAGTTCGATATAAGAAAATATTTCACCATTATTTTTTCATAGTGAGGGTGGCCAAATATTATTGGTTCTCCAGCATCACGCTGAGATTTCAATCCTTGAACATACTCCTTCCAGCCTTAATTTGTGTGTGATCCTAAGAATTTTAGAATTTTGGTCATGTAAGTTTCATTTGTATTTAAAATCAAATCCAGTCATTTAAATCTAGGCCCAGACAACCACACATATTTTTATTCCTCTTTAATATCTTGTATGATCAGCCATGATTTATGTATATGAGTTTATCCTAAAGAATAAACAATACATGCCTCTAGAAATTATTGTATTTAGTTGAAATTTTTCAAATACTTTAATAATAATAGTTTGTTACTTACATTTAAGCTTCCATTCAGTAGCTGAAGCAATTCTGGCTTTGCTCCTTCATAAAATTAAAGGACAAAATCAAGTTTAACAGTGATTAAAAAACTGAAGAGTAGAACTTAGGCTGACTTTGTAAAGATGCAACTGCTGCCATCCCAAACACTTGGAATGTAAATGTGCCAGCAGCAGAAATTGAGTGAACAATGCATTACTTTGTTAGTTTCAGATGCATGATGGCCTTGTTTGTGCAATAAGGTAGCACTCTAAAGTTCTTATCCTAAAATACATGTATTTTGGATACTTCAATCACAAGCTATCATACCTCTTATTAAAGTTAGTTCATTTTTCTCCATTTCCTCCTAGATAGTTTATAATTAAGTGTTACCGTGATAATTTTCTCCTTCTCATGAAAATTTACCATAATAAAAAACAAGGCATTAAATGCTTCATAGTACTGTCACCGTTTGCACTACTGTCACCATCGATCCTACTTCTCTCAATTCTTTTCCAAACAGGGGCCTGAATGACATGGAGTTGGATGCTTCATCCATGGAAAAGAGGTTTGCCTTTAAGTTTCTGAAGAAAATTTTAAAATACGTTGATTCCGCTCAAGAGTTTATTGCACATTTGGGTAAGTTGCGGATTTTATTTTTAAAATAGTTAGAATTGTTGAAGTTTAAATATTTGATTGATAGGTTTACATTTTAGTGATCACTATTTTTATTGCATTTAAAAAACTAAAATAATGTCTTTTAATTTGCAGATTAAATTATTGAACATTTGTAACTAGATAAGCAGTTTCTTCTCTTTTATTTTTGAGAAAAACTATTTTTTCAAGTCTGTCTGAAAGATCTATTGTGTTATTAGTTATTAGAAACCTTCTCATTTGTGTCTGCCTTGATTGTATCCTTGCAGAAGCCATTGTAACCAGTGGGAAAACTGAAAAATCTCCACATGACCAAGAAATAAAATTCTTTGCTAAAGTGAGTGATTATTTCAAGTTCATATATGTTCCACTATACAGAATATGCAAATTTATAATGTTAGACTACTTTTCACATAATGGAAATATATTTTTTCATTTTTTATGATAAATAATTAAACTGTTATCAAGTATTTTGAAATGTCTTCAAAAATATCTCAGTATATTTGCTGGATTCAAATATTTTAAAATACTTCAATATATCTCTTTCTGTATGAGAAGGAACATAAAATTTAAAAGGCAGATGATTCATTAGGTGATAGTATTTAATATCACTGAATATATAAGTTTAATCTGATTCTTTTACCACAAGATATCACTGAAGTGCATATCATCTAATTAGCAGAAATACTCCTATGCAGTATTAGATTCAAAAGAGATATCTCTGTGGAGGTCTGTTTATGATTTATGTACTTTTGAATAAAATTTTAAGACTAGAGTTTTTAATTTACATGAGTTTGTGTTTGAAATAAAAAAATACAGTTGTTAAAGAACTAAAATTCTCTTTATGAACTGTGACCATCAAAGCATTGCTGTTACATTTACCATTGTGCTCTGTAAAAAATATATTTTGTGTCTGTATTTCTTAGGTTCTTTTACCATTAGTTGATCAATACTTTACAAATCACTGCCTCTACTTCTTATCTTCTCCATCAAAAATCCTCAGTAGCAGTGGATATGCATCAAATAAGGAAAAGGAAATGGTAGCAAGGTAAGAAAAAATAAGTTACCATAGTAGGGTTTTATTCACATAACCAAAGAATTCTTCTTAGATTGTAGAGATAGATAGTTCAAAAGCTTATTTTCCTTACCTGGAAAATGAATATTTTATTCTACATAAGAATGGCAGTGAGTGAATAAAATTCCTCATCTGTGTATTCTTTATTATATATATATATATACACACACACACACACACATTTATACATATATATACACATACACACAATTAAAGACTTAAGTATATATAATAACAATTTATTTTACTTATTTATATATAATAAGTATTCTTTTATAAATATGTAATTGTAAATGATAACATCAACATACTAATAAACTATTCTGTGAGCAGTGGAATTACTTAGTTTCTTATGGGGCTCTGTTTCATTGTTGGTGGTAGTTTCTGGTTAAAACTCTTTCCACTGTTGGTTGATTTAAATGGTCTCACACTTATCTAAATTTTCAGCTACCAAAAAAGTGTTAAAAATACCACCAGGCAGCTTTTGAGGGGGAAATACGGATTCTACACAAAATTATTTCTGCCCCTACACAAGTACAACTGGAATTTCATAATTTTTGCATATCTTTACTGTTTGGATGGAATCAGCCATTTGACACAAAGTTATTCTAGAAAATTATGTTAAAAATAAATGCCTTTTAATTTAGAATGTGCTGCCTATACGAAAATAGGAATTTCTCTTTCCTGTGATTAAAATATTAAAATAATATGAAATAATATTTAATTGTGCTTTAACTGTGACTTGAACAATTTGCCAGGTTTTTTCCTTCCCCTTGAGGTCTGCTGCCAGTTACTTTCTTTTGGAAATTTTGTTTCATAGTATTTCAAACTGTTTTACTCTCGTGCTTTCTTAGCTTAGCTGTCAGTTTCTCAGATTTCTTTGACTTTCCTTCACTCTGTTGACCAGAGTTAACTTCTTTTTAACAGTGGAAAGTAGATATAAAATTTGAAAGTAAAGGTTATGTGTTATTACATAAGATCATGCCTAGGACTCAGCTTCCTAGATTCCTCTCTTCAGTTTGTCTCAACACATTTTTGCATTTCTCTAAATTTTTTTTACACTCTGTTTCCATCTTCTTTGTGTGTGGCAGTTCCTATAGAGCAGTTGTGTGTAATGGTGGTAAGCCCCCAAGATTCTGCTTGACTCAGCTCTGAGACATTTACAAACTTGTGAGACAGTCCTCCAGCAGCTGGGAAAGACAGCTCAGGCTCAGGAGGATGGAAGTGTCACTTCATTTCATTTCAATTTCATGCTTCCTCTCTGAGTACTCCTGTTACTTCTCTAAAGTCAGGCAGGTCTTAATGAAGGTAGGAGGATGTGTTCTAGGGCTATAAAAGTGGCTTTACAAAGGCACATCAAGAAGTTAGATGTCTAGCACAAGTACCTGCTAGTACAACTGCAGAAATATCTTATAATTCCTTGTGCATCCTTCACTGAGAGAAGTGACTATCTGCCATTTTCATCTTATAGGAAGTATAGTATCTCCTTACCATTGTGAAGATAGCAATAAAAATCTGTGGTTAGTATGAGACCGTACCAAGTCCTAAGGTATACGCTTTGTTTTCTTTTGCCCTAATTCCATTTGTAAAGTATGGCCCAAATGATATGTCAGCTGTCTTTGTTGAAGTAACCCCTTTAATCTTTAGGGTGTTTGTGCTATATTCTCTTAATTATCCTACTATTTTGACAGGTAGGTTAGATATGCAAGTATCTGATATACTTGCCAGAAGCTCTTCTAGTGTGTATATATTTAGGATTCATATTATCATTATCAGAGGGTAAACACAGATTTATTTATTTACAAAGGACAGCCTTGAAAATTATTTCAAATAGTATAATTTTTAAAACTCATTTCCTGCAGAATGCCAAGTAAAACACTAAAATGTTTCTCATTTTTTCTTGTCCTTACAAAAAAAAAAATTCTTATTCAGAAATAATAGCCATTAAGAATTACTCAGCCATATAGTATGCAATTGTTGAAAACCACTGTCAAAAGACAGTTTTAGATTTCAAGACACCTCTGAAGCGGTGAAATATAGAAAATGAAAGTCTCAAGAGTTTCAAAATGTTACTCTTAATGCAGTTGACTGTTAATCATCATGTATCACTCAAAATATGCTTTCCAGGAACTATGTTGTGTTTTCTTTTTCATATTCCTACTGTTCTTTACCTCCTATTCTAAATGAGTCTTTCATCTTTGTCTTGCTTTGCTCTCTCTGTTCTTCTCTACTTTAGCCTGTTCTGCAAACTAGCTGCTCTTGTTAGACATAGGATCTCACTTTTTGGTAAGTAGTTAAGAAAGAGCTTGATAAAAATTTAAAGAATACATAATCATTGTTGCTCTTGAAGATTTTCACAACTATAGCCAAAATTCTTTTTAATGCTCCATAAGCTTCTAGTGAAATTAGTGAGGGCATTGAACACGTCTCTGAAGCTAACACTTAATAAAATATATAAGGTGTTGAAGCAGGAAGAAACAGCACATTGTCATATCTCCAGACTCCATGAAAAAAAAAATCAATGCTTTGCAGTTACTTTTAGCTTTTCAAAAGTAATCTTACACTAATTAGTTTGATTTCACTCATCCAACTGTTGAATCCAATAGATCAATTTCTCAATAGATAAAAGGGGATGTAAGGAAAAATAATACACCTCCTACAAAGATATTGGTAAAAAAAAATAAAAGAAATGCAAATGCTACAAGATACAGAGTTCAGAATGTTGTGAGGTTAGGTGGTAAAAATGTGCCTGAGTAGACATTAGTTATTCTGTTTAGTACTTATATGGAAATTGACTTAAAAAATTAAAAGTTAATTCTAGCACCAGGCTTAACTCCCTCCTCAGTGATCTAAGGTGGGAGACTTAGGTAATGTCTTGCTTAAACTGAGCATCAGCAGTAAGGACATTTTGGATCATTATATGGTGCTGTTTCCTGTGCCATTGTGCTCTCATAGTATTTCTTTCTAACCAGGAAGTGATTCTGCTACGATGGTGAACTGCCTGCACATCTTAGCTCAGTCTCTTGACACACGGTAAGTTTGCAGCTTTTGTACCAGCTGCACACTACTAAGGTTTCACAGAAATTTTCAGAAGCAATTAGATTTCTTCTGTATTTTTTTAATCTTTATTTGCAATCAAAGATCTTAAGAGCATAAACAATTCAGATATTGCCCTCCACAGTTGCAAATTTTGTCTAAAGTGTTTCACGTACATTTTTCTGCTCCATGTCTGTCATTCAAACACTGAAAACACTTGTCAAATTTACCAAGTTCATTTGAAGACTTTATGGGGAGATATAAATGACATCACCATTGGAACTGAAAGTAGTGATACCTGCAGATATTAAGAAAGTTTAGTGCATAGTGTAAAATTTGTCATTAGAAGTATGCAGAGTATATTAATATATGGGCATAGTTATATTTGCTAACTTTTACTGCTTATCATTGAAGTGATTGTGTAGATTAAAACAGAGGCAAGAAGTTTTTGAATTTGAGCTGTTTTCTGGCCTGGTTAAGTTACACAGCAGCCTGATAATGAACTTATTGTGAACTTGTGAATAATACTGGCATCTTCAGTAAGGTGTCAGAGAACCATGCAAGAAGTCAATGAATGGGACTGTGATTCTGGTATTGCAGTTGCATTTTCTAGATTTCAGGGCTTTGAAGTATCCTGATTTACACACCTGTGTAAGTTTCTGTGACTCCCATAAAACTGTAGGGATTAAGATTTTGGGGATTTTGAGCATATTTTATAGAGAAGCTTTCTCATGACTTTTGACATTTACTGGGAAGACATTATCTTACTCAAAAGCAGACCACAAAAACCTGGAAAGGCAAGACTGTGGAATCAAGGACTTTGTTGTTATTATTTTGTATTAAATACTCAAAGAAAATTGTTGCTTATACTGCTATTCAGATGTAAGTGCTCTTTTCTGTTCCTAATGGGAAGTTCCCTGATACATGTGGGTATCTTCAACCACTGGCAGAATGTAACTAACCTGCACATGTATCTCTACACAACTACTAAATATCAAGACAAGTTGATATTTTTCCCCTTCTTTGTTTTTCAGAACTGTTATGAAATCAGGATCTGAGCTTGTTAAAGCAGGATTGCGTGCCTTTTTTGAAAATGCAGCTGAAGACTTGGAAAAAACTTCCGAAAACCTTAAACTGGGAAAATTTACTCATTCAAGAACACAAATCAAGGGCGTTTCACAGAATATCAATTATACTACAGTAGCATTGTTACCAATCTTAACATCAATTTTTGAACATATTTCACAATATCACTTTGGAATAGATTTACTTTGTAAGTATTTTAATTTTGAATTTTATTGTGTTATAATGCTACAAATGTTATTTAGTCATGAGTGAATGGATTCAGAGAATGAAATTCTGTTTTCAGTAGCATGTACATTTCCAAAATTAATTCTGAAATTAGCAACATAGTACTTTATTTCTAGTACATGTTGAAAAAAATACTCAATAAGCTTCATTATGTACAATATTTCTTCAAACATTGAGAGGGAAATTAAAATATCTCTTTAAATGCTCTCTTAACAAATGTGTGCATGAGACTAGTTTTCCATACAAAAACAGTGTTTTGTTATATTAAAGGAGACAACTCACTATAAAACCCTTATGAATTTTCACTTACATGGGAAAACCACTGTAGGTATTTGAATTTAAATTTTCCCTGTTTTTAGCATCAGTTGGTTTAAAAATACTGAAATGACTCCTTGAGATTCAGCAATATGCTGAATGGTTTTATTACTTTCTAATGTTTCTAATGCCTGCAATTATGTTCCAAAATTTTGTATATGTTTCGTTCATAATTAAAAGATGGATAACCATGAAAATAATTTCTTTAAAAACATGGAACCTTTAGATTGTGTATTTAAAGGTTAGACCTTTAAACACAGAATGATGTTGTTTAGCTTAAAATTGTACTCTGCAAGTCTGATAACCTGGAATTTATTATTAATAAATATCTGCTGTCCTCTTGGAATATCTAATGATCTGGTAGGCTTTGGAATGAATGTAGATGATTGACCAGGAATTAGAGACATCAAAGGTAAATACCATGTGGAGTATGGACACTCAGAATGTTCAGTGATATATATGTGTGAAAAGTTTTAGATACTGTTTAAGATATTGCATAAAACAGATGTTTGATATTTGAAAAGTAATCCTTTTCTGAATAAATATTGATAATGCATTTTCATTTTCCTCTAGTGGGTGATGTACAAGTTTCATGTTACAGAATTCTTTGTAGCCTCTATTCCCTTGGGACCGGAAAGAACATCTATGTTGAAAGGTATTAAGTGTAAAACTCAGCATGCAAAGTTTTCTTTTCATTAGGAGTCAGTTGCTCAGGTAATAAAGCAGTTTGGATGAAAGGTGAATTTGAAAGAGTAAGAGATGTTTAAAATACACTTTCCCTTGAAAATAATTGCTATACTTCAGCATTCAATTCCACAGGGAAAAAACCCTCAATATAAGTAAATAACTTATTCTACATATGGTAGTGTATCTGCACAGAGTCTATTTTGCACATAGGAAAAGCTAAATTTTTCTTTGGGTTGCCATTAGGTTCTCAAAGTTTTTCTGCCACATATTGCTGTGATAAGTAGGCTGAGTACTAAGTAGGAAGCATCTGTTTCACACCTAGGTCTATAAAGGGTTGTCAAAAGAGTTGTCCTGAGCATAAAATCCTGAGCCATGCAAAGTATTCTGACAGCCATTAGCTCTACAAAGAAAACCACTAGTTACTTGTATTTAAAAATCACTAAGGTCTACAGTTCCTTTAAGCATGTAGTTTCTCTGCTATGTTTCAAGCTCTTTCTTCCAATAGAAGGAGATCAAATCTGTATTTGTTAGCTCAGAAAACAGAACTCTCATTGCTTGTCTGTGTATCACAAGGCAGGAAACTCAATAAGGATAACCCATCCTAATACTCGTGAAAGTTTTAGGTTAGGTGATTTTGGCTGCCTTTCTTATGATAAAAGCTTAAGAGCCATAGGGAGAGAGAGACTAAACTGGAAGAAATGAAAATCTGTAGTCTGCTTAGGAGAGGCTTTGCTTAATGTGAGGAATGCTGGTCTCCAATTCCTTCCTTCCAGAGTTTATTCAGAATTCTTTCACACAAAATGCAAGAGGTGTCTGGTGGACAGGTCTTTCCTCCCACTCTGCAAGCTGTACATTCTCATTCAGGCATTTATGCATCCATCACTAATCACAAAGCTATACTCTTTTTCTTCTCTTTCTGGGCTTCAAAATCCTTAATACTCCTTTACATAGATCTGATAGGAAAAATAGGAAGTGCCTTACACCTTATCTATCAGTCAGGATCTCCTCACAGGAAATGAAACATGATTGTGTTTGAGCTGCCTTTCAATAAGAAAAGCTCAGAGCACAAGCCTCCACTTGATTGGCAAAATCTGTAAGCACTGGACAGTTTCCTTAAACCTATTGAAGCTAGCAGCATCACCTTTGCCTGCAGCAATTGTCTTCTGAGAATGGAAAAGTGATTGGATTGGATATATCCAAGGAAACTAATTATTCTCCTAAGGCTGTGTGAGAGGTTTTCAACAGTGGATTTCATTTAGTTTGTTTTTCACTAATCTCACACTCCTCAATTACAGTTTTAGGCAGACATCAGTGTCTAGGTGGGAAGCAGGATTTCAAACACAATGCTCAATGTTTCAGAAAACTTAGAAGTGAGTGATTGAGCTGACTTGAACAGTTATTCAAATTAAGCAATGTTCGGTTTCAGGATCAAATTGCACATTTTTCTCCTAGTGAATTTTGGCAGGGACATTAAGAAGTTTTACCTTTCAATGCAGAATGAGTCATAGTGCACTTTTCATAGATAAATATCTCTTTTTATGGCTGAAATAGTTCTGCTGGCTGCAGGGGCTCAGGACTAATTCTTAATTCAATTGCTGCTGCTGCTGCTCTGTTAAGACTAACTTCCTTTGTCAAATGTTTTATCCTTTGTACAAAGACTGTTTAGCTTCTTTAGGATGTTGCAGTTATTTCTGATTTTTCTATGAACATTTCTTCTCTAAAAGTCTCCATGATTCATAAATGTTGAGAACTGGATGCAAAATGCTGTAGCTCTTGATTACTTTGAGCCCTAATGCTCTACTGACTGCATACCTTTCTTCATGGTGTTTCACTTGTCTTGGTGCACTAATAGCCGACCCTTGAAAAGATACCTTTCCCTCACATTTGCCAGGAGTTGCCTCCAGAGGCGGAGAGTTTCTGCCCTTTCCCCAATCCCTTTTGCAATGCCCATATCCCAGGACAGGGATCCCAGATGCTCAGCTTCTCTACCATCCAATGTCATATCGTGGGTCACAATGTCCCAGCATTGGAGCAGTCAGGTCACAAGGGGCTCACCTGACTGGTAGATGAAATCTATTCACACAGCTCACCCAGGAATAGGAATCAAGGGATTATCTTTCACCCCGAGTCTTCCTCCTTGTGAGGGCCCTATTTCCTCTTCCTCCCTCACTAAGAAAACTGATTTTCTCTGTCTTGTATTTTTTCTTCTGTGTAGGGGTTACTGCTACTGGCAGAGGTTGTTCCTCTGGTTCAGCTGCAGTTTGAGTGGCCCCAATGCATTGATTTCCTCCTTCTCCTCCGCCTGAGGGTGCTGTCCAGTACCAAGCAGTGTCCAAAAATAGTAGCTAGAGTCCAGCATGTTGCATAACTTTGCACCTCCCTGAAACTGCCACGGCAGTTTTCCTTCAGATATTCTGCCACTTTATCAAGCACTGTAGTTGCTCTGGGGTAAACTTAAAAACCATTAGAGCAGAATCATCCTTCAAAGGCTGGCACCTTTTCTTCCACCTTCCATACCCTTTGTGACTATGCACCTTCGGGGCAGATCTCTGAAATACTCTCCTAAAAATCTCTTTTGTAACTCCATGGTGCGGATCAAAGCGAGGGGACACAGCAGACCAAGCAATAAGAGCATGTTTTCCTTAACATCCAGGGGAAGTTCAAAATCCTCAAAAGCAGTGGTAACAGGTCTGAAGGAGGATAAGGGGGTGAAAAGCTGGGGAAAATGATCTAGCTTCTTCTTCCCACAGGCTGGATACAATTTTTAATGGACTCCCTGCAGTAGTGCCCAAGATAAGGGCAGAAGAGTAGCACTGAATACACATCCCAAATGACTTTCATTGTCCTTGTTATCAAGTCATAAGCTGATATTACATAGTGCAGCAACAAAGCAATCCTCATCCCTCTCTCTGCTCTGAAGAATATCACCATGAGGAGCACATATTGCATATGTGGGAGTGTATACAAGGTTAGGTACCACAACCATGTGGACTGACCAAGCAGCATCGTGACCAGTGGCTCTGGACCTAATACAATAATCACTTTTGCTTCGTACCCACTCTGGTCACATATGCTGTTATCTCACCCCTTCCTGCCGTATGCTGAGTGCCAAATAGGGGTGTTGGTTTCAAAATGGCATTCCCTAAGTATTTCCCACAGAAACACTCCAAACCATGTTTGAGAGTGTCCATGAGCCACTTACTCAATCCCTCCTCCCCTGTCCCTGTGGTGGATGGAGGGAAGAATTGAAGGCACTAAAGGTAAATATCATGGGTTGAGATAACAGCAATTTACTGGAAACAACAAAAAAATAAGGCAATGAACAGTAAGAGCAACAGTCCTAACAATGGTGTACAAGAAAGAGGCAAACAATTCACATGCAATTGCTCCCCATCACACCGGACCCCCGACAATGTCTGACCCCTAAGAAGCCCTGTCCCTCTCAATGACATGAGGTGGCATAGAATAACCTCTGGGTCCTGTCCATGCCAAAAATTAACCCTGTCCTGATCAGAACCAGAACACTGGTGGAAGTGGAGTTTTAAAACTGTTTTTCTTACAACATTGTGATCTCTGGTAGCTCTTTTCATGTGATAAATCGATTGTTTTTAAGTTATCAGATGGTTCCTAATGTTTAAAAAATATTTTAAAAATCAACTATAAATACTAATACTTCTTTTTATCATGTATGCTAGACACAGAAAGCCTGGTGAAACACTTTTCCTCTCAGATGACTTTTAGTGTCTCTCATACACAGGCAGCGTCCCGCGCTTGGTGAGTGTTTGGCATCTCTTGCGGCAGCCATTCCAGTAGCATTCCTTGAGCCTTCCCTCAACCACTACAATCCACTGTCTGTTTTCAACACAAAAAGTGCAAGAGAAAGAGCAAGTAAGTACTGTTCCTCACAAAAAAAACCAATCAACAAACCCAAAAACCTGTTTACTCCACTCCAACTAAATAATAGAACTTGTATAATGAAAAAGCCCTTGAATGTATGCCTCAGCAGAGGTCCTGCTACTGATGTTTCATTCCTTGCCATTTTAGCCTTGTTCTGCTTTGTTGAGACTGTGCTAACAATGTTCTCTTTCTCCTAGTTTTTTTTGATATTTTTCTGAACATGATGTTTGAATACTTTTCTAAAGATGCATACTGTAATGTTTTAAGCTTAATTGAAGATGTACATATCTACATTACAAAATTTTTTGGCAAAATACAGTTGTGCTCATGTAGCAAAATACAAGAGGTATAATATCTGATTTAAGTGAACAGAAAAATAATTTCTATGGTTTTGTTGTCAAACCAATGATCCAAAGCAGTTTGGTACAGGGAACTCCCAGAGAATATGATTCATTCCATGAAACCTTGATGAAAAAGGGACTTTGACAAGTTGGACAGATGGGCAAAGAACTGTCTCAAATTCACCAAAGGCAGGGTCCTGCACCTGGGGAAGAATAACCCCATGGACCAGTCCAGGCCTGGAGCTGACCTGCTGGAAAGCAGCTTTGTGGAGAAATATGGGGGGTACTGGTGGACAACAAACTATTCCTGAGCTAGCAGTGTGTCCTTGTGGCCAAGAAGGCCACTGTGACCTGTATAAGGAAGAGCACGGCCAGCAGGTCAAGGGAGGTGGTCTTTCCCCTCTACTTAGCCCTGGTGAGGCCTGACCAGCCCTGGTGAGTGCTGTGTCCAGGTCTGGGCTCCTCAGGACACGAGAGACAGGGAGCTCCTGGAGTGGATGCAGTGAAGGGCAACAGAGATGACGAGGGGACATGAGCATCCCTCTTATAAGGAAAGTCTGAGAGAGCTGGGTCTCTTCAGTCTCATGAAGAGATGACTGAGAGGGGACCCCATCAATGTACACAAAATATCTAAAGGGAGGGTGTAAAGAAGATGGACCCAGGTTCTCCTCGGTGGTGCCTAGAAATAAGAAAATGGGTAACAGGCAGAAATTGATGCACAGAAAGTTTCACCTAACATGAGGAAGAACTTTCCTGTTGGGTGACTGTGCATTGGACCAGATTGCTCAGAGAAGTTGTGGAGTCTCCATCACAGGAGACACTCAAGAACCATCTGGACAAAAGCCTGTACCATGAGCTCTAGGAATATCCTTGCTTGACCAGGACCAGATCACAGAACCATAGAATAACCTGAGCTGGGAGGGATCACAAGGATCCTTGAGTCCAACTCCTGGCCCTGCACAAGACTCCACAACCATCCCACCGTGGCCTGAGAGTGTTATTCAAATGCTTCTTGAACTCTGTCAGGCTGGTGCTGTGACCACTTCCGAAGTGACTAAACCTAGCTCCTCATAAGGCTTCCCCTTCCCCATCCCTGTGGCCCCCCTTTAGGTACTCCCTAAAAGCTTAATTGTTTTTTAATATTCTGATGTCCAAAACTGAGCACAGTAGGTAAGGTCTTACCTCCAGGTGAGGCTGCCCCAGCTCAGCAGAGGGGACAATCCCCTCCCTTGCCCAGCCGTGATGTTGTGCCTGATGCACGCCAGGACACAGGCTGGCCCTCCTGGCTGCCAGGGCACTGCTGACTCATAATAAACTTGCTGCCAAAGAGGGTCCGAGATTTCTTTTCATGACACTGCTTTCCAGCATCTCATTCCCCATCTACACACAGAACCCCACAATGGGCCTTACCCATTCTCTGTTTCCATTGAAAGGAACATGAATCAATCTGCATTGAATTTCTTTGCTTGCTTGTCTCCCAACTTACTCTCAAGGGACTCATATCTTAAAATATTTCAGCATTTTCCTCACTGATCCATGAAAGAATCAGTAACTGCCAAAATCCTTGTACCTTTAAAGAAACAAAAAAGAAAAATAAATATGGTTAGATTGACTTCATATTCTTCATGAAGTTTTTTCCATATAAAAGCAGTTATGGAAAAGCTTCTGCTAGCCCTTCCTCCCTGTCAGGTCTGTTTTATAGAAGCAGTACTATAACCACTACCATGTCCAGGAACAGTGGAAGAATTTTGTTTGAGTGACTGTCACTAGATTAGATTCTGATGGGTTGTTAATTGCTGAATAAGCACCCTTTATTTTCTAATACAGGCATATGATAACTGGAATTCTTTCCTGGCAATTTTGTTGGGAGATAGTTTGTGAACTAAGTCCAGTTTCCTTTTAACCCCACCCATAATTTTGAATTGTTTCTTTCCCTTTCCCCAAGGTGAATTTAATCTTTGGCAAACCAGCATACAAATTGTGAATAATTATGAATACAATGTCCGGAGTATAACCAATATTAAAATAAGCTTTATCTTCTGCACATTTACATAGCTCACCAGATAATTGCAGGACATTTTAGGGTAAAGCCATACCTTTATGGCAGCTATTATTTACATTATCGCTATATGCACGTCATCCGTAAGACACAATTTATGAAAGGAGATACCCATGCATACCCCAAAGTGTTACTATGGCTCTGCCTGTCCAGGATGGTGAAGGAAAAAAATCAGAGCCATTCATATTTAGGGTTTAAACAGAGATGTTCTCTTTCATTCTGCTAATTAATATTTTGGTTTTCTACCTTTACTTGCAGTTTTAGGTATGCCTGATACAGTGGAAGAAATGTGTCCAGAGATCCCTCAGCTGGATAGATTAATAAAGGAAATAAATGATTTAGCAGAGTCTGGAGCAAGGTATACTGAAATGCCTCATGTAATTGAGGTGATCTTACCCATGCTATGCAACTATTTATCCTACTGGTGGGAAAGAGGGTCTGAGAGTGTTCCTCAAAGTGCTGGGCCTTGCTGTACAATGATAACATCTGAGCATCTGAGCATTGTTCTTGGAAACATTCTAAAAATCATTAACAACAATCTGGGAATAGATGAAGCCTCTTGGATGAAAAGAATTGCAGGTACTGTAAATATTTTTTGAACAGTAATTGTACTAATAATATTGAACTACTTTGCTATGCTTTACTTTATTACCCAGTCATATAATAACAAAAATTATAACTAGAACCATCATGAAAGAAAGATAAATAAAATATAAGTAACAATAAGAGAAATATGTTTATGTTTTATTATTAGTTATATGCATGCATTGTAGCATCACTGTAAGTAGAGAGCTTTCTATTCCTTATAAGAGATCTTGAAAATCTCCTTCTCTATGCACTGTATAAGAGCCTTAGTGCTTAATTTGGAATTGTGAATTCCATTGATTTTCAAGAGCCTGGAGTTTTACAGTAGAGTGAATTATGTTCATGAAATATCAGGACAACAGGGAAAGAAAATACAAATGGTAAAATAATCTCAGGAGTATCTCAAGTTCAAAATTAGTTGGTTTGCCTAAATAAATGTGTGAGCTATTAAATAAGCTGAAAGTTTTTCCAAATATCACATAAGATATAGTATTTATCCTGCCAAAGAAGTTCACCATATCCAAATTTTATCATTCATATTATACAGTTTAGAATATAATGTGCAATAACACAGTTCAAGAAAATCTATGTAAAGATAATAATTTCCTGCTAAATTTGAGTAACCAGTACCCATTAGTACTGTAGTTTTGGTGTTTTAAATGCTGGAAGGTCTTAAATAATTACAAGGATTCCATTAAAATTTAGTAAAAAAATTGCTGCTTAATTATAGAGGGTGTTTCCTGCGGTTTTGTACTGATTCATCTACATAAGGTGATAATACACTCGTGTTGTTCTTGCAAGGATTTTTGACATTAATAGTTTATATTTTGACTTCAGTAGTTTGCATGCAAGTACTTGTACAAAATTGATCTATGACCTTGAATTACTCATCCATTCTCTTAATTTTAACTTGCCCAAGGCAGAGAAGTAGCAGAGAAGTAAAGGAATTTTTCCAGAACACTATCTTCTGGTTTTCTGACATTGAATACAAAAAACCATCCCAGACAAAAAAAACCCCAGAACAAAACAAGAAGTATTTTTCTGAGAGCTTTGTGTCCCAATACTTATTTTGATTAGGTTCTTAGTTAGAGATATGGAACTTGCCAAAACCATGATAGTTTAATTGATATTCAACTGATTTGTAATACAAATCCACAGTCTTTTGACCTCTCAATACACAGTTTCTATAAAGCTACATTCATAGTTTTATTAATAATTTTATGGTGTAAAATTTATGAAGCCCCATAACGTTTACTGTTTCTAGAACTTTCACATTCATGTTAATACAATGAAAGACACCAGTCATGCATTAATCATAGAATTATCTATATTTTCATGTATAGTTTATGCTCAACCCATCATCAGCAAAGCCAGACCTGATCTTCTCAGATCTCACTTTATTCCAACACTGGATAAATTGAAGAAAAAAGCTATGAAGATAGTGATGGAAGAAGAGCAACTGAAAGCAGACAATAAAAATGACACCCAAGAAGCTGAGCTACTCATTCTTGATGAGTTTGCTGTACTTTGTAGAGACCTTTATGCCTTCTATCCAATGTTGATACGTTATGTAGACAACAACAGGTAAAAAACCTATATAATTAAACTCATATTTATTACTTAATATACTGGAATCTATGATCAGACAATCAGGAGGAACACAGTTCACTTAATCTTAGGGTAAGAATCAGATCCTGCATATTTTAAGATTCTTAAACCTTAATCCTGAATAATTTAACATTCTTAAAGAAAGTCTTACCTTTAATTCACACCTTTTTTCAGATGCAAATTCCTAGATTAACTAGAAAAATGCTATCTGATCTATTAAATAGGGATCATTATGTTAACTGTCTTCTTTTTAGTATCTTCTTTTAAATTTCTTTTATTTTTGTAATTAGAGCTAATTGGCTAAAGAAACCAGATGCGGATTCTGATGAACTCTTTCGAATGGTGGCTGAAGTTTTTATCCTGTGGTGTAAATCACATGTAAGATAAAATGTGCACTTGTCCTTTAATTTCATTCTATTTTTAAACATAAATGTTGTACATGCAGATGAGTTAAACTTCTGGTGATTTATTTTTTTTCTTTAGAATTTTAAAAGAGAAGAACAAAATTTTGTGATTCAGAATGAAATCAACAATTTGGCATTTTTAACAGGAGACACGAAGAGCAAGATGTCTAAAGTAAGTTAACCAAAAAATTGTGCATCAGGTAAATCTACACCATGTGTTTAATATGTTGAAAGAAGGTCTCAAAATCTACTCATATTGCAACTGCTCTGCTGTTAGAAGAAAAATAGTTTTGCTTCTTGATGACAGATGAAATATAGTCTATGTACCTTAGACTGAGTTACTAAATGTCTGCTAGTACTCAAAGACATAAGATTTGAAGTCTTGATTTGAAAAAGTTGCACATACAAGACAATATGGGCTATATTATAAATATGGGTTATTGAACATTCAGGAAAGAAAAAGGTAGACTATTTTATAAAAGCAAGTGAAGAAACATTGCCTCATCATTTTTATACTATATAATATATATTTTTCTACTCAGTCTATATTGTTCTGTCAGCTTTGATGAAGCACAGCTCTATTTGCATATATCTCTTTATATATATAGGGTGCTACATGTGCACCATTTTTCTTGTTTCTTATGAATTAACACATTCATTTATTTTTTTGCTGATTTTCAATATGACAAGATGCTGATATGAGGGCTTCAAAGTACATCTTGTTACCTGTACATTAGAGAAATTGTCAAAGGCTGCTTTGACCTTAGCTGAGGAAACGCAGCTAAAGCCAGATGAAGTCCAATTCTAAATTAGTGTTGGTAAATATAGTGAAGAAACCTTTTCTTTTATTCATATTTTTAATGTTTTTGGAGTAATCCTATTCTGAAGGTGTAGCAGAGAAGTAGTATTTGAAGTTTTGTATTTCACTATATTTTGGTTTCCTGTAATCTAGCTACTGTAAATCCATTTTCAAACAATACAGAAACAGATAAAATGTACTGTTGAATTTTTAATTATCATAAAAATATGTTTTAAAATCTGTTTAAAACCCTTTTTTTTTCTTTTTTTTCCTGTGAATTGTTTAAATTTTGAAACCTGACTAAGCCAAACCCTGACATTGGAATTTTTACAAGTGAAAATTGTGTATTATCTGCTCATCATTAGTTTATGACCAGCACTGAAAAACAAGTCAAACTTACTAAAGAATTCTGTATTTGGATACAAGGAAATTTTTAACCTGTTTTCTTGTTAAGATGCGCTTATCAAAGTTGTTTGATAGAATTGGAATGTTTGTATCATCCCTATTAACAAGATAAATAGTGAGCACATCCAGGCTATTTGAGGAGCAGTTGCACAATACGACAGACTATAATATGTAGCTCTGTACTTTCATCATATGGCAATCATTGCACACACATTTATTAGGGGTATTGTAACATTTATACATTATAACTGGCCTGACAAGAAGAAAAACAGGTGTGCTTTCAATTTTTAGACACCATAGATTAGAAACAGTATATTTAATCTAAACTGTGCCCCACTTCAGTACTGATAGCAGGATAATATGAAGTGTTAGTGTCATATTTTTGTTAGTCTGGCATGGCAGGAATAAAAGACAAGTCTTTCCAAAATAAGGAATAGGTATTTCTCCTACTGTACTACTTGCAGATTTACAATAGTTAGAGGATTTCATGTTAGTATTTTCTGCAGGAATTTTAGATCTCTTCTTCGAGAGTATTTCAGTTGCATAGAAAACATTCCCTTTGGATATACTGAAGTAAATCAGGAGTGGATTTTGATAAAAAACACAGGAACTTAACATCAATTATCTCTACTACCCAAATCTGATATTGAGATTATATTTTCAAATGCCTGTTGTGTATATTTAAGGATTCAGAGATACTATGTATGAATAATTTTATGAATATATTTGTAACAGAGGTGTAGATGCATGTGTAAATATGTTTTTATTCCATGGGTATACAGTACAGAGAGATTCTGGGCTTTTTTGTAAGCATATAATTTTTTGTAAGCAAATTAATGTCAATTTATGGCATTCCAGGACACTGTGCATGGTTATTGCTAATAAAGGAAGAAAGAAAATACTGTATTGTTCATGACTGAATATTTTATTGATATGGTACTGTAACAGCAGGCATGATTGAAGAACAGCTGATAATTTAGAAACTTGTTTCATGATGACTTAAACACCATGATGAAATATATGAAGTGTCTTTTAGAGGGGTTGTATTGGTTTTCTATATATGGTTTTTAAGCAGAAAATGGCTAATATTTCATAATATAAAATATAAGTGGTCTAAACCCAGGACATCAAATAAATTATAGATTTATATCTGTTTTGTTGGCTTTTTTTTTTTTTAAGACTGCACAGGTTAATGGAAATGAGAAATTCTCTAAGTAACTGAATTTCAGGTTTTCTTGGAGGTTTGATATTTATTTCTATCCTTAGACATTGGTCAGTAGAGGACATTGCATTAAGGAACATTATAATTTCTTGCTTTAATATTAATATTTATCTCAAAAAGTATCAAGTTTACTGAATAATTAGCCCTTTCCTCTCTATCACTTATTCCTCTTTATTCATATCATTTCTTGTGGAAGGGATCTTATCCAATATTTATCAAGCATGACAAAGTATAGAAAACTGAATAAGAACATTGATTATTGACAGTGGGCCCGGGACAGAACATTTTGTGGTCTCCTAAAGGAGTAAGGCCCCAGGCTGATCTCAGACTGCCTTATGTAACAGTGACAGAGACTCAGTGTTGTTCCGGATAAAAAATACTGGGATGCTATCAGAACGTAAGGCATAGTATATCCTGTACAGAAGGTTCTATACCCTTACATGCCATTTGGAAGGAAAAAAGAAAGCAGAGGAGGAAGGAGTAGCATTTTGTTACTTATTGGTAGCTAATATCCATGGTGACAAATGATTCATCATTACAATCAAGAATTTCATTAAGTACCCATTGTATTTTTATTATACTATATTAACTGTGTTACTAGTTTTTCAAATAAATGTATTAACAGCTGAGAATTTAATTTTTCTTTTCTAAAAATATGGCAGCAGAATGCTCGGAGGGGAATGGTAAGTTAGAGACCTCTCAGTCTGAGGAGACTGGTAACTTAGATCACATTGAAATACCAGATTTGTGATAGAAGTGTTGAAATGGAGAATTTAAACACATTCAACTCCACTAGTCTGTTATTTTCGACCCCTTCATAAATGTCTTGATAAAATAGCCTTTTGGTTAAGAGGAAATTATGTCCTATTGTGGTTTTCAGTTAACTGGAATAGAAGACTGAATGTATACACTCACATGTACATAATAATTGTGTAATATGTATGTGGGCAATTTTTCTGTGTCAGTTTTGGAATCTAAATGAATGTGTGCCTGGATAATAAATCCTCAGTTGCTAAACATTTACATATCCTACTGGAATTTTATTTGACTTGCCCTCATTAATTTTTATAATCTATTCTTAAGAATAGATTGAGTAAACCTGTTATAGAAGTTAGAGGCCATCAAAAAATGTAAGTTCTTATTCTGAAACAACATGGTTGTTTGTGCCCATCTGTAACATGTAGTACACATTGTTTGCAGATTTACAGTAGTTAGAGGATTTTATGTTAGTATTTTCTGCAGGAATTTTAGATCTCTGAGTGTATTTCAATTGCATAGAATACATTTCCTTTGGACATACTGAGGTAAATCAGGAGTGGATTATTTTTATGGTCAGCAACAATAAATTAAATATAATTAACATTTCCTTACCTTTAGTGTATACATACACCTCTATATACCTGCTGAGCCATGTCTATGCAGCATCTACATCTTTCACACAACTGAAATTTTAAATTAAAATTTGCTGTTTCTCTAAGGTATTAAATATTATGAGATACTAAGGTTCTAACACTTAATTCAAATATTAGTCTTTTGCTTTTCTTTACTTGTATCTGCTTTTCTTACTATGTGATATATATTGAGTAGGCTATGAAAAGTTTCTAATGCCTTGGCATCATCATTTTGAAACTTATTCAGGTATCACAATAAAATGAAGCTCCTTTTAGGGCAGAATGACAGAAGTGGGGGCTTGTATGTCTTTTTTTCTGCTTGTTTTTAACCAACAGCTTTCTACAGTATTTTCCTATGCCTGCTGAGGATTCTTTTCATCTTACCATAAATAAATTATTTTGTCATTATTTTAAGATTTTTGGACACATTTATAATATCATGTTGCCTATGGAATATATATTTATGGTATTAATATAATAAATGGGGAAAATCCTCTGTATGTATGAGAGTTATAGCTGAGTTTATAATATTGTTTTTATAATGGGTACTGCTGAGAGATGCAACCTAAAGTTTTCTCTCGGGCTGTCTTAAAAGGAGTAATTAGCTATGCAATGGGAAAACAGATCTGTAAATTAAGTGCTATACATTGCCAGTGATAGTTTTATTTCTAAACAAATTTTTTTCTCAAATATATTTTGGTGGGGAAAAGAGGTAGAGCTATTTTTGTGAAAATGTGAATATTTTTCATTACTGGATTATCCAGAGTTCCAGACACCGTTCTTCTTTTAACAAAATTGGGAAGAGATGCAGTAATCAGTGTATTGATAGGTTAACTTACTGGATATCCTTAAATGTGCAAGCAACAAATGGAAGCGTGTGGTAGAACAGCAATAGAAATTCAGAAGGTCAATCATTCAATAAAGGTTAAGCTGATTTCACTGAGATCTCATTTGGTTATGCATTTACAGTTTATTATTTTAGCTATGAGCTTAATATATTTTTACTGTCTGTCCTCATAAAGCTGAGTAAGTTTATAAGTGACTTGTAAAATTATCATCCTTTCATCTATTTTACTTATGCTTTTTTTTTTTCCTTTTATTTTTCTTTCATACAGGCCATGCAAGTAAAGGTACAGGTCAAAGTGCATGATGTGTCTTTGTTTTAGATTTAGAGATGATCAGGCTCCAAGCACTCTTTCCATTGATCATAGCAGTGGCGTCACAAAGTGAAGCACCAGGTTCCACCTACTATAAATTTTGTCCCAGCTAAAGTGACAGTCTTTGACCAGAGCAGATGAAATTCCCTTTGGCACCCCTAAATATTGCTTAATGTGAAAATGTACTAAAGCTACCTTTTAAAAACTACTTTAGATGTACATTCTGCCTCTGCTGTGCTTCTGCACTCTATTTTTTTTTTTTTTTTGCTAAAATAGTGAAGTAGACATGGTAAAAGAAATGTCTAAGTAGAGTCATTAGAAATATGTATTTGGCTTACGATATTGAAGAAGAATATTTGGGAGAAACGTGCTATAACCTCTACCTCATCTGTAGGGAAATAGAAGATTGTATTAAATTCAACAAGTTTAAATAAGATATACAGTTCAAATCCTACCTTTTTCCAAAAGTAAAATGGTCTTTACTAAAAGTGTGAACAAAGCTTTAGAACAACCCTTATTTCTTTTACGTATTTAATGTATTTGAAGATTTCTTTTCCTTCAGTGAACTACGAGTCACTTTCCTTTGCATCATTCATATTCTTTTTTTAACATGAATTTCTCAAAGAGATGAGTACTTTCTGACCTATGGTGCATTCTTCGTGGGTGAAGTAGAATAAGCAGCAAAATGGAGCATAAATCCCTTCATCTTTCCCTTTACCCTGTGCACTGAGAAGCACTTTTAATCAATTAAACTGGAGACATGAGTTAAAAAGGGGGAAGCTCTGTTAAACTAATAACCTGATTTCATGCTTTGCTATTGTCAAACTTCTCCAGGTATACAGAGTAGGATATAATGACTGCCCTCATAGCAATCTCAAAGAAGTCAAGCTGAAAGAGGGATGGAAATACAAAAAGTATTAATTCTAAAATCTTAACCAGTTTTAGTTGATTTTTTAGTGTAAATGAACTGTTTCTTCCTTTTCATTGTGTATTTAGTTATTGATAATCTATTAAATAACCTGTAATTAGTTTTGGTATATGGATTTTTTTTTCAGAAATATCCATTGTTGTGTTTAAATCCTCAGACAAGTAAGACTATTACATGCTTTTAGGCAACCAAATTATATCATTCCTCCTGTAGAGGTATAGTTAATTATTTAGGCAAAATATATCTGATTTAATGCTCTTTTCATATGTAATGCAGGTATTGTGTGTGCATACGTGCATATTACAACTGAAAGATACAAAATTCCATTGTCATTTAGATTTCAGTCTGTGACTCTATTTATACATTTAGCAGTTGGAGAAGTGAATTCACAGACAGCAGAATTTATGGCAAAGGCAGAATGGGTCCTCTTTTCATGTTTTGAAAATTCTCCAGTTTTCAGGTTCACAATCTTATTAATTTCATATGAACATAAAGAAAATTGGATGTGCCAAATATCCACTGGCATAAAAGATGCACAAACCAGTATCTGTCCTCTTCCTTTTTTTTTCTTTTAAAAATATGCCTATTACATATTTTATTATTCCTTATTTAAGATGCATAGTGACGCCACTGGAGTACAGTGATACATTGTGGGATTTGTTTGTCTGCTGTCAACATAGAGTACAAATAATGTCATTATTAAAGCCATTACATCACTATTTCTAAGGCACTTGGAAAAGCAAAGCTTTGAGGCAAAGTACTCTCCTGCAATTGTTAGTTCCTTAAGAAAGGAAGCCACATCCATTGCGTGTTCCCTCACACTTGCAAAATATTTAACACAGCTATGTACATAGAGATTCCCCATCTAGAAGACAGAATTTGCCAAAATTTATCACCAAATAGAATATGTACGGCTGCCTTTTCTCTTCCAGTGATTACTGTGATGATAGTGAGGCATTAATTGGGAAATAACGAATTGCAATGGATTCTGCTGTATCCTTATGTGGAACTACACAATCCATTATAAGAACAGTAGTTTGTAAATCCCAGTTGACAGAAGGGAAAGGATGTGGAGGGTTAAATGAAAGCATTTGTAATTTTGTAGTGGTGTACAAGACTGGAGGCCTAGTCCTGAAATCTTATCTAAAGCAAAACTCCATTTGAGTATAGTAGGAGTTTAATCTAGGTACAGAATTCAGAACTGGGCTGTTTGTTGTTGCTGTTTACTGTGTGTTCATTAAATATATGGGTCTGTTTGAAAGATTTTGGTTCTCTGTCTCATAAAGAAAAAGCTGGATGTGAAATATGTTGTACACTGTCTGTCATAAGAAGATAGGGCAGATGTTATTCTGTTGTGCTGTTTACTTCCGTCTATTTTGTTTTCCATTTCCTATTAATGATGATATTCAAAGATACAAAATTTTAAATTTTTTGTCCCAAATTTATAAATATTATCCAAAGCCAAAGGGCAGCACTTTCCCAGAGGCACTAATTCATTGGCATTTTATAAAATTGAATCAAAGCCTTTTAAATAACACTGTTTTTTCAGATGAGACAAGTTAGGCAATATTCATTCATTCAGACCCTGGATAACTATCTTTATACAAATCTCTCACAAAAATGTAAACATCCTAAATTTGTCTCTGTAACACTGGACAAATAATAGTGTCCCCTGAAAATGATTCAGCTTTTAATTTTAGGGTTGTTTCTGATTTGAAAGGTAAGATCCAGAAAGTACTATCAAAACCATAAGTATGAATGCACACAAAAGTGTGTGACTCCTACTACAGCATTACTGTTACTGCATTTTCTGCACTGGTGCACACCAAGTACACCCTTTCCTGACCAAGCCTATACACTCTTTCTCTAGTGTGACATTTTTCAATTACTTGTATTACATCAGGAACATAGTTTCCTTGGACCATAAGGGGAGGAGTGTGTTGGAGAAGTATGAGATCAGAAAATTAAAGTAATTTTTCTTTTTTTTTCTTTTCTTTTCCCACTTTTTAATTTTTTTTAACTTATAGTCTGGAGGACAAGATCAAGAGAGGAAGAAATCAAAGCGTAGAGGGGATTTGTACTCCATACAAACATCCTTGATTGTGGCTGCACTTAAAAAGATGCTTCCTATTGGTTTGAATATGTGCACCCCTGGAGACCAAGAGCTCATCTCTTTGGCTAAGACCAGATACAGCCATGTAAGTGTGTGCTTTTAATAGCTTTTAATGCAAAAATAAGCAGAACTTCCTTCAATGAATTTTGAAGCATAGAAATCTAAGCAATCAATATTACTAAATATCTGTATGTACTGTAAGCAATTATAGCTGCTAATTATTGTGCTTTAAAAAAAATATGTATATAGAGGTGCCATCCTTTGCCTCTTACTTTCCATTTACATACCATGCGCAGTTTTATATATTCATGTTCTTTTGCACCAAATACTGAACTACAATTAGTTAGCTTTAATTCCCTTTAAAGTTTAACCCTTGTCTTATGGTTAAAGAAAGCCTTTGCCCCTTCTGGTATCTTACAGACCTTGAAAGCAAAAGAGGTTAAATTTCCATATTGAAATATAAGCTCTTCTATGTTGTAAAGGTTCTTGTGAAATGACTCATAATCTGAACTGAAAAATACTTCTACCTTTCTACAGAGGGACACAGATGAGGAAGTCAAAGAACACCTACGCAACAACTTACACTTGCAGGAAAAGGTAATAGAAAAAAATTGTCTTATCAATGCCGATGTGCACTTTCAAAACACAGAAGGTGCAACAGTTTTTTTTTGTTTTTTGTGATACATTTTTAAAAAATCCAAAAAGCTATTAGAAAGGTTTCCATTTAAAAATTATTCTTCCTGATATTTCATTGCAATAAATGCCTTATTTGTAGCTTTGTTTAGCATAGTCAAGTTTCTGGAAGATGTGGAATGGGACAAGTGTAAAGAATTGAGAGACTGGTAGTCTTAAGGCTCTAATTACTTAGAATCAACTTGATCCAAGAAGAAAATAAAATTGAAAGTCTACTATTTCAGCTTTTCTGCTTGAATCTAGCTTTCAATAATGATTAAATTAGGTATTTCTAAAAATATATGCATTTTAAAGTGTCTATAATAAAATACAAAAAGCATGCATCATTTTAGTACTTGTCAGTTTTGCAAGTACATTTATATTCCTACAATTCATATGCTGAATACAGTGTCAAAAGTAATATCAATATGGAGTCCTCATCCATCTGTAAATTAAAAATAATTCAGATCATTGACTACAGTGTTCGAACACAATAAGTAACTTGCTTATCTGTCATGGAAGTTGACTGTCTATTTGCTATCAATTTGTGTTTGCATACATTAAAGTGAACACAAGAACTACTTTAATGTGGTTTTCCTATTTCTGTCTTGCAAGGAAAAAAAAAAAAAACCAAAAAAACAAACACCAAAAAAAAAACAACCAAAAAAAAAAACCAAAAACTTTGGGTCTAGCTCTTCACCTACTGAAATTCCAGCTGTCTTTTCCAGACTCCAAAAAACAGCTTTCCACTCTCAATACAAAGGCAAATTAAACTCAATCCCAGTACTAAATCTGCTTCCTTATTTTTAATGGAGTTAAGAGGAATAAATAAGTTGTAAGGTACTTTATTTGGTTTCTTGAAATAAAAATACAGAACCTTGTTTAAGAATTGAATTCAATTGCCCAATAATATAAAGCATCAATGCCATTTTTTGAGCACCTAGCAGATGTTAATTTGGTCTGAAAGGATCAGAAACTGGGAGTATTTATAAGCTTCTTTATTTATACTATGGCAGTAGAAGTGGTGTCGGTCAAATTCAGTGACTTCATTCAGCAGCTTACAAATGAAATATGTTGTGTTTCAGTCTGATGATCCAGCTGTGAAATGGCAGCTAAATCTCTACAAAGACATTTTAAAGAATGATGGACCTACTGACCCTGAGAAAAATGTGGAACGTGTGCAGAGGATATCAGCTGCTCTGTATCATCTGGAGCAGGTAAAAAGCCACATGTCTATACTGTGTTTATTTTTGAAAACAGAGATTTTTCCTTGCAGAGATTATTTCAGGTACAGTGACTGTCATCATTAAAGTGTCCAGCTAAAACTTAGGGTGTAGTACATGTGTACATGCCCATGCACATACAGATGTGCACATATGAAAATTTTCAATGTAATCTGTTGAAGTGCCTCCATTTAGCTGCAGGGAAAACTCAGGATATATTTCTACAAAACTGCATGAACAGTCATATGAAGTACAGCACACAAATTATCTCCATGCTGTAGCTGAAAACCATTTTGATTTTAGGAAGAGGTATTTGCTTGTGCAGTTATTTTTAATATACTGAGTTTAGCCTGTCTCCTATTTCTGCATCATAGGATGCTGTAGCAACTTTTGAGTTGCTTGCCTGTTCATCCAATTGATGCAATTAAAATAAAGGCATTTGTGCTCTTCCTACATAAATTTAATCCCTGACACAGCCCAGAAATACGTTCACATGAGCTGAATATGCATTGTTAGAAACAGACAAAATAACAACTTTTGAAATATACCAAGTAGTCCCACACACGAGGTATTCTAACATCTTAAATATTCTTGTCTGAATAAACTGAGACATTTCTATATGGAAGGTCCCCAGTATTTTTCTTTATTAATAAAAAAATAAAGATCCAAAAGAACATTTTTTTTTCAGATGATGCAGAGCATTCGCTAACTAGCTAACCCCTAGCTGTATAGAAATTTTTTTGAGGAAAGTTGAAAATTTTCCATTGCATATACTAGAAGATATTTTCCCATAGGTTGAACAACCACTGAGATCAAAAAAAGCTGTTTGGCACAAACTCCTGTCAAAACAACGCAAAAGGGCTGTTGTTGCATGTTTCAGAATGGCACCATTATATAACCTGCCAAGGTAAGTGGCTGGAAGGTTTATTTCTTCATAACTTTTATTTGCATTGTTTACTGAGTCCAAATACTGCTTGTCTGTTTACCTATGTGTTTGTTGATTGTTAGGTGTATGTAATTTTAAGAGATAAGAATTGATTAGTCATCAGCTAATTCCTCACAGCAGGAAATAGTCATCTCATGGCAAATAACTGAGTGGGAAAACATCATAAGAATTACATGTTTCATTTTTGTCAGTTATTCTGTATAGATCCTCAACTTATCTGTGAAAACCATTTAGATGTTGCTGTTTCTGTCCATTTTTTTGTCTTTGATTTGTTGTTCTTTTTACTCTTTATTCTCCTGTGATTTTATTTTTTTTCCTTTTTTTTTTTCTTTTTTTTTTTTAATTTTGTATGGCTCTTCCTCTCCTCTTGCATGAACACTTCATGCTCTGTAGCTTGTCTGGGCCAATCTTCAGCTACTACATCAGAGTGTTATATGAATTAAAGTGACTATTGGGGCAGAGCAGTGCAGAATGGTATTTTAGACTTCTATGTTGCTCTGCTTCTAATTCCAGTTGAATGTAGATACCACAAAGTCCAAAATAAAGTGCATCCTGTGCCTGGATCCATCTACTGCTTTAAGCAGAATAATAAGCAGAACAATATGTCACTGGAGTAACTTCCTTTATTCTGTTTCTTCTCAAAAAATCTGAGTTTTATTCAGATAGAAGTTAAGCATGCGTTTAATTAGCTTTGCTTCTCTCCTTCTGCAATTTTTCACTTTTTGTGTTTAATATTATTATTCAAAGATTTTTGGCAAAGTATTTAACCATAGGGTTGTGTTGGATTTTTAAATGTTTTTATTAAAGCAAATTTACACATTTGGTGTAAAGGTCTTTAGCTAAAGGTCTGTAGCTGTGCCACTAACACACTGGAGGAATATTACATTTGCACAGGACAAATAAAAAGCCAGTTTATACCACAAAAAGCACACAACCTTCACAGCCTTCCTTTGTAGATGGAAATTAGTAGTTCTAGACTATAGTAACTTCTCCAAGTTATTATGCTACCACTAGGCCATCTTTAAAGAACCAAAAAATGGAGAGGATTAAATACAACATAAAAAACCAGCCAGTATCAATCCTTCCATCTTCAAGAACTGTGTTTGGCAAAACAAGAGGACGTGGTATGAAGAAATACCATTTCAGTACAACCTTTTTGTGAGCAAGTTTTTTTTTTAACAACCATATTCTGTTTTTGTAAATTCTTAAAATGTTTAGAATAAATGCATGACAACCCAAAAGTTAAAAGGGCTCCTCCTTTTTTTGCCTTACAGAGCACCCACTTTTAATTTTTATATTTGAGGTTGATGGAATTCATAACCCTTTTGCCAAGAGGCAAAGTGGGTTATGAATCTTAAAATTCTTGACTTTTTAATTTTCAATAAAATATTCAATAATACCATATTGAAATGGAACACTTACATTGTCTGTAACTTTTTTAAAATATTTTTGTGTTAAAAACTTTTATTGAGCTTTGTCTTCTCAAATTTTATGATAGATTTTGTGGAGCAGTTTACTCCTAATTTGAATATGAATATGAGACAAATCTACCCAGCTATTTCATTTTGTAGCTGCTAAAAATGAACTCCCTCAAAACTATTTTTTGTCAGTTAATTGTGTTCTCTCAAAACAAACAAGAGTGAAAACACTGTTTAAACTTAAAGTCCTAAAGTTGTGGAAAAGTTTGGGTTGGAATGGGCCTTTAAAGGTCATTTATCCTGACCCTGCTGCCATGAGGAAACTTCTGGGTATATTGCTCAATTGACAGGTTCAAACCAAAGTTTTAAAGTTCACTAGCTGGTAGTCACTTTTTGCCTAGATAAATCACAGGATCCTGACAGGAAAATAAGGCTATCACACTATTATAACAATCTCCATCATCTAAATTGACAGTGTTGCTCAGACATGCCTGAACCCTAGGGAGATTATTTCAAGTGGGGTATGATTTGTTCTAGGAACTATTTAAATCTCTTTGATCCAGAGTTTAAAATGCAGCTCTTTATCTTGTCTATTTCTTCACTTTAGTTGCAGCTTTGTATTGGGAGTGTTAGTTCTTACTTTGATGTTAGAATCAATTAATTTAAAGTAAACAAATATTATGGTATTAACCTTTCATTTATCCTAGAAAAATCTTCAGTAAATAAAAAGGTTACTATTTTGAAAATTTTCCAGATATTTGGCTCTCAGTATAATTTAATTTTAATCTCAGGGTTTAAGATAATTTTCTGGAAAACTCACTCTAATGTCTATCAGTTTTTAGGAATTTCAGTGAGATATTTCAGAAATGAACATATCTATTGATATGAAAGTGTTTGTTAAATCACTGAAAAATTACTTTAACTTCTACCACAAATATTGCAAGAACTCCCTTTGATGAAAAGTACCTGTACATACAAAACAAATAGCTATATTTTTTAAAAAAATATTTTCCAATGAATTAAACATCAGTTAAGTTAGGAAGTACTAATTCATGTTCTGTGTTTGTTGAATGTACATGGCTTTGAAAAAGTGTGTTATGTGATAAGTGTTTTCTCTGAAATGTGTCTATGTTTGATGTTTTAAGGAAATTAATTTGAAAAAACTTTGTCTTAATGTCTGTCATCTGTTTATGCACATAGATACAGCAAAGTTGTACATGGCAATTTTTCAAGCACGGTTTACGATACATTCTTTCTGACTACTTTATTGAATTTAACTTGTGCCTTTCTTCAATGAAAACCTATATGCTTTTCTTCAGACACAAAATTAGCAATTTCTTCCTGAGCACCTTTCAACGTGTTTGGCTGGAAAAAGTACATGAAAAAACTCAGTATGACAGGCTTATACTCAAGTTAACGGTAATGTAACTTGTGGAGAGCCTCTTGCTTATGCGCCCACTTCTTCCTTCCCAGCCATGATTTGATATTATCATAAAAACATGAATTTGTACAATTTTCAGAGGGGATTCTGATTGGTCAGTTTTTGAAATTTGATAATAAACAGCACCAGTGTCAGCAAGTGAGCCTAAAGTGTTGACTCAACAGCCATTCCGTTATAAAACACTGCTTCGTGTCCACATTGTATTTAAAAGGTGTATACACGGTGCATTTTTATAGCTTTTTTTGGTGGCAACTGATAAAAGCAAAAGAAAAGGCTGCATGGAAGAGCCTTTCTAACCTCATGTAGTGCAGCTCAGAAAAAAATTTTCCCCCAAAATAATGTGAAGATGGAATTATTTTGTCGTTATTATGTGTAGTCTTATTGCCATGACTTGTATTTTTTGTTAAAAGTTAAATCAATGAATAGTATACAGTAGCAATTAATATGACTTAGAGTTTTCTAAAATTGGTCATTTTAGAGCAGGTTTTTTATATTACTAATGCAACTTCTTTGAGGACATGGTAAGACTGCCCTGATTTGGAACTGGAAGACAAGAAGCTGAGGTTAGGCTTCTTTCTGTGGAAGAAGGCAATGACTATCTGTAGATACTATGCTGAAAAGCAGTTGATAGTTATTTTGGTGTTGATGGCCAGTGTCTGCTGTCTTGATGTTCTAAATATAGTAATTTGGATTTACACCTTGTAGATGTATACCCCACTCACTCATTCTCAGTCTGTTCAAGTGTGTGTTTTTCTCATGCTTGCATTAAGGTATCTTGCAGTTTCATGTATAATGTATTTTAGGCCTCTCTTAGCCTTCAAAATAAAAAGTAATGTATACATATGTGTATAAAAACAGTAAGAATGTTCAAAAGTTACCTGCAGGTTTGTCACTGAATGTTAGTTATGTTTTGCATTTTATTTCACTGACCAATCAGAGGATCAGAATTGTACAAATATGTATCCTTACTAACCATTAACCATCTGAGCTGTTATACTCTGTTCCGTTACCCCTCTTGATCTCACTTTCACAACCCCCCCAGGCACCGTTCTATTAACCTCTTCCTCAATGGCTATCAGAACTTTTGGATAGAAACAGAGGAATATTCATTTGAGGAGAAACTAGTTCAGGATTTGGCTGTAAGTACTGACATAACTGGGCATATGTTTCAATGCCCACTTCAGTGTGTATTCTATGTATCTATTATAAAATATATTTAATTTTTGTGTACTGTATGCATAAACTTAAAAAATAATAATCCTTATGCTTCAGAGCATAAGGTCATTTTCTGCTGTGGTCAAAAAGACATTGTCCTTTGATGCACACTGAAGTGCATTAAGGCAATCTGTGCCTTCAGATGAGCTATGTGATACTCATCCATGGGAAGAGAAATGGATTAGATGAACAGTCAGACTGTTTTTGTCATTATGGTAATTCCTATGTTTGTATATATTATTTTCTGGGGTGTTTTTAAAGCTTGATATTATTGATCCTTTTTCCTTTTAAGATTTTTTTATGCATAATTAATTTTAACATTTTCAACTTTGATACAAATTATTTTTGCTGTTTCCTTTTTGATGCATCATAAGGACAAGTAAATAAATGCAGCCATATTCAGGAAAAATGAAGCTTACCTGTGTACTTGATAAAAGGAATTGGTAAAAGTCAGGATTTGGTAGTGAACATCGGTTCAGAATGGCTACTGCTCTTTCTCTTCCCTCTATGTAGTTAGCTTGTCAAAAATACCTCCAAGGGGCTGATCTCCACCGTCTCTAAACTCCATGAAAGTTAATATACAGCTCCATGGATCATATGCAGATGCATCAGGAAGTGCTTCAGTGTTAACAGAAACAGTCATGCTGTGCTTTTTGAAGAGCCATTATACCTGATATTGTAGAGACATGGAATGCTTTGGGATGGAAGGGACCATAGAGATCACCTAGTTCCAACCCCCCTGCCATGGCTAGGGACATTCTTCCCATGCTCTGGCCAATTACATGGTCAGTCTCTGTTTGACTTTGTTGCTTCTTGCTAAAGGAAAGAATGAGGCCATTAATCAAAGCAGAGCCTGCAATTCTTTCGGATTTCCTAGAGAAGAAAATTGAACTTCTGTAATTACAATAATCACTATAATTACAAGAAATCTGCAATAACTAGTAACTGTACAAGATGTGATAACACAAGTAAGGTAAGGGTAATAATCTGATC
The DNA here is from genome assembly GCF_014805655.1 of Passer montanus. Taxonomy (NCBI): domain Eukaryota; kingdom Metazoa; phylum Chordata; class Aves; order Passeriformes; family Passeridae; genus Passer; species Passer montanus. The sequence goes on from NW_024365381.1 coordinate 5,984,079, forward strand.
TTTGGCCAGTTCTAACTATGTTATATTTTTAACTGCCAAAAAATGTTTGAAGTTTACAATAATTAGCATTAATGGAACCAAGGTTACTTAGAAATTATATATGAAAAGAGTGTAGCTAATGCTAGTCTGAATAGGATGTATCTGATGATGTTATTAAAAATTATTCCAGTATCTACTACAAAATAATTGAACTAGAACTTCCTTTCAATTCGGGTCAACTGGAGATGCATGATTACTCTTGAATAAGGCTTCCCCAAGACTTCCCTGTCTCATTCTCAATACCTTGCAAATGAGAAAATTCTAAAGTTACAAAAACAATTAATAAAACCATATACTCTTATCTCTTCTGAATCATACAGGCACATAATGTTGCAGGTTATGCTGTAATCTCCTGAATAAGATTAATATGGGCAGTTAATACAAATTGGATAGAATAAAATTACTGAAATCCTTTCCTAAGTTTAATTACTGAATTTTCTTCTTACTTATGAAGCTTAACTTTATATTCTAAATCTTGAGACAGACATCTCCAAAAAAGGATGAAGAGGAAGAAGAAGAGACTGAGAAAAACCATCCTGACCCACTTCATCAGATTATCCTCTATTTTAGTCGCAGTGCTCTTACAGAAAGAAGGTAAAAGAGCTGTGTGGAAAAGCCCACTGAGTGAAAGCACACAGTAGCTGAATTTTTAGTAACATTACCAAAGTGGTTTAACATAAGTGTAGTTCATTATTGTACATGGTGAATACCTTTTTCCCTCTTAGTTTCACTAGAGTTTTCATGTATTTAACTCAATATAACCTTTACATTGAGATATATATTGACTATTTTTGACATTTTAAAAGCTTGGTAAATACCAAGTGCAGAAATGTTTGAGCATGACTTCGCATGGAAACACAAATTCTACAGGAACTGCAGGTTCAATCAGACTACCTTGCCCTGGTCTCTCCTGGTAATTAATAGATGTGTGTTCTTGGTTTTGGTATTCATTACATTTCACTCAGTAAGTCAGAAAAGGTTCTGTTGATGTTTATGAATCTCATTGCCAGCTTCTGCTTTGACTTTAGATTATTGATTTGAATTAGATTTTTATGACTATTCCAGAGTTTCATATACTTTTTCAGTATGACTAATAAAATCTTGCCATCTGACAGTTATAATTATTCTAATTTATATTTCCATATCACTTTTCTGCACCTTCAACAGCCAATGATGACCCAAAATGACTAAGTTGAATGCACAAATATACCTCTAAATTGTTTGAGTAAAAACTGAGAGATTTGGATTTAGATAAGAGAAGTCCTTCATGACACAATTTTCAAGTTTAATAGCTTTTCAAGTAGACTACTTTAATAAAATACCCTTTAATAAAAAAGGTAGTCATACGAAATCTTTATATTACTATATCATAAAATAATTTAAAATCTTTTTATTCTTCACAGCAATCTAGGACACGATCCTCTATATATTGCCTATTCTGCCATGATGGCAAAAGTAAGTACATAATTTCAAGCTCCATTCCTCACTGCATTTAGGTACTTCCCATTAATTTTAGATGCTTCTTAAAAGTTTTCTTTCTTACATGGACTGCTTGATAGTATCTTCTGTATTTTTAATGAAGCAAATGCTGTTCAGAGTTTTACATATATGTATAATGAGAAATTTCCTATGTTAAAACAATACTATAAAATTTCAGTCGGTGCAGTCCTTTCACTTGACACTTTTTGCATATGATTAACTCCTTTTAAAGCAGTTTAAACCCATAAGTTATGTTTATTATTTAGGTAATTATTTTTGGGTTAATACTTGAATCTGTCAAAGTCAGATTTTGCAACATATTGATTACAGCTGATTTGTGATGAGAGCTTGACTGTGAAGAGAAATATCATGGCTATAGAGATATGACACAAGATTATGCACCCTGCAGTTACAGGGTGTGTACGTAGTTGGATGAATACCCTGAAATACTCCACATTAGGGACTATCAGCTTCTTAGTGCAGATAAGCACAATTATGTACAATTAAAGGTTTTTAAAATCTTCTTAACATCTTTAGTAATTGCTTGAGAAAAATATTTGTCAATTTTTGTAGAAATACTATAGCAAAAGTAGGCATTATGTTTGTTAATAAGCAAGATCTTGTGATTTCTGTTTTTAACATCAAAAGAGCTGTCAGGAAGAAGAAGAGGGAGATGAAGAAAAAGAAAAGACATTTGAGGTGAGAGTTTAAATAACATTTCTTTCTCATAATCTATTGTAGAAGTACTTTAAATATGTCCATTGGAATACATGCAAAAATAGCACAGCACATTGTGTGTTGAACACAGCAAGCTGGTTTGCTAGGTTATTCATATTAAAGAAAGATGGGGTGTTTTGAAGCTTTGGAGTCAAACAACCCATGGATTTTAGAGGCAGATGGTCTTCAACAACTTCAGATTTCTCATCTTCCTATTTTTTCTGGATCCATTCCAATCTGTAGTCTGTTCTCATTTTGTTCCCAAACCCAGGAGAAAGAAATGGAAAAGCAGAGAACTCTCTATCAGCAAGCTCGCTTGCATGATCGAGGAGCTGCTGAGATGGTCCTTCAAATGATTAGTGCAAGCAAAGGTAATGCTCTGTGTTATCTTTGAAGTATACACAGGTGTGTTATGTCATTGTAGCTATCATGTAAATATCATAAAAAGCTTCTATACAACACTGAATGAGGCAAAATAAATGTCAGTAACAACTGCACTAAGTTCCAGACTGCATTTCTGATTGAAGAGCTCATAACTGCAAGTTTTAAGGAGTGTATCCTTGTTTTGACAGGTCAGACAGGACCCATGGTTGTTGAAACACTGAAACTTGGTATTGCTATTCTAAATGGTGGAAACACCATAGTTCAACAGGTAATGCATTTCCAACTACTGTGAGTCTTGCTTGCATAAATGAGGCGAGCAATTTTGAGAATTTTAGTGTCCTGTTGTTAAAGTTAATGTACTCAATTTTAAGCCAAACAGTGAAGAAATATCAGTGTAATTTTGGTGCAAGAACAATTATATTATTTTTTGCCAGTGATTTGCACTACAAGGCACTAATTCAGGAACTTTTAAATTAATCTAATTTCAATATAATTAATTATAGGGGTTTATTACCTTTTACCTTTACTATTTTATTTTAGTTTATAAATATTAATTAATAATTAATTGCTAGTTATTTTTTATTGTATATATTTTTAATGTTGTATTTTTTCCCTTCAAAAATATACAACATTTAGAAAATGCTAGACTACCTGAAGGAGAAAAAGGATGCTGGATTTTTTCAAAGCCTTTCTGGCTTGATGCAGTCCTGCAGGTAAAACCATAAATTGCATTATTACAGGATCTGTTTTATTCATATTCACTGGCTTATTGCTCAGTGCAGGAGGATGTATTAGATTTAAATTACAGTCACAGGTTGTAGAACTCTTATGGGAAAGTTTTGTGAATCAGAGGAATAGCCTGTTAATCCTTTAGACTATTCTTCCAAAGGAGAAAATAAAGCAAAAGACTGCACATGCTTTTGAAGACTTATTATGAAGAGACAGAAAAGTAAAATATAATGCCTCCTTTACTGATCCTAGATCCCTCAAGGTTTTTGTCTGGTAAGTTCCAAGGATGGAGAAGAGTCACACTAAAGGAGAGACAGGCCAGGGGAGCTTTACTAAGCTTCAGATTTGGCACATTTCTTGCGAGTTGCATAATTTCTGCCTCTTCTGAATCCTCTGCATATGCATCAGATCTGTTAAAGTTGACATGTGATCAGTGAGACTCTAATAGTCCATTCCCTTGATAAAACAGTTCAAATTAGTTTTGGTAAAAGACTCCCATGCAGAAGATAGAAAATTTCTGGTATTTTTGATTACTCTTACAGTAGACAACCTCCTTTTTTCACCCTTTTAAAGAACGAGAAGGGTTCTGAAGGAGTAGACTGGGAATTAGAAGTGGAGGAGCTGTATGAATAGAGATTAAAATGTGGAAGGAATTGTCACCTGCATTGCAGAAATTATTGTTGAATAGTTGCAGCCTAATTAAATAATCTCTGCCTTGTCATTTTTTCATTTATGTAGAACACTTTAGCAGGAATTTGCTCAAACAGGCCCTGCTGTGATATTATTACCAATTGTGTATATGTATTATTCAGGACTTCATTAAAAGAGGTATTGATAAGATTACTTGAACATGATAAGAAAATTAAAATGATGTTTTAAGAAATGATTTTGGTTTTATTGATGTCACTAGATTGCATATGTGACTGCATTTCTATTTAACTGAACTAAAATTAGGTAATGTAGAATTTTATTGGAGGGTTTGAATGAAAGTATTCCAGCTGGTGGTAAGAATCATGATTTGCTATTCCATGTGCTGAGCTATGTATGCCAAGTTAACAAAATAAAATTCAAATATCAGTGTCTTTGGTCCTTGGAAGAGATGGAACCTCTGATTACATTTCTTTCTTGTGCATATAGAATCAGAAATTCCATACATCTTCTGAATAATATAACCATGAATAATATATACAGAAACAATATAATAAAAGTAATAGTGACAACTTAGTGGAAAAGAGTGTGAGAGAGAAGCAACAGCAGTAGTCTGCTTTGGTGGTAGGTTTAAATCAACATAAAGAGTAATATTTCAGGCTCCTTTTCCACTCCTCATTTGTGCATGAAACTGTGAATGTCATTATCAGGAGGGAAGTTAGGTAAGTGGTGAGATATGACCTGAGACCCATTTCTTGTCAGAATTGGACACTGGACCTTAGTTTCATCCAAAGCTCATTTGTATTAAATAAAAGTATTAAATAAAATATGAGGCATGCATGTCGTAGTGGGTCAAGAGTAGTTGTTGAAGGCCTCTAGAAATTTTGTAGATGAGAATGATTTTCCATTGGTTACTATAATCCTTTTTCCTGTTTGTGCTGTTGTTTTTATTTTCTTTAAATATAAGTGTTCTTGACTTGAATGCGTTTGAGAGACAGAATAAAGCGGAAGGCCTGGGAATGGTCACTGAAGAAGGAACTCGTAAGTAGAATGAAATTGATACCAGTAGTGCTTCAAACATTATTTGTGCTTCCTTCTTTAACTTGAACTGTTGTTTACTGTGGCTTGAGGTTTCTGTTGTTAAACTTACTATAAGTAATTCTAGGCTCTGGGTTCTGAATATGCTTTTTTTTTTTTTTACAATATCTTTAGCAATAATTTTTAAGAAAAATATTGTAACTTCCAATATTCTTATCTTGTATTCTTGTTATTTTTCTTTGATCCACAGTCATCGTTCGTGAGCGTGGTATGTTTGGGTTTACAGTTTTTGATACTATTGTTGCAAAAGTGTGTTGCAAATACAGAGAGAAATCTCTCATTGCATCTTCTCAGATTTCTTTAGGTTTAGCTTTATGGTCTGCAGCAGGTTGTGTGTTTAGCTTGAATAAAGAGTTTGATGCTTATTAAAGAAGTATCACTCATATTTAAGGCATGATTTTAGTTATGACTAACAATTTACTTATTAGATATATATCCTGTTGCCTTTTTTTTTCTAATTAGTGTTGTTTTTTTAACCATGGATGCATTGGAGTGCTAAATACTTTGGCTCTGCTTTTTCTGTCTCAGTTTTTCTTTTCATTATTATCAGTCTGTTTCTTTTAAATTGCTTTAACGCTTTTAAATACTGGTTCTTTTATTAAAATTCCAGTTTAAAAGGTTACTGTAAGATTATGTGTTCTGTATAATCAATCATAACAATTGTCACATAATCATTGTATTTATATATTTTAAAGGTGAAAAAGTCTTGCAGCATGATGAATTTACTCGAGATCTATTTAGATTTTTGCAACTTCTCTGTGAAGGGCATAACAATGGTAAGAGAACAGAATTAATTTTGTAGAAAATGTGTGGTGAGTCTGTTCCTAAACAGAGTGCAATAGAACCAATATTTTCCTCTAATGCATTAAGTTTCCTGAGGGGAAACTGGCATGACAGCAATTTGAATTGCAGAGTTCAATTTGATTTTTTAAATCTTAATTTAGTTTCGGTGTTTAGCATATTGCTAGTAAAGCCTGTTCCGAGTCACCTGGATAACAATTCTTCAGTTGGATAGATAGATATACATTGGATCTAAAGTTGAATTTCTGTGACATAAGCATCTGTATCCAACAATATATTTAAAAAGATGGCATTCCCCATGAAAATAGAAAAATAATGTTGTATTTTTTTTCCTTTGTATACTAACCAAGCACAAATCACTTCTTATTTCAGATTTTCAAAATTACTTACGTACTCAGATGGGCAACACCACAACAGTGAATATTATCATTAGTACTGTTGACTATCTCTTGCGTCTTCAGGTGAGGAAAAAACAGATGAAAATGGAGCATAACATGTTGGCTTTCCTTCAGTTTAGATTCACAATTTATTGGAATCAAACATAAAAATTCTCTCTAAAGGGATACCTAAAATGAAGAGGCGGTTTTTTTCCATATCTTTTTTCCTTTGAAAACAGATGACATTTCAGAATTCTGTGTGGAATCAGATGTTTGATAATGGATTTCATTGTTCACTTCTGAAAAGAGTGAAAAATATTATTGTAATGAGAAATAGATGGACACAGATATGCTAAATTTCATCTGAATTACTGATTCAAGTTTTGGTGATATAAATGCAGGCAGTAAACACTGCATAGAGTATTCAAAACCAAAAAATGTGACATTGTTTTTTTCCTTAGGAATCCATCAGTGACTTCTATTGGTACTATTCAGGAAAGGATGTCATTGATGAATCAGGACAACGTAACTTTTCTAAAGCTTTGGCTGTCACCAAACAAATATTCAATTCTCTTACAGAATATATCCAGGTAAACAGAATGTGTTTCTCAAGGTACTAACAGAGAAGTTCCATGCTCACACAGCATGATCATGTTCTTTCATCAACTTATAAATGCTCTGCACTTACATTTAAAAATTTTGATAAAGTCACATGGAATCACTGAACCAGTGTAAAGTGAAAACTAAAACATGCAGACAGCTATATATTTAACAGGATACAATTCAGTATTTATGCACTAGATACCAAGAGGTCTTGGAAAACCTTCTCAAGTAGCTTCATGCTTGCCTGAAACTTCTTTTTTATTTGTTTTGGTTTATTTGACATAAATAAAAAGTGTGTTTTTCTTAATTTTTTTTAGGGCCCTTGCATAGGTAATCAACAGAGTCTGGCTCACAGTAGGCTGTGGGATGCAGTTGTTGGCTTTCTTCATGTGTTTGCCAATATGCAAATGAAACTTTCACAGGTATTTTCAACATTAATTGTCACTGTGCACTCGCCTTCACTAAAACCAAACTTGACATTTACAGCTCAATTATACATTTTTGACGATGAATATGGCAGTTTGGTCTCTTCCTTCCTCTTGCCAAAACTTGAGGATCTGTCAGAGCAGAAACAACATTAAAAGCACTGAACATAAGTGGGCCAAGAGAAAAACTGAGAAAGACCCAAACAGGGAGGGAGTGTGATATTTGGTCAACTTACCAGTTAATTAATCAAAGACACTGAGCATGGGGCCACAGGCAGCATTCATTTCACTGTACAGAGCACAGTCCCACTCCACATCAGAATTCTGTGACTTCTGCTTAATGTATCCATGCACTCAAGCTCTGCACTGAATGCAACAGTGCAGAGTAATTTCCTTTCTTATTCAGTGTCTCTGCTGTCCTCTGATTTACAAAATTTCTTCCCACCCTATAGAAGTATAAGAGAATTTTGAGAATAGTATTTAGGGCCTTAATGTCAAACACAAATCTACATTAGACTTAGCATGTTCTGTAATTAAACTAGTTTAATTACAGAACAGTAATTAAAACAGTTCTAGTTCTCTTTGAGTGGCAATGCATTATGCCATTAAATATTGCCAGTGAAGCAAAAAAGGAGGGATTTCTTCTGAGACAGATACTTCCAGATCTGTGTAGCAACCAATTTTTTTATTTGTTTGTTTCTGCTGTCCCTTACCTCTACTTTGGCATTCCTTAATGCTTTATTAAAGCTTAAATTTATGGTGTTAATACCTCTGCTGCAGTAAGTTACGTGTTCTATTAGACTTCTGATAGCAATCATAATAAAATTACAATGAAATGTTGCTGAATAATGCAAATGAAATTTAGTTGATCATCTTTAATACCATTTCACTCTAAATTTATTTAGTTTTCCATATAAATACAAATTAAAAACAATCTTACAGTTCTTTTTTGGTCTTTTTTTATTAGGATTCTGCTCAGATTGAATTGCTTAAGGAACTGCTAGATCTACTAAAGGATATGGTAGTGATGCTCTTGTCACTGCTTGAAGGTTGTACCTGTTTTTCTTTATGGTCAAATATGATTATCTCCCGTTCCTAGTGTAAAGCACTATTCTCACTTCCTAGTGTAAAGAACTATTATTATGTTCATCTTTCAAAACTGCTTTTTAATTGTCTTTATTTAATCTTTGGGGAAAAAGACATTCTTCACATTTATTTAAGAATTATTCTGGAATACACATAGTCATGAAATAGAGGGCTGCTCGAGAAAAGCACATTTGAAGAAAAAATACTAATATTTAAGAACATTTTTGTTCTGTTTTCAGCACAAATATGAAATGTCATTATTTAAAATGTAGCTGTCAAATAACTTTCTATTATAATACACTACTCAGGTAACGTTGTAAACGGAACTATTGGAAAACAAATGGTGGACACGCTTGTAGAATCATCTAGCAATGTAGAAATGATTTTGAAGTTCTTTGACATGTTCCTGAAGTTAAAAGATCTGACTAATTCAGATGCTTTCAAAGAGTATGATCCAGATGGTAAAGGAATCATTTCCAAGAAGGAATTTCAGAAATCAATGGAGGCTCAAAAGCAATACATACAGTCAGAGATTGAATTCCTGCTGTCCTGTACAGAAGCTGATGAAAATGACATGTTTAATTACATTGACTTTGTGGAAAGATTCCATGAACCAGCCAAAGACATCGGATTTAATGTAGTAGTATTGCTAACAAATCTTTCAGAGCACATGCCTAATGATCCACGCCTTCAGAGCTTACTTGAGCCTGCAGAAAGTGTTCTGAATTACTTTGAACCATACCTTGGCCGTATTGAAATAATGGGTGGGGCCAAAAAAATAGAAAGAGTTTACTTTGAAATCAGTGAATCCAGTAGAATGCAGTGGGAGAAGCCACAGGTGAAGGAATCTAAAAGACAGTTCATATTCGATGTTGTAAATGAAGGTGGAGAGCAAGAAAAAATGGAACTCTTTGTGAATTTCTGTGAAGACACAATTTTTGAAATGCAGTTAGCATCCCAGATCTCTGAAACAGATTCATCTGAGAGGCCTGAGGAGGAGGAAGAGGCAGAGCCTGCTTATGTAGTGGATATTGGAGATGATGAGGAAGAAGAAAAGTCCCTGGAACCTGCTTCAGCTTTTGCAGTGGCCTGTGTTGCAGTGAAGAAGAATGTTGCCAACTTTTTGAAAATGGTCACTGTGAAGAACCTTAGGAAACAATACAGGAAAGTAAAAAAGATGACAATAAAAGAGATGGTGAAAGTGTTTTTCTCCTTTTTCTGGATCCTATTTGTAGGGACATTCCAAATGTTCTTTTCTATAGTGTGGGGGATATTCCAGATTCTTTGGAGCACTGTATTTGGGGGTGGCCTGGTTGAAGGAGCCAAAAACATAAAAGTTACAAAAATATTAGGGGATATGCCTGATCCAACACAGTTTGGAATCCATGATGATGTTATGGAAGCAGAAAAAGCTGAAGGTGCTGAGCATGGCATAAGAGCTGAACTTGGGGAGTTCGTGAAGAGTGAAAAGGGAGAAAATGACATAATCGCAGACATTTTTGGCATTCCTACAAAGAAAGAAGGATCAAAACATGGTCATGATGCTGGACTTGGAGATATTGCAGAAATCCTTGGTACTGAGATCCAAACACCTTTGGAAAACACGGTTCATAAGAAAAAAAGATTACAGGTAAATTAAAGAGATTTTGTATTTAAGATAATATTGATAATTATAATTACAGTAATAAACTACTGAATGTTAATAAGAGATTTATTTTATATTTAACTGATTAATATATATTATCAGTTAGAACTTACTTTATAATCTCTACATTTTTAAAAACCAACAGGAAATTTAAGTGTTTCAGTATTTAGATTTCAGTGCAGTAAATTGTTACTGTTGTTACTGTTCATTTGGACTTTATTCAAGACATAAACTACTAGTAAATTTCTAGTCACGGCTTTTGCTTTAAATGATTTATGGTCTTGTTTATTCTGGATACTCCATTTTTTCATAGTGTACTTCAATTACTTTTACAACTTATTATCTCCATAATAATGCCTATATGCTTTACTTGCAACATAGTATCCTTTTTTCCTTATTATTTGAAATATATTTGCCTGAATTTATTGTTAGCTTAATGTTTATCATGTAATTATTTAATTTTATTCTGCTTTATAAGGCATATAGTTTGGTCAACTCAGCCTGACTAAAGAGAATATTTTTCTGTGTTAAAATGGATAGAACTAAATGTCAAAACCAATTTATTTATCATATTTGGAAGACAGTATATTTCACTTTACATCTCAAGTCTGTTCCTACTTGTTATTCAAAAACATCTTTTCTCTCATCATTAACCCACCTCTTTATGATATACTTTCCAGATATCTTCAAGATAAATCTAAACTGTGCAACTTCTTAGGGCATTATTTTCTCTTCATTAGTACATTTTTCTCCAGATTCTGGTTCTTGCCTAAATGGAACTACATTTTTTGCATTTGTTTTTCTTGTCTGTTTATTAAGCCATTTTTATGTGTGGACTTAAAAGTTACAGTCTATTAAAATCCTGTCTCATTAGCATAAATATAAGGTGGCTGGTATTTAAAAAATAAGTATTTTAACACAAGAATCTTGGCAGGTATAAGTAAACACATTAGAACTTTCTTCAATAGTTGAAGTATGTATTTTCATTCAGATCTGAATAAACACTTTAGAATATGCTTTGCTTAATTTTGATTTATACATTTCTTACAGATGTGTTTGATATTACTGATGAAAATGCTCTGTAATTTTTGCAGATAGTTTGAGTCATTCAATGTGAAGTCAGTTATGCAATTTATCCAGCTTTATCTTTGGTATGTTATCTAGTGCAACTTACCAAAGCAATGTTTGCACTAATTCTGTATTACAGGAATTGCTATTCATTTCACACTGTGTATATAAATGCTCACATAATCTAGTTAGAGGAGTGGATATAAAGAATAAGTGGAGCTCAAAGCAGAAACAGCAGTGTAAGAATCAAAACTTCCCTTCAGGAAATCACTATGTTGTTCTTAGGCATCTGCAATGATATAACTCACACAAATGGATAGAAATAGAAAATCAGGTCTATATACTACAAAAGTGTACTGGTAAGGTCAGTGACATTTACCACATAGCCAAAGAAACTGCAAAATAACCTACGGAATCATATATGATGAAGCCTTTCAGGAGTTCACTTTTACTGTAAGGCTCTACAGGAATCTGAGAGTTATGTGGGTTCACAAATTAGAAAAGTAGTAGTGACATAACAGTTTGCTGATAAATCTAATTATAGGTAGGAATAAAATAAAAAGCTAACTGTGAAGTTACCTTAAAATAACAGATAAAAATCAGGAAAGTGATGAATACACGAGGAAAATTATAATTTTATCTGTAAAATGCTTCATTTTGATCTCATTGTTACTGTTCAAGTATGAAATCTTGGGAATAGAATTGAGTTGTACAACATTATCAGTTCAATGATAATGTCAGTCAAGCAAACTGAAATTCTGAATTGTTGAGAAAGGAAGAGAGGAAGCCCCCACATTATTATGCTCCATGAATCTTAATTAATCTGTGTCTTGAAGACCAGGTTCTCTCAGTTCAAAAAGAGTGTGATAAAACTGGAAAAGATTCAGTAAAGATCCATGAGCTGTTAAAACTCCATATTGAACAAACCTCTTATATGGAATTAAGTAAATTAAGGTTCTTCAGCCTGGAAAAGAGAAAATTGAGAGAGCATATATGCATGAGAAGTATAGGGATTTATTCATTCTCCTACCACCCCTACCCATCAGAAGAACCAGGCATGATCATATGATCTCTCAATTACCCTCCACCAGCTTGAGATCTCAGGGGAGATTATTTAAGAAAGAGTTATACCTGCATTGTTTACTAGGTTCCACAGATAATATGTGAGATACACAAGGGAAGATCAACTTAATAAATTCTTTCCTATATCCTTTTCCCAGTTACTTGTGAGAGATAGGCATCCAGATGAGTAGTGGCAGAAACTTTAGATCAGTGCATATATGTGTTAACTGGAAATGTAGGACCAAGAGACAACTCTCTCTAAGCACTTCAAGAGAATACAGAAGAGGATTAAGAGTTAGGACAGGTTTTTGAAAAAGCGAATGGAGACAAATTTCAGCCCTTTCGATTTTTTTCTGAGTCAAGGCCCACATCTCTTGGACTTCCATTGAAGCTTAGATACTTCAACTGCATTTGAAATGAGTTTACCTTGATCTTGTAACACCAAACCTAAAGGTGTTTAACATCCAGACCCCCTGCAGCTTCTTTGCTGCAGTTAGCCATCTGTAAAACTGTGTATTGGTTCTTCCTTATCCCAAGGGAAATCTGTAAACACAACACTAAAGAGGGTTGTGTGGTGTGCCAATAAAGGTTTAATGAACCATCAGCCCAGGTAAGATAAACAGCTTGAAGAATACATTGTTTAAGTAGAAGTTCTTCAAGTATTTGTCTGTTTTCAGTTGCACTACTTGATCATGGCCAAGTAATTGAGTTTTGTAATATCTGATAGTTACATAGATATTTTTCAGATGTTTGATGATAACATTAATATATTGTTTCTTGTTTCAATCAGTAATTCCACTGAGTCTTTGTGGGTGACTTTAGTATCAGGATATGATCTGGCTGTATGATCTGGATCATCCTCAGCTGGTCACATAATTTGCCTGATCACTGTGTATAATTAAGTTGTTCAGTCAACTGGACTAGTTAGAGTATTGATAACACTATACAGAAAAAATTCTGCCTTTTTCATTGTTAAAATATAGCCTGATCTCCCTATCTTTAAAAATCAAACACTTTAAAAGTGTTCTATAAAAATATTATTGTTTGTTTCTTAGAAGACAATAACTAAAGTGAGTAGAATTTTATTTGAATAGATAATTTTTGACAGTTAAAATACTTTTTGCAGATATCTGAAATTGCAAAAGAAGCTGGAACACAAAGCAAAGCAGAAGCTGAGAAGGCAGAGTAAGTTAATTTTACAAAATTACTGTTTAACTCCTTGGTACTTCCTAATGTTGAACAATTTGGCCAAAAATAACACAATAAATGCTCAGTATTCAAATAACTTTCTGTACACTTTGTCTCATCAGTATTTTGAAAATATACTAAGGATTTTGCAAATATACTAAAAGACGGCAGACCATGTCACTAGGCAACACAATGGCAATCTGATTTTTGTGGTCCTTGACAATTATGCATATACAGATCTGTGGCTATTGTCTTTTTAATAATTCACATAAAAATCCCCAAAACTTCCTTTAAAAATGAGCACCAGTCTTATAAACCTCTGCAGCTTATCATGCTTTCTGGTTTCCCTACTACCCATTACAATTTTCATGGAATTTTCAACGGACCATTTAAACACAAGATTTAACTAACCCAACTATTTTTATTTATTTCTGTTTTATCAGATCTTGACAGCAGATACATTCCTTTGTCCAGTCATCCTATATATGACTGCCTAAACAATATTTAAAATACTTATCTTGCTTTAGCAGCATGCTACTATTAAGGAGCATCCTGTCTGCCTGGACCTGCAGTCACATTGTAGTAACAGATTGAAATATTTTGTAGAGACACACAAAAGGTGTCCTAGAGATTCTTACAGATTCAAAAGCTATACATAATTATATTTTTGTCTTTTTTTTTCCATTTTGCTTCATGTTTAAAATATTTACTTCAGAGTCAACAATCTTTCTCCTGTCTGCCAAAGTGAATTTTTTTTAAAGCATGCCATAAGGGTCTATATTGACAATCATATTGATGCCTCAACATTATGTCACACATATGGAAATCCAGGTTTTGGGTTTTTTGTGTTAGTAACTAAATTGCTCTAATGCTACATACAGTATAAAAAATAAATTTTAAAGCCAAATTTTATGAACTCAAATTCATTCGAAATGAATGCATCTACATTTGGCTAGATATTTTTGTTTAGTTAACCTTTCTTCTAGCATGGAAGATGGTGAGAAACAAGATAAAGCAAAGGAAGTACAATCTGAGCAGCTAGAAGAGGGGAAAATGAAGAAAAAGAAGAGAAGGCATGGACAAAAAATTGAGAAACCAGAGGCTGTTATGGCTAACTTCTTCAAAGCTTTGGAAATTTATCAGACAAAAATGCTTGTAAGTTTGTCTTAAATTCTTTAATTGCTGAATATTTATTTATAAAACCCTTTTATGATAATTAAGAGAGAAAAGTCATCAAAAAGGAAAGTTTGGTAAGAGTGTTCAGATGATTGGCTGTCGTCAGTTTGTTGTGATTTTATAATACTTTTTAGAGTTATATAATTGTTTCTGTGTGTAATTTGTAACAGGACACATTATCCTCTTGAGCTCCTTTTTAGGAGCTCCCCATTTTCCACAATCTAACTTGAGAATCTTTCACTCTACTTTGTATTTTTCTTTGTTCTTAAAAGCCACAAAATGTTGAGTTCTCTGAGAACTCTCAAGTAGTTTTTTGTAGTATTCTAACATATCTTTCCACACTTCTTCTATTTCAGTGTTTTCTGACTTATAATTTTAAGGCCATTATTTAAATTCCATTTATCATGAAAAAGGGGAATAGGCTGCCAAGAAATGCTCTTGCTTATTATAAGTGGTGTGTGAAGAAAACAATTATGTATTTACTGTTTTTAAAAGCTTGCTATCCGTTTTTCTTCTTTTCGTATTACTCACAGGCTACGTTTAATTACTTTTTATTTTTTACTTTCAGCATTACTTGGCAAGAAACTTTTACAACTTAAGGTTTCTTGCTCTATTTGTTGCATTTGCCATCAATTTTATTCTTCTGTTTTACAAGGTAAGGTACCATTGTTCTTTAAATATTTTGTTAGTACCAGAAGATACACTAATTTAATGTTTGTATTATTCTGTTTTTATTTTATTCAGGCTGAATGAAAAGAGATTTTAAATTTCTCCTTTATAATTGAGTTTCTAGGCACTTTTCCATTTAATCACATAAGTCTGTTATTGTTTGGACTGTTGATCTTGTTCTGGAAAAATTGAAATCTACTAAAATTATTCAAATGTCAAAATTGTTGAAATATTTTTCTTTAATTTCTTCTCAAGATATTAAAAGACTTCAGTTAATCTGGTTATTCTCCGTTACTTCTTTTTTATAGCAGGCTAGAGCTCTTTTTGTCTAGCTCACTGATGAAGAAGGCTATACATGCACAGTTTAAACTTAATCTTAGAGGTTCACCCGAGTTGCTTCAGGTTCTCATGTATAACACCAGATGACACAAAGTAGAACATCCTCAACAGCCTCCACCAATTTCTTTAATGAATCTTCACAACCTTAAAATGAAACCCGCTAGAATTCAATAAAGAGAATTCCCATCCATAAATGCCTCATTTTTTCCCCCTTTCCACACTGAAGTCTGGGAGAAGAGTTCTGATTTATCTATATCCTGAAATTTGGACCTTTTGATTTTCCCCTCCTAGATACAGAATGAAAGTTGTAATAAGCTGATGAACCTTGTGTTTTCCAATATTACACATTCTATTACGTATTCTGTTACTTAAACCAAAAACTGCAACAACAAAAGCAGCTGGCTGAACATTCAGCCTATAAATAACTGAGTCCTGTTCTCAAATACATCAAAATGCATCTCCTATAACACAACTACATTCTCAGAGGCAGGGCAGGTAAAGATGTAAAAAGCTCTTGGGAGCTGGGCAGAACGTACATGCACATTCCAGGAGAAAGATATCATGGCTGTTTAGGGCTTTCCCCTTGTCACTTTCCTTCTTTCCCACAGGGTTAGAGAAGATGGACTTCAAATATACATGTAGAATTCTGCTTTCGTCAATGCCAGTCTTCTTTTCTCCCCATTCTTCTTTTCTTTGAGTCTGATGGGTGACAACCCATTCTGTTGAAGAGCAAGGAGAAAAGTTCGTGTCTATCAGTGCAAGTCCATCTGTCATACATAAGGAAGGGTCAGTGGCAGTCAAACAGGACTGAACAGGACTTGAGCTTACAGATAAAGCTGTCAATAAAGCACCCCTAGGGATTTAATTTTAAAGGGCAGGTTTTTAAAGTCATTGGAAGAATTTAGGGCAGTATGTCAGCTGATGAAACACTGTACATAATTTGTAGGCTCTAAACTGAGTCATGAAATAAAAAGTTATGAACAGTGTGTACACTGTGATTATATGAAAATAATATTAAAATTTTGCTTATTTTTAGACTCGAGCAATCAGGAACTATGTAGATTACCAAAAAAAAAAAAAAAAAAAACCAAAAAAAAAAAAAAAAAACAAAACCAAACCCTGAATTCAGTCATAACAGATAAACCTGTCATTCTTCACTTCTTCCAAGAAACAGTTTTTGTATATCTTTTTCATAGGTTTTAGTTTTGCTACAGCATTGTTAGAGAGATTTGTAAACTGTATGTATTTGCTTTTTCCAGATTTTCTTTTCAGTGACATGATGTGGAGACTTATGCTATGCAAATGAAGAATGTTTAGAGCTAATTATCTATCATCTTCCTTTGAGCAGGCTTTGAAAACATCATTTGTAATTAAAGGAAAAACTTTTAAATTTATTTTGTTTTCAATATGCTTGAATTTTTCTCAGGTGACAGAAGAACCACTTGATGAAGTAGAGGAAGACTCTAATCTCTGGAACTCCTTTGCTGAAGAGGAAGAAGAGGAGGGCATGGTGTTTTTTGTTTTAGAAGAAAGTACTGGCTACATGGCACCTGCTCTCAGAGCACTGGCAGTTATTCATACTGTCATCTCCTTTGTCTGTGTGATTGGATACTACTGCCTAAAGGCAAGTTCTTAACCCTACTGCTAATCTGTTTGTTAACATGGGCTATGTCCCAAGGTGGCTGGTGGTGCTAATACTGAAATAGCTATTTGTACCTAGCTGTTTACAAATTCTCAGTGCTCAACAGGTAAATGTTTTCCTCCTGTATTCTGGCCAGCAGAAATGGAGTTAACTTTCTTCCTAGCAGTGTGTGTGTGTGTGTGTTTTGGATTTGTGTCCAAAACAGTGCAGATAACACAGCCACATTTGGTTATTGCTGGACAGTGTTTGCACAGTGAGGGCTCTGTCTTTGCTTTACCCACTCTGTGCATCCCTCAGCAGGTATGCTGAGAGGGGTCACAGCCAAGACAGCTGAGCCACCCAACCAGAGGGATATTCTGCACTCAGCAATAAAAAGCTGTGTGGGGGAGAGGGTTGGGGCTTGACTGCCAAGGTGGCCACTGCTCAGAGGCTGCCTAGGCATTGTTCTGCCTGGTGTGGGAGATTCTAGTCTTACATTTTTGTGTTACAAAGAACCAAAAATACATAAACCATTACAAAGATGGCCACTGTCACTTTCACAGGTCCCTCTGGTTGTATTCAAGAGAGAAAAGGAGGTAGCTAGAAAGCTGGAATTTGATGGACTATACATAACTGAACAACCAACTGAGGATGATATCAAAGGACAGTGGGATCGCCTTGTTATAAATACTCCGTAAGAAAAATCAGACTCTATGTAAACTGCTTATAATATTATAGCTCATTAAGCCACTGATCTAGAACCTTTCCTGTCCACCAGTCACTTAGTTCATCTAAAAGAAAGGCATTTAGCCCCTTATATTAGATGCTACAGTAGTAGATTCTAACGTGAAATCCTGTATTATCTGTTTATTTAATAAATACTATGATAACACATACATTCCACTTCCTTTTCATTTCTAGGGTTTGCAAGGGTTAGGTATTTTAACTCAAAATGTCTCTCCAAGACATTTCACATATTAGTCTCTATTGAGAAAGTTTTAAAAAGATAAAAGTTTTTTAAAAGATAACTTCCATCCTTTCCAGTGACTATTTCACTTGTACAGTGTACATATTCTCATCCCTTTCTTTCCCATTGCTTGGTTAAGAAATTTGTACATGACAAGACGAGTAAATCTAGTGAAAAATAGCATTTCTAGAATTTGAGTAGGTCTGACAGGAATATATGTCAAATTGTAGGCATTACCAAATACTGTAGTAGTCATACTATGATTCTAAGAATCTCAGTAAGCTACAGCATTTTGTAGGAGTGGCACAGACAAACACAGCAAGTCAGCTCTCTTCCCACAGAAAGAATGCCTTGACTACAGGCTGCTTTTTGGAATTTACTGGTAGGTTTAGATTAGCTATTAGGGAGAAGTTCTTTACTATAACAGTGAGGCACCTAAACAGGTTGCCCAGAGAAGCTGTGGATGTCCCAGCCCTGGAAGTGTTCAAGGCCAGGCTGGATGGGGCTTGAAGCATCCTGGTCTAGTGGAAGTTGGCCCTGCTTATAGGAGGGAGTTGGAACTAGATGATCTTTAAGGTCCCTTCCATCTATGCTTCCATGATTAGAATTTCTAAAATACTGGAAATTCTTGAATGCTTTGTTTTACTACACCTAAGTTTTAAGAATTTTCTTAATTTCATTCAGCAATATGGACTAGTACATATTATTAAAGTTACAACCAAAGATAATTGGGAAACTAGAGAGCTTGCTTATTTTCCAACCAGTTTGCTGAAGATTAACTTACTGGGTATCTAGATGGGTTGCTATCAAACTATTGACAGCAACCCATCTAGATACCCAGTAAGTTAATCTTCAGCAAACAGAAGCATGAACTAATGAAATACACTGTCAACTTATCCTTAATGACATGCTGTACAGTCTGTTCTCAGCATGTTGCACTGTCTACTGAAGTTAAACAAAAGATTAAGACTAATTTGAGCAGGCTAATCCTTCCCTCTAATGTTAACTGAGTCTCGAGGTTTAGTGCAAGTACTGTACGATAAGAATAACCACTGCTGGAGGGTACCCAGTGTTCTGTATAAACTGAAATGTGCTTTCTATAATGGGAAAAAAGTAATTAAAAGTGCGAAATATGTACCCTGACAAATTATTGGAGTTTTTTCTGAAAGAGAGAGACACAAGCTGGCTACACTATGATATATTTTGCTTAAAAGCCTGAGAAATCAAGCAAAAAAATAATACAGAGCATTGGACTAGAATATACCATCCATTCCAGTCGCTAGAAGCATTTGCCTTTATCTGGATTAATTTAATTCAGAATTCCAATTCAGAAAGGTAAAAGTTGGAGCATAGTCATTGGGAAGTTTGCTTCACATCCCAGCAGAACATAGTTGTGGAATGTCATTCTTCTTGTGCTAGCATTTACTTTATTTTACCAATACTGTTCTTTAGTTTAAGTAGTTCTTTTTCTCTTTGCATTCCTGTATTATTTGTCAACTCAGTGTTATTTCCAGGAAATAAGGAGAGAAAAATCTTAAATTTTGTAATGTTTCCTGCTAACTGGCATTCCTCAAAACGGGTATAATAGACAGTAAGATCATTAGAATGAGCAGTTCCAGGATACTGAGAGATATATATATATATATATATATACAGTAAGATCATTAGAATGAGCGGTTCCAGGATACTGATATATATATTTATATATTTGCTATATATTGGCAAATGATCTTGAATTTTCTTGGCAAGTTAAAGATTTTTATATATTCTGTTGGCAAACTGTCAACTGGTTTGTGTTCAAGTGTTCAGCCTCTGTTTGAAATGTAACCCAATGAACTAAAAAATTGTTTATCCTTTAAGATTATATTTTTTTTTCTCTGAAAATCATTGTCTGGTCTGATTTTTATGGCTAGGGATGATAAAGTATTTATTTAGTAGATGAATGATATTACAGTGACTAACCTGCTACTAAGGAATTGTTACGTTTATCAGGCCATAGTGTTTAGCCTGCTGAGCTTTTGTAGCCAGTCATATTTGTGAATGAGAAAAACAAAGAGGGTTTGTAGGGGGAAGATTATATTGCAGAAAATTATGATTTATAACAGCTGTTGTCCCCATGAAATCATTCTCCTAATTTGAAGTGCAGTGAGTGAAAAAAAATTGCAATGATCAGGAACATGGTATTTTGTCTTTTTTTCCTTGTTTTTTTTCCCTTTTCCCTAACAAGTTTAAATATCTTTGCCTTATCTATGTAGGTCCTTCCCTAACAATTACTGGGACAAATTTGTGAAACGGAAGGTAGGTTTTTTATATTTCTATTATGCTTTTGAGAGCAATAATCAACTATTTGGTTAATTTGGATATCCATATGCTTCTGTACACATAAATACAGAAATAACAGAGAACTGGAATTTGTTTTATGGAAGTCATTGTTGTGTTACATGTCTTGGTGAACAGGCAGCTGTGGCGTAGGTGGGAGGAGGGAGGAAGACAGAAGGCTGTGGTTTCCTTCCTAGACTCAGACATTTGAAATAACTTTGTACTGTCAATCAGCACAAAGCAGGTCTAATTTGCAATCATTGTCATCTTTAGGATACAAAGCCCCCTCATTGCCCTAAAAAAAGAAAAACATGCCAGCTTAAATGACAGAAAATTATACATAAGCTTTCAGATAATAGCCTCTAATGCTTCTATTTTTCTTTTTTATGCTCCCCTGGTTTCCTGGGAGTTCTTACTGTTCTAGTAGTGTTAATTGTGAAGGACTTCTTTTTTAATTCCTGAGGACTGCTGGTTTAGAGTAGGTGACTGTCACTGAGGAGTTTCTGTGAGCAAAACCTTCCCTTTTTCCCTTTCTAGGTTATTAACAAGTATGGAGATTTATACGGAGCAGAGCGCATTGCAGAACTTCTGGGCTTGGACAAAAGTGCCCTTGATTTTAGTCCAGTGGAAGAGAGCGAACCAGAAGAGGCATCTCTTGTGTCATGGTATGACTTCTGAGTTTCAGAGACAAATTATGTGCTGCAATAACTTCATCATCAAAGATAAAAGTGGATTTCATTTTGAAATTGTTGTGATTTTTTCCTCAACATGGAAAATTAGAATGGAGGAGTCTTCCTAGTGTGGAAATAAAATAGATTTTTGTTTGTTTTAAAACACAATCGTGTTATAAAAGTAAGAAAAAAAATCAGCGAATTTATGCTGACTGATATAGTTGGCCACTCTTTCATTTTCAACAATATTTAATGCAGCATTTTTAAGGTCTTACAACAAAGTTTATAATCCAGTATGCTCCTACATTAGTTGGTTTTCTCAATGTGTAAGATGCACAAGAAAGATTTCCCTTTGCATGCCATCCAATGGCTGATAAAATATTTAGAATATTGTAGAAGGCATTGCATTTTCTCTTGGTTATTCTGGGAATGTTTTACACTAGACAGAACACTTACCTCCTCAATTTAAGCAATCTGTGTTCCACATTTCACTACTTTTGGCATAGATCTTAAGTTTTTAAGTCTGGAATATGGAAATATCATTCTTCCTGAAATTTTTACATCAATTTTGTTGGTTTAGAAACTCTTTATCATGCTCAGAATTAATAAATACTCTGAAAAATGAAGTACCTGAACCATTCAAAAAATGAACAATTAATCTATATCACCACCTTCAGCAAAAAAAAGAATCAAGTGATATGACTAGCTGGCTGTTTATAAATATGGAATTCAATATTTATTTTCTGATATGTATGCATTTCAAAAATTGTTTATTTCTTAGGCTAAGCTCCATTGATACAAAGTACCACATTTGGAAGCTCGGAGTTGTTTTCACTGACAATGTGAGTATGTTACCCTAGATGAATATGCTTTGATTTATTCTAAACATGTATGTCCTCCGCCATCTGCTTTTATTTTCAACATACACAAATAATATTGCATTACAGAGCCATTTTAAAATATTTTTTTCTGTCTTGTGATTAGACTGAAGGATGTTTTACTCAGAATTATATATGACACATTATAGATAGTTATAACTGCTATTGTAGTAAATTATTTATTAAATTAATGGTTTAAAAGGTAGTTCAATAATTATTGTTATGTTACTTGCCCACATCAGCATCAGACCTCTTTGGTTCAACCTCAAGAAGTAGAAAATCCCGGCCATTAAAAAATGGGACTGAGTTTTTACAACGTAAAGTGATTGAGTGGAATTCACATGTTCCCAGGCTAGTCACGGGCTCAGCAGAGCACCATTCATCTTAAAATAAGTTATTAGTACTACCAATCATTGGTTGCTCTATCAGGAAACACCTGCCTTCCACACCCCAGCGGCAGTAGCTGTCAGGATACACAGGTTTTTCACATCCTTGTGATGTCTGTTTTTGGGGTTGTTGAGGGAGGCCGGTCTCAGCATTTTTCAACAGCAAAAGCAGGGTGACATCCCACTCCATCACTCGTAATTTTCAAAAGTTGGGAGAAGTTTCAGCTGTTTAATCCCTACGTAGGCAAAGTGTCCTACTATAACAACCTGAGTGACTTAAAAATGCTACATTCTGGATCCAAAAATGCACATCAGCACATGTTAACCTTCTACCACTTTTCACTTTTTCTGCAGTCATTTTTATACTTAGCTTGGTACACAACTATGTCTATCCTTGGGCACTACAACAACTTCTTCTTTGCTGCTCATCTGCTGGATATTGCTATGGGTTTTAAGACACTGCGAACTATTTTGTCTTCAGTCACTCACAATGGCAAACAGGTTAGTGCTACATGAAAAGGTTTGAAAAGAAATATACTTTGTAAAAGTACTGGAAAAAAATTGTTGTAATGGAAATATTGGAATGCAATTCATTTTTATGATCATTCATTTTTATAATAGGATTGATTATATCTTCTGCAGCACACTTAATACATACTTATATATATATATTATAACAATCTATAAATTATAACATCACCAAGTGATGACAGATAAAGAAGTGTCGTATACAATAGAAAACACAACATTTTACAAAAATATAAGAATATGAATTACTACCTAACCAGCTCATTCTATATTCTCAATGATGAGCTGATTGGTGATAAATATTAAGAATACACAATCCCTCCATAGCTACAGCAGTATTAATGACCTGGGCACTGAGATTTCAACACCTGGCTAATAAGAATGTGCTTAAAGGTGTGGGCATTCTGCACTGCAGAATATGCTTCTATGGCACTTTGTCATGCAAAAATCAGGTTAATAAAGTATACTTCTAAAACTAATTGTTAAAATTTCTGCAGGGAATCATGCTCTTATCTCCAAAGAATCCATGTTCCTAGCTAGAATAACAACAAAAAGCAAGATTTACAGTTACTTTTAAACTCACATTTAAGAAGTCTAAATTCCCCGAAATATAATTTCAAACATACACATTCCATTCCTTCTCAAATGCAGTAACATATATTCTAAGCCCACACCTATGCCCTGCTAGATTTGTCAAAACATTTTATATCACATGATGTTTTGGAACAGGCATAAAAATATACCCACACAAAGTGATGACGTGTTATCATCACTCAAGCAAATAAAATCTCTGGTTTTATACTATTCCTTTTACTTCAAGATGACCAATTTCATATTAGTTTAATGACTGTAGTGACTTATGTATCTTCCATATGAATTTTTTAAAAATGTAATAGTCAAAACTGAGTGTAGTTGGCAAAACTGTTGTAACTAAAGACCCTGGCTTTTACATTCTTAACAAGCAATGAATAATTTTTCTAATGCTGTTGCTTTTCTGGCGAGTAAATAAGAACACTGAAAGACAGCTGCAGATTTCTGCACTGAAATGTTCGCTTTGGGAGCATGCTGACAGATCTTCATGGTGATAATTGACCAGCTTGTCCTTCATACTCTTGTTTCTTTTAAAAAAGTAAATACTGGTTGTTGCATTTTTTAAAATATGTAGCTTTGAGTAAACTCTACTCCAGAGCTGCATCTTCCAACAGACAATATAATCTACTCTCATTAACTGCTAAACTTTTTCACCTAATGATTTTATTTCCTTACAGGCAGGACCTGGAAATTACTCTTATCTAATGAATTTTCTCTCCATTTTAGCAATGGCTTTACTAAACAGCTTTGGAAGAGAAAATACACTATGATAAGTCTTTATAGGTCCTAATAAGTCCCAGCTGAAATTGTCAAATTATCTAAAGGGTTTTATTTTTATTATTTAATATTTATCGTATATCCAGTGTTTCAAGTTACTATAATTAAACTTTTAAACAAATGAGTGTAAAAAATTGCTTTGGTGATACACACACAGCTGCTGTCTTTAGTTTCCTTATTGGGAAAGATACAATATGACTAATTTTCAATATTTAAGGCAATGCACCAAGCTGGCATGTGTCTTGTGACAAAATGATATTGCAACCTATTTTCATGTCACGTCTCCATATGCAGCTTGTGCTTACTGTGGGACTCCTGGCTGTAGTAGTGTACCTTTACACTGTGGTGGCTTTCAACTTCTTCCGCAAATTCTACAACAAAAGTGAAGATGAAGATGAACCAGACATGAAGTGTGACGACATGATGACGGTAACTAAAACATCACCATGTGTCTCAAATATCATCCTGAATTTTCCAAAGGGTACTTTAGACAGAATGATGAGTAAGGAGGGATGTGTTTGTGTTAAATCCATTGAGTTCTTTTTCTTGATACATGTCGCTTTGGAAATACAAATAGTCTTGACATTACTTCAGCATTCTCCACTGGTCTAAATGCAACAGCAAATAGATGATACATAGTAAGGTATTCTGAATTTTTCTCCTAAATACTGTGGTTTATGATGTGCCACAGTGCTTTTACAGCTGAGGATGGCAAACGCTCAAAGTAAAAAGGAATTTCTTGACAAACTGGTCAGAGCTTCAAAAGGCAGCTGTGTTGTCACAACAAAGAAACCCCATTTGTTCCCCATGTTTGCAAGTGTGCAAGCTCTTCCTGTCCTTATTTAGGTTATATGAATTATGTGATATTATTAGCCCTAGTTCTAAAAGCCTGCTCCAAAATTACAATTAGTAATTTAGTCATGAAGAAAGAAGTCAAGGGTTGGAAAGCAGAAATTACAACTTATTATGATTATCTGAATATACCAATTTATAATCTGATTTCTACCCATTGCCACTGAATGCCATTTCTGTCAAAATAGCACGTACTCTACAGATATATATTAATGTATGAAGAGTATTTGATTTTCCTACTGTATACAGAAAACACAAATTCAGGTATTAAAAATGTAATATTCTGAGTTCGGGGCCAGCCAATATCTCCCAAGGAACAGAAACTCTCTACCCTGCGTTTTACACCAGAGACAGAATAAAATACCTCAGAAGTGTATCATTAACTTCACAAAATGATCCTCGCTATTCTTGAACTTTCTTTTAAACATTGAGTGCAGGTTAGACAAGCAAATTACAGAAATTGTGAAACCCGTCCAAATGTTTTGAGCTGAATACTATGGTTTGGTCATAAATAGGTATAGGAATAGTTAGAATAATAAAACTATACTACATTTTAAACCACTCTATCAAGTGAGGTAAATCAATTCTGAGCTACATTTTTAAGTATTATTAATCTAGTACTAGCATCTTGTGCCATCAGTAAAATTGCATTATAGAAATGGATGTATAGTTCTGTTTAGTGTTTGCTAATGCCTGGTTTTATACTCATTATTTAACACCCTGATATCTAATGTGACTCCAGAAAACTGGCTGTGGTTAGATTGATATTGGTTTTAACCCATACTGTGTAGCTGGAGGTGGTTTACAAGATTCTGTAGCAAATCATACAGGAACATCAGTAGTTTATCACTAGCAGATTCCATTCCAAAATACTTACAGAGCTTCAATATAGAGATTATTAAAGATATTTTGATTAAGATTTATGTCTTCAAAAATAAGACAATACTTTTGTAAAGTGATTTCTTCTGCATTGAACTGAACACAGGTTGTTTTACAGATCCCAACTAATTTACAATATAATAAATCAGACATCTAGTATTGCAAAATTAATTTATCTAGAAACCTACAAACAGCTAGATCCACTTGTGAACATCCCGCTATTTATTTTACGGCAATATTTTCTACATTTCTAAACTTCACTGCAAATCTTTAAAAGATGCCTTCCTCTTACTCAGAGCAAGATAGAACCTTAGAAATCAATATAAGGAATAGAAGATAGTTAAATACAGTAACAAATACAAGAAAAATAACCCCAAAATGATCTCAGTCTCAAAGTAAGACCCAGTGAGTGAGGGGCAGGTAACAGCTGATGCTGACTCCCTCTCTTAGTAAGTACACCTGAAGGTGGAATAACATTAGTTGAGACAGTGGCAGATTTTTGGTGCAGTGTGTTTGATACGTGAGGAATGATATTATGTGTTCTTGTTACTATTTGTTTGTTGCTTAAATTGTCAAAAGAATTACCAGAGCAGAATAAATTTTTTAAAAAAGAGAAAAAATCCAAAAGAAGAGTTCATGGTAAATGTATCTGTAATTTTCCTCACTCTTTTTTAGTGTTACCTGTTCCACATGTATGTGGGTGTAAGAGCAGGTGGTGGCATTGGAGATGAAATTGAGGATCCTGCTGGAGACCCTTATGAAATGTACCGAATTGTCTTTGACATCACATTTTTCTTCTTTGTCATTGTTATCCTACTGGCCATTATTCAAGGTACTATCACTTACCTTAGTAGAAATTGTTCAAAAATAATGCACCATTGAAAAGCATATTTATGTTTAAGGTAAATTTAGCAGTTTTGCTGTAAAGACTTATTCCTGATTTTATAAAATCATTAATTCAGAAAGCAATAGTTTTATATTAATTCATACATAAGATGCCTTTTCCCAAGTACTACACGAAGTCAAAGCACAAGGAATGTGGGTTACAACTTACAAGGGTTGCAGTCTTTATGAACACTTTTGCAATTATCCAGCAATGATGAACCTTGTGCAGGATCACTGTTCTCCTACACTAAGCACTGAAACTTGGGAGAGCCTTGCTGAAGACACTCTTCTCACTTTTAGCCTGGAATCACCACAGCTGACTGGGAGACTTTCCAGTTGGAAAGGGTAAATGTCACGGAGGAAGTCACTATGGCCACATAGCCATTTCCTCCTTTCTTTAGAGGCAGATTTGCAGTTTTAATTGGTTTGCAGTCGTGGTTTACAGCACACAAGACCCCTCTTTGGTGATGGGCAGTATTCAACACTCATTGCATAAACTCTTCTAAGGCTGTTAAGAAAAAAACGCACTGGCAACCTGGTGGCAAAGAAAATAATGTAGCACGTCAAAACTGAGAAAAAGTTACAAATGTCACAGTCTCCAAAATGATGCAGTTCTTTTCTTAAAACATTAAAAGTGGAGGAGTAATGCTTCAAATGCAAAGCAAACTCACTAACTGTCCAAGGTGGGCTGTGGGAGCAGAGCTGTCTATGTTGAGAAAGACTTGGGATATAAGAGTTTAATGAAAAGGAGAGTGAAAATTAATTTCATTTATGGGAACCAAAGAGATGAGTTTGTGTAAGGTTAAATGAACTATTAATTAATAATATTATTAATATATTAATAAATAATATTTATTAATAATGAAGCATAAAAAAGTTTTTCCACTCCCAAGATTGTGCCTGTATGTATAAGTACACTAAATTCTAGACACTGGAGGACTGACATTACTTGCAATATGAATATTGCTGAGTACTGAAGTGTTGCTGCTTTTCTATTTGAAACAGGTCTGATTATTGATGCTTTTGGTGAATTAAGAGACCAGCAAGAACAAGTGAGGGAAGACATGGAGGTAGGAAGCATGTTAAATTTTTAATTGCTCTTGTTCACCTAGATTGTCACCAATCAGTGGTTTCGAGTTAAAATTTATCTGTAACCACAACTTTTGCTTTCAGACCAAATGCTTTATTTGTGGAATCGGCAATGACTACTTTGACACAACTCCACACGGCTTTGAAACACATACTTTGCAAGAACATAACTTGGCAAACTATCTGTAAGTACATTTTACAATTGGAATTATGATAAAGAGACCTTTCAGATGTGTGTCATTTAGGTGCACACATTGCTGAAAATCCCAAGACAGAATTCTAGAAAACTGAGGAGTATTTCCTTTCCTTTAGGGTCTCCCCTCCTCTATTCCACACTGATGGTTACCTTTGGTTACCAGCACTTACCTGGTGGTAAGCGCTCACCTTACACATGAGGTACCTTAGTAGTATGAGACCAGAAGGCAAATCAACTACTTATTCTCCTTGGAGGAAAGCCAGATATGGGGAAGGATAGCAGACAGTTTAATAAGTTGTCTTAGATTGGAAGTTTTGGTTGTGACTTCTGGTGGCTTGGTAATGCTGATGAGACTGTAGAAAACTGGCTTCAATTTAAAAAAAAAGAAATCCCAAACCAAACCAAAGCAAATAAAGGCACTTGTAGAAATTTCTTCAAAGATAAGCTCCAAAAAATAATTAACTCCATTCCTATAGTTCTTTAGTGGCAGTGGAGCATTTTGAAACCTGGAAGCACTCAGGAGCTGTACATGTTTAGACTACACCAAACTCCCGAGAGAGTGCTCTTCCACTTTCATTAGTAAATGGGGATATTAGTATTTGATTAGTAAGAGAATATTAAAAAAGTTATTCTTGTTGCATTAGTTATTCATACAACAAAGGTAATTAATTATACAAGCATGGCACCAGTAGAATGAAAGGAGAAGCTGGTGAAATCTTATAGCAGTCTGGCTTTGAAACACTGCATCTGAACTTTTTTAAATTAAAAAAAAAATCAATTGCTTAATGTGATTCAAATTTCTATTAATATCCATAGTTTTACTACTCTACAACGTCCAAGCTTTTCTTACTGTATTGAATGGTTTAGTTGCTACATGGGAACCTCTAATTCACCGTAAATTAAAAATGGCTATTGCCTTCATAATAGAATATATAGTGAACAACCTTTTTACCCAGGTTACCCTTTAATTAGATAACTGGTGAAATCAGTATACGTTCCTTCCTTCACAATGAAAGCACATAGCCTCATTCCAAATTCACTGCACCGAAACTGACCAACCATGACTAGTATTACCTCTAAACAGACCACAGCTGATGCTGTACAGTCTTCCTAAGTAGTTGAAGCTCTCAACATTTGACTGAGCTCAGGCATTGGGGAAGGATAGGCTCAGCCTATGAGCTGTATAGCAGCAGTGCTCAGAACTCCTGGTGCAGCTCAGTATTTACCACACTTCTCACGCAGTAGCCATAGTAACCTCTTCCAAGGTGACATGTTGGAGCATATGTGCTCAGAACTTGGCATATGTCTAATTCAGGTATTGCTCCTCACACTGAAATGAAAGAAATGCTAAACTGCATTTTTCTACTTCTACAGATTTTTTTAATCTGCTAGCAGTTTCACAGGAGACATGCTTCAGGACAGAATTTTCTCCCTTAAATTAAGCACTTTAGATGCCTAGTAGTGTCATTGCTTTGCTGGTTGACATTGTCTTCCTCACATACCCCTGACTAGAAAAGGTCGGGGGGAGATGTTTCCTCCATTAATACCCACTTCATGTGCTTGTTTCAGGTTCTTCTTAATGTATCTAATTAACAAGGATGAAACTGAGCATACTGGCCAGGTGAGTAGAAAATAAAATTTAAGAAAAACCATTAAGCTTATCTTTCAACATTTTTATCTTATCAAGCCTTGTAGCTGTGTACCAGCAGGTGGAACTGATGTACCACGGAGAAGTGTGGATGATGCCACTCTCCCCAAGAGGCTACTGCAGCAAAAGAAAAGAAGGGTTAAAACAAAAGGGGGGCGGGAGGGGGAATGCTGCACTGTGCTATTTCACCCAGCAGTGAACTCTCTCAGAAGTCAGTTAGCAGTAATCTTACTGCCATCTTATCTCTGAAAAGAAAATCTTAAATGCAGCAGGTGTAATTTATTCCCAAAAGGCTTAAGCAGTTAAGCTACTATATTGATAGTCAAAATCTACATATATGTAGATAGACAGGTATTTGGGTGACCATATATTAGCACTGTTAGGCCCTAAAGGTAAATAAAGAAGCAAATAACTAGAACTTAATTATATCTTCTCACTAATAAGAAGCTCTTAGGCAAATGCTACAGATGTACCTTTGTTTTCCATACAAAGCAGAACACATTTGCTTACATACAAATTTGTCAACAGGTTTGCTCTGATATAAATAGATTGATTAATTTATACTTTGATATTTTACTAATTGAGCTTACATTTCAGTAGTACTGAATTAAGAGAAGTATAAAATTCTTATAAACATTATTGAGTTACAATATTTTGAGTTCCAGTGTCTATAAATTCTACTCCATGGCATCAGGCACAGTATGTGGTTATTGTTAAAAGTTTAAGTACAGCACTAACTAACTGCACAGTTACTGGTAAAATAAATACTCTTTCTCATTTTCAGGAATCATTTGTGTGGAAGATGTACCAAGAAAGATGTTGGGATTTTTTCCCGGCAGGGGACTGCTTCCGAAAACAGTATGAGGATCAACTTAGCTAATATCACAAAAGAAATGATTTATTCATGAACTGCTAAGATCCAGCATACAAAAAAAAAAATCTTTTCAAGGCATAATTTCACAGCTTGTATTTGCTTTAAATGTCTTCAAAATTCAAGACACACATAAAATTTGACACTATTTCAGAGGCTTTTTGTACCTACCACATATGAAACAGGTCTTTTGTTGGAATTTTAATTAGCAAAAACTATGCCAGATGAACTTAAGCCTTCCAGTTCAGACATGGCCTGAAATTATAACAACTTTTTAACCACATCATTACCCTGGTGTTTGGCAGTACAGTTGAAAGGGCTAAAAGGCATCTAAATTGCACATCTGACATTGAAGAACTTGAACATCAGAGACCGTACCTCAGAAAAAATAGCAAAATTAACTGCTGTCCAGTTTTTCCCCACATAATTTGCTAGTGAATGTATTAAGATACAGTTTGAAAAGCTTTAAGCAGTTAAAAAGAAATCATTTTCAAACACTTTGTCAACCTTGAAACATTAAAGTGCCTTAAAACCTCTGTAGACATAGCTATGCAAACTTTTTGTTAGTGTTCTAGGTGAACAGACCCATTAACTGTATTGCTTTTCTGTCTTTCTGTATCAAATTGCACTTAAAAGTTTGTTTATATACTACCTTCAATAACAGCTTATTAGATGATGCTGTTAAAAGACATACACTGTATCAAAATGAACACAATTTAAATCTTAGGCCAAAATAAAACAATGCTCTACGGTCACCTGCAAGTAGAAGTTGCTAGGATTATGCTTTTTTTTTTTTCCTTCTAATAAAAAGTGCCCACTGCAATAAAGTATTATAAACCAAATATAACTGTTGCTGTCATCTTTTCCATTTTTCTACAACATGGAGTTTTTTGACAATGGTAACTAAAAACACATATATTCATTGTTCATCCACAGCTTTATTTTAAGGACTACATAGAGCAAGTACAAGCTGAAATAACTGTTCTACTTCTGCACTGTAGCCTGCTTCTTTAGCAAAGAAAACTCTACCTTCACAAATTTTAGACCTTTCTAGTAATATCATTAGTCTTCAACAATTTTCAATCTTATCCAAATTCATTTTTGTTGCACAAAATTTTAAGTGCCAGCAAAGAAAAACAGGCATTTAGCATACAGAAAAAAGAAATAACAAGGAGATAAAGATTCAAGTTTCTACATAATGTTTGCTATATTCAATTATTCATATTAGGAAATTTGAGCTTCAGGCAATCATGCTGTCCAGCCAATCTTCAAGCTCCTCTTCAGTAACATCTTTAGACGTACTTTGCTGCTGCTGTGATGATGTACTCTTCTCTTCAGGCATATCTACTTTTAAAGGCTCTAGAGAAGCAAAAACAAGAAGACTGAAAATCTGGAAACTAATCCATACTACCTCTGT
Source organism: Passer montanus (assembly GCF_014805655.1). Taxonomy (NCBI): domain Eukaryota; kingdom Metazoa; phylum Chordata; class Aves; order Passeriformes; family Passeridae; genus Passer; species Passer montanus. The sequence goes on from NW_024365381.1 coordinate 6,016,187, forward strand.
CCTGCATCATTTTGCTTTCAACACACAACTGACTGTACTTAAACACAATCTCTCCTTCTTGAAGAACAGCAAGTCATATTCCAAAAACAGTTTCCATGCTAAACTTCATTTTGTACAATCAATGCTAGTAAAGTTTGAAAGTCGTATTTAGGAGAATCCATCAGAAATAGCTGTCAATTCTTCTGTACACTATTAGTGAACTAAAGGTCGATGAAGTTACATGAATACTTTAGCTTCCCTGAAATAAAATCTTCTAGTAGTACACTTTTTTTTTAATTTAAATTTTTGCTAATTTAAATTTTTAAATAAGCCCAATGCTGTTTTGCAGAAGAATTTCACTTAATGTTTAAAGTAAACTGACAATGGTGAAACTTCAGGTTAGTGAGGAGTTAAAACTGAAAATGAACAAATGGGCCAGAACACAGCCCCAGATAATCTCTGTCACACTGCATTTCACTTATGATAGCAGTACTGTTGACTGGCTAATCAAAAATTCAAAAACATCACCAAAACAGAGAGCAATGGAAATTAAATAAGGTCATGCTGGGGAGAAAACTTACCATTTTCCTTACAATCCGTTTTCAAATCATTCTCAGTTGATATGCTGCAGGATAATGTACCTGACATAGGTCTATTTTCTGTACTAATGGGAGCCTCTAGATTCAGGAGAAGATCTAGTTCTTCATCCAAATGGTCAGTGTCTTGATTTGATAGTGGATGGACTCTTTGAAGTAATTCTCTTGCATTTGCCTGAGAGCCATTTTTACTCCCAGGTTCTGATGAAGCAACAGAATTACCAACAGGATGGGAGACCAACCCAGTTTCACTTTGAGCCAGAGACTGTCGGAACAGCTGCTCTCTCTTCTTCCCATCTTCAAACATTTTAGACTTCATCTGTGGGATCTCTAGAGGTGTTGATGCCTGTGGAGTACAAGAAAGACTTGAATCCTTATAATGACTTATTATTACTATTCTGTCTAATTTGGATTATAATTCATACTGGCTATATCTGATCACTTAAGAAGGTACAGGAAATTTGAGCAGAATCGAATTCAGAAGTAAAAGTAAACTAAAGTTATCTTGATACTTTTGCAAAAGCAAATGCAAAATATAAACTCCTTTTATCCCTTATTACAGAATATGAGATTGTATGCTAACACGGGCACTGACAGAATCATAGAATTGTTTGGTTTGGAAGGGACCTTAAAGATTACCTGTTCTAAGCTGCCTGGGCAGGGAACTTTCCACTAATCCAGATTTCTCAAAGCCTTGTCCAACCTGGCATTGAACACTTCCAGGGATAGGTAGTCCATAGCTTCTCTAGGAAAGCTGTTCCAGTGCCTCACCACTCTTACAGTCAAGAACTTCTTGAACTCTAATCTAAACTAACTCTCCTTCAGCTTAAAGCTATTTCCTTTGTCCTATCTATACACACCCATGTGAAAAGTCCCTCTCCAGCTCTGCTCTGTAGGTACTGGAAGGTGCTTAAGTTCTCTCTGGCACTTTCTGTTTTCCAGCCTGAAGAGCCTCAACTCTCAGTCTGTCTTCATAGGAGAGGTGCTCCAGCTCTCTGATCAACTCTGTGGCCTTCCTCCACACTTACTCCAACAGGTCCATGTCTTTCTTGTGCTGGGGACCCCAGAGCTGGATGCAGCTCTCCAGGTAGGATCTCACAAGGGCAGAGCAGACAGTGACAATCACCCCTCCCAACCTGCTGGTCAGGTTTCCTTTGAAACATGGTGCATGCTGAGTCATGTTGAGCTTTTCATTCACAAACACCCCCAAAGTCCTTCTCCCTACGGCTAGTCTTCATCCTTCTGTAAGGGCCATACTTCTGCTTGCTTGGACAAATGGAGCTTTTTAAGAATTTTATATTTAAGTCTCACTGGATCTTCCTCCCTTACATTAGTATTTTCTTTTTCACAGCTTGAAGGAACACTTTACTAATATTGTTGCTATCCTGCCACTGGTGAATAAATTACACTTTCTTCACCTGTACAATTGACAGTTTTACCTATAAGGATTGATTCATGAAGAAAAGCACATTTGTTCCATATTAGTTATGTAGAAGATTAAATCACAATTAATATACTTAGCAGGAAGAATGTAAAAGCACTTAAAAGTTTGCACCAAAATTTTGTAACAGCTGCTAACAAGAGAAGCAAACACAAAAACAGTGCAATAATTCCATGTCAAATACTCTGATACTTGATCTCAAATCTAATATGCTGCACATCCAGACATTTGGTTTAAGGCAAATAGACACAAAAAATGTGTCAACAGAGGGGTATCCTGCATTACATGCCACTTGACACACCCATCTAAATGAAAGCATTTACTTATATAATAAATTCTACTTCTGTTTGAAGACTAATCATTCTTGTACACATTATTTCTTCTAAAAATATTTGCATTTTCTTGTGAAATTTCACAGCATTACCTGCACAAGGTCAGCAGCTATATTCAGCCTCAGATGTAGAGGCAACTCCTGCAGGGCCTGGACCAAAGACTGGCAGTCAACAGAAAGTGCAGAGAACTGAAACACAATTCAACATATAGTACACTTGTGATAAAAACCCACAACAACCGAACACAAAAACATCCACCAAAAAACCCCTCATAAATTATTACATTGTCCTGTCACATACATTCAAAAAATCGAATAAAATACACAAATTATTAGTTTAAAATACACTTTTATGAAGCAGCTTGGCTAAATAAAAACACCTAAAATGCATATAATCACTTAAGGTTAAAAAACAAGGTATAAATAGAATGCTCCTTAGACAATACCTTGAAATCCAAAGCAGGAAATAGTTCAGGAAGTTGACAATGGCATAAGAAGCTTTTCCAACTGAAACATCTTTTGAATTGTGAAGCTTTCATGCAGTGTGAAATGCCATTATTTAATGAGTTGCCACTATTTCCCAAGCAATCATCCCATGCAGCTCAACAGAGGCCTTTTCATACTTCCCCATCTTTTCAAATGTTTTGATATTTCCAAAAGCAACAAAGTATATAGTTACAAACATTTCTAAAATGACACTCAAGAAAAATATGCTACTGCTGCTAAATGAGAACTTATTACTGTGACAGGTATTGAAGTTGCTGTTTCTCTTGACCCTTTTTTAAAAAACAAAATTACACAAAACGGAACAGCAATATTTGTAGTTTCTACAGAACAGACCAGATTTCAGCAGTTTTAAAACAGATTTCAGGCTCAGAGTACAACAGAACATTCTGAACACATTCGCCATGGATAAACTGGCAAAGATAAATCTGATATCCATCATGTATTTTAAAATCTGACAATGAAACGCTGAAGTTCAGTCTATGCTCTTAGCCTGTATTTTCACAGAAATAGAGAAGTTGCTTCCAAATCTCAGTTGAAGAGAGTCCTTCTCAATATGATGTAGACATTTAGAAGTCCAAACACTCAAAAATTAGGAGAGTTTTGTGACTCATAAGAGATTTGTCAAAGAAATTCATACTGCTTCCAAAAGCCAGTCAACACCTTTTAAACAGGCTTTTAACACCTAAGCAAGAATGAATATCAAAGACATAGTGTGTTCTGACAGTACATTTGCAAAATTAAAATAAATTTTAAAAGAAACAATGCAGCAGATTTAACAGTTTCTTGTATCCAAATACAGGTTCTGGTGTCCAGTAATAAGAATAAAAGGACTAAAAATATATCTGATACAAGAATTTTTCTTCTGTACTGAGAACTTCATTTTACAATGGATTAGTAATCACCATAAAAGATAATTGGTGAAAGTAACCTCACAAAGTCTTCAGCAAATAATTTTTGTTGCCCAGCAATGAGCTAGATGTTCAGAAAATACAGTTATTTTGACAGATATTAAGGATCAAATGTAGCTTCTGCACAGTTGCAAAAGACAAGGCAATTGTATGAATCTTGTAACACAAAAAATTCTAAAAAGTATAATTGAATAACAAATATTTAAGTGCATTTTGGAAGAGCTATGTATACTTGAAAAATATTAACATGAATGAACATTGCAAATGAAGGTAAAAAAGTGGAGATAGGGAAGAGGAGGAAATGTTGAGGATAAAGGAAAAGGGGAATTTTGAGAAATAATAGAAGAAGAAATTTGATATCTAAGTAGAGACGTCTCTAAAAGTGGTGTTCTAATAAAAAGCAAAGGGATAAAAGCAGTACTTAATAGATTATGAACACTTCATGGCACATAGCATTATTTGCTCAAAAAGTGTAGAGGCATACTTCGTTGCTGAAATTGCCATTTTTAATTGAAAAATCCAAATTACTAATAACTATGCTTTTTCAATTGCAGACCATGATATGAATGAGACTATGAGTTTTATTACATTTTATCAATATGCTGTGGAGCAAATGCAAACCTACTTTTTGTGAAAATGAAAGACAGTATTCTTAATAAATTTAAATTCTGTTATTGTTGACATCACTCTAACATTTCCATTCCACATTTGAAACTGATGCTTTGCCATTGCTTTCTACAAAAGACAGAGAATGAGAAATATCTAATAATTCTGCAACTAGTTCTATGTCTTTTCTGCTTTATTCTGTTTCCTCATAACCAATTTACTTCAGTTTAAAATTCTTAATCCTTTACATAACGTGTAGACAGGCAAAGAACTAGAAAAAAACAGGTGAGTTAAGAGGCAAAGGCCAGGAATTTGGCAAATGGTATCTAGGATGAAAATTAGACTTGGATCTGCCTTTCAGGGAAAAGAAAGATGGGTCATAAAAAAATGAGATACCAGGCTGAAGATCAGAGACAATGTGAAAAATTAGATAATGCTGTGAAACCATCTGGGACAGGATTCTGGATTAAAATAAGAAATCAAAGGAAGGGTAATGGTGACAACATGTAGCTTCAGTCTGCTCACAATGGCTTTAGCCATTCAGGAATTAATTACTGTGTTCTAATCACCTAAATGCTATAATGAAAATCCTCTGAGGAAACTATGAAGAAATTAGTACTTGGGATATTGACACCATCCTGCACACTAGGAACAGAAGAACCAATGAGAAAAACCAGTTGCTGAAAGCCTGTGTTCCACTAAAGAAACAGGGGGTGGTTTAGACAAATGCTGCATTTGGGTTTAGTTCCTCACTTTAATTTGACTTTGCAGCTCTAAACTACCTTTAAATGCCACTTCCCAGGGAATAATTATTGTAATATTTTAGAAAATAAGTAGCACATTTTTAAAATTTGAATATATGTGGATGTTACAAGAGACACTCAAGCAGAGTTTCACAATAATTTTAAGAAAAGCCTGGAAGACAAAAGCATATATTTTGCAAATGTTTAGGTGACTTGGATGAGGAAGACAGCTGCAGAGATTGAGACACTTTAAGTATCCTGAGAGAGAAACAGGAGACTTCTACTGCTATGCTTCTTTTTATTGAAGCATAAAGAATTCATACACAAAAAATCTAGTTGGTATCCTAATTATTTAGGGCATGACGTTTCAACCAGAGGATATGAACTGCTAATCTGAAGGAACTAGAACGCTTTACAGTCCAATACATGAATACACTCCTACAGGTTTTGTTATAGTCATTCTATTAAACACTTTTCTCTTGAATACAGCTGAAAAAGGAAGGCTGAATTCCTATGTCAGTAAAGCAAAGAGACAGTCTGATTTCTCTTCACTGGAGGGCTTTCTTGTTCTTTCCTCCCAACATAACTTAAAAACCGAGCCTGAGGCTTTGATTAGTCTTCACTAGAAAAAAAAAGTACAGGGCCCAAGGACAAGATCCTCCAGCATTAGAGAGAAGTTGATAAAAATATACAGAATAAAGAGTCCTATTACTGTATTAACAATTTGTTGCTGAAGGCACAACTGCCCAGATATTCTGTCCCAGGTGATTATCTATATAAATCATTTGAATGATAATTCTGTTACCTGCTTATGGCATATACTTTCTTTATCCCATTCTTTCTCGTCAGCAAATCGAAACTGTGTAAAGGAATCTCCTAAGGAAAAGAAATAAAAATATATTTATTTTTAAAAATCATAAAAATGTTTTCTTTGAAGTTCCTAACCCCAAAGAGGTAAATTTAAGAAATAAATATTAATGCTGCTTGTATTCACAATATTAAACTTATTTGTGCCAAACTTCTACAGGACTTTTAATCACTTATTGCAAAACAGCACTAAAAAAGGGCAACAAATACAAAACTGAATGATGAGGTGTTAAGTGCCATGCCAACATGCAAGATTTTCATTTAAAGGTCCAATGTGGACAACACAGTAGGAATACACACATTATTCACAGAGTGAATTTCTTATCAACAGCTTTGAAAGCTCTGTAGATAGACTCTCACCAACATGGAAATTTTTCTAAAACTGGATTATACAAGCTAAATAAAGACTTCCTGTTGTCTGGTAGCTATATTCTCTCTCTTCCTACTACTCCATCCTCCAGCATATCATCAGAAAAAAGGCACTGAACCCCAAGTTCCAATCCATATGCAAAAAGGATTGAATTAAAAGAAACCCTTAAATAGGATTAATTAAGTTAAATACATAATTACAGAATCTTCTAACCTACCACATTCCTTCAAGCCAGTAGAAACTTTTTGTTACTATAAGGGAGAGTGGATTATCCTTTTGCCTAAAATGCAATATTTTTATTGCAGCCCCATGCTGTGTTACAAAAGACAGACCTACAAATTTATTTACTGAAAAAAACCACACAAGAACTCCAGTAACTCAAAAGAATAAATAAGGTCTGTGACAGAGGAAACATGAAAGATTAAGGTTGCAAAATGATGGCCAAAGGTACAGAGTAAGAGAAAGCTAAGATATTTCTTCTTAGACTGCAATTTAAGGATAAATAACTTTTAGGAGTTCTATTAGGAAAAAAAAAAAAAGCCATGCAGAATTATTATATGAAGGAGATGAAATTTGATCCTGAGAATTAGAGAGCTACTATGTTGGTCAAAGGTCTGGAGAGTCTCTCTTTTGGCAAAAGGTTGAGTGAGCTGGGCCTGTTCAATCTCAAGAAGAGATGACTGAAAGGGGATCTCATCACTGTATGTAGGTATCTGAAGGGAGGGTGTGAAAATGCTCTCCTTGGTGGTGCCAATCAATAGGACAAGAGGCAATGGGTAGAAACTGATGCACAGGAAGTTACACCAAAACATGAGGAAAAGCTTCTTTCCTGTGAGCACTGGAACCGGTTGTCCAGGGAGATTGTTGGAGTCTCCCTCCCTAGTGATATTCAAGAACCATCAGAACACAAACCTGTGCCACGTGCTCTGGGATGACCCTGCTTGAGTAGGGAGGTTGGGCCAGATGATCCACTGTGGTTCCTTCCAACCTGACCCAATCTGTGGTCATCTGTAAGTAACTGTGATTTATTTCAGCAGTTGGCTGAGAGGCAACAGTTCTCTCTAAAAGAGAATGAATGCCCTAGAGGAAGTTTTCAATGGCTTTACCAACAATTGATCATCTAGCTTTCATTTGGCTCTTGACATCCTAAATGCCATTCATAACTTTGATGATTCCTGAATCATGCCCTTAATCCTGCAGACAAAATCAGAACATATAATCTTCCTTCCCCAAAATGGCTTCTTTTACATTATCTGCCTGTCCCAAAATGTAGGAGAGAGCAATCTTCGACCAGTTTTACTCAATAGTGCCAGCATCAGCTGGCTTTTGTTTCACAAAAAAAAGGAATAAGCAGAAAAGTGGCATTGCAATTGGAATTGGCCTATTTCTCTGCCAAATAATGTGAAATGAGAGATCTAATCATCCTTCAGGTGGAATTTAAAACTTTTTGGCCGTGAATATTAATTTATTTTTTTTTATATCTAAAGTGCACTTCCAGTTTATTGCATTTCATGTATGGTGATTGGGTATGCAAATATAGTCATATGCTAGTAACACTGAGTACCTGGCACATCCACCATCATCATTTTCAGAACCATTACAGCAAGAAAGTGACCTTCTCAGCTGAATATTTGTATAAATATTTATGGCCATTACCATGTCCAGCTTGAATATGTATTTCTTTGTTTTCAATTGCTTTATCTAACATGGCTCAGCAGTGTTGTGCTGATACATAACCTTGCCTGATCAGCTATGTTTTTGGTTTACATTCAGCATCTCCAGAGATTACTATTTTGAAAACAGCCACTATCAAACAGTACAATTGCCAATAATTAAAAATAAGCACAGAAATTAAGACTTAGATATCTAATAAGGTGGCTAATTTTACATATGTTCAGTTCATACAATAAAAACACCAGGTTTCATGCTTTTTCTAGGGATGCTCAGCAGTGTGGAAAAATAAGACCCTATATCTTTATGTATCTATCTGCACATGCAAACACTTAACTTGAGCACTCACAGCTGTCTCGCTACTGACAAAGGCACCTCCCCCTTCATTGCACAAGAGGAAGTAAAAGCCCCTGTTTCAAAATATCTGGAGTACTGTTAATACATAATAACTAATTCTGAAAACCAAAGAAATAAAAATATTAGTCTCCTGATTTTAAAATGGGTACGAAAATGTGCAAATTAATGTTTTAAAAGCTCTATTTAGTTACATTTGCAAAGAAGTTCTACCAAAATCAAAATGGTCCTCCAAGTGTTCCTACTACTAGAACATATGTATTGATACTTTCTTCCAATATTCCCAAGACTGCTCACACTGCATCAAGGAGGAAATAGGTTTCTCTACTCTTATAAAAGAGTAAAATTAAACTAAAGGATTGGTTAAATGCTTTCAGTATCTGAGAATGATCAAATGTAAACTAGCTAAATCAAACTATTTCATCTAGAAAATCCACTGGGGTCAAGAGCTGGTTTATGACTGTCCACACTTACAAGGTTGGTAGTCATGGATACTCAGTTTGATATTGTATTGAGGAATTAAAGAGCATGACTTACTTACACTGTAGTTTAATTAGACTCTTTAAGTAAGCTAACAAAGCATGCCTTTCAAATGGAAAAGCATAACTACAATTCACTGTAGCATATTTAATGCAAATTATGTCAATGAGAATGTTAGTCTAACCAATTATCTTTTCACAAGTTCCTTTACCCTGAAAATAACCTCCTTTTATTCCATGAATAGTAATTCAAACCACTTGCAGTAACTCTTGAGCTAGTTTCAACATAAAAAATGCTTTTCTTGAGAATAATTTTTATCTTACCTACAAGTACCATTTGGCCTTCAAATACAGAGTAGCTGAAAATAATGTATTCAAGCAAACCTTACACATGGTCTTTGGTAACAGTCACGACAAGCAAATATTAAACAATACTGTTTATTTTTTAAAATGTGAAATTGTTATGAAAATGGCAGAACTAAACCAACCATGCTTTCCTACCACTCAAATACACCATAAAGCCAAACCAATTTATTTAAATAAAAGGTATCTTTCAGTTTTTCATTATCCCAATTAGCTTTTCCTACAAATACTCTTTGAATAGCAGAATCAAAACACATCCTACCTGTAATCTATAATAAATATTTTCTCATTTGTGAAATTTAAAGTCTAAAAATAGAAAAAATGGAAGAAAATCAGTTTTCAGCAGGAAAAAAATCTATTAGTGGAATGGTTTTGTTAATTTAAAACTTCTCTCAATCCATAAAACATTACTGAAGACAGAAGAAAAATAATCTGTAGTCTTAGAGATGAAATTGGAGGATGAGAATAGCAAGGAATTAACATGATCCTTCTAAGATTGCCATGGCTGTAAAGAAGTGCTGCAAGTGCAAATATTATACTCTAAATCCACTTTTTAATCATAATATCTCTTTTAGCCCCCCTTTGGATACTGAAAGGTGCTATGAGGTTTCCCCAGAGTCTTCTCTTCCTCAGACTGAAATGCCCCAACTCTTTCAGCTTATCTTCATAGAATACTGAGAGCAAGGATATTTGTAGGCTGCACTGCAAACTATACAGGATATTTGTAACCAGATTAAAAAAGAGCAATACTCTATATTATTTCCCTGGCATAACTATGCAACACTACTAGTCACATTTTAAAATAAAAACATGTTACCAAACATCAGGATTATCTGACCAAGGCTAAATTATGTCTTCAAAATTTAAAATTTGTCACAGAGAAAGGAGTGAGAAGGAAGGATCTTTTGAAATCAATGCTGGTTCTGGAACAGAATGTCTGTTCAGGAAGAACAGAACTAATTTAACACGTAAAGGAACTGCAGCCTATTGAAATCAAAGACAGACACAAATTTTTTCAAATGAGAAGCAGGGTGAAGCCAACAAATACCAAAATACACAATGATTCAAAAAGAAAAAATTCCAAAACTACACACACTAAAACAAAACAAAACAAAAAAAAAAACCAACCAAAAAAAAAAAACCAACCCAGAAAACAAATCTTCCTATTAAAAACTAAAGCAGAGGCTAACAAGAGTCAGGAAACCCAAACAAATAAAATTATACCACAAGAGGTTCAGAAAAACAAACAGTAGTACACTTGTTCCTTTATGAATGCCAGGTGACTAAGAAATACGACAGAAAGAACAGGAATGCCTTTAAGCCTTTAAAGCTTTAAAGAACTAAATGACAGCTCAAGGATACTGGGAACAGTGAAAGAGAAACTGCAGAAGACAATGCAATACCAGCCAAATGTGCTGGATGGAAAAAGTAGAAACTATCAGAAATGTAATGGCTATGCAGATAAATACAGTATTTTGGGGAAGAGTCAATATGAGATGTGAAGTTCTGCTGTGTGATCTAAGACAATTTCTTGAAAGAAGCAAAATATCATGTACATAAGCAGGATCTAATTCATATAATTTACATGCACTTCCAAAAGCTCTCACTGACATCCCACTCCCTTTCTCACCCAAGACTTCAGAGCAGCAAAATAAGAGGAGGCTTTGTATGAATAAATAATTACCTTAAAGTAGGAAGAAAAAATCCAAATTGTCAATTTTCACAATAAAATAAACAACCTGTGTGATTCTCTGGGGTTCTAGCTGTTTAATTCTTCCCACTTCAACAGAAGAGAAGAAAAGAGGGGAAAATGAAGCCACAGAATTTGCTGATGATACCATGTTAGTGCAAATGAAGGCAGGCGGTAAAGAATGACATAAGAACTCCATAAGATTGAGAAAGTAGATTTTAAAGTGGCAAATGAAGCCCAATACTGAAAATGCAACAGGCAGTAATTGTCAAAGAAAGCTTAGAGCTAACCAACACCCTTCCACATTAAAATCAGTGCTACACAGTGTGCAAAGCAGCAAACTCTGTGTAATTCTTAAAAAGGCAGGAGTGAACAACACACAGAACATCGTTACACTGCTATCACACATTACCTCAAATACTGTGCAGAGTCTTGGTTTCCCAAGCCCAGTCTCAAAAAATGTAACATTAGAATAGGCATAGAACAGATTCTGGATCAGAAGCAATTTAGTGCCTTAAGCCAAAGGAGAGGAACCAAAGGAACATGAAAGAGATCTAAAACCAGGAAAGGCATAAAAAGGGCAGATGGGGACCAACTGCTTATTGTCTCTTCTCACCCAGAAGCAGCAAATGAACCCATCAGGTAACAAATGCAAAACAGATAAAATGTGGCAAATCTTCATAACTTGAAGCTGGCTTGTGGGACTCCACGCCACGAAAGAGTGCAGACAGCACAACATGCAAGAGGATACAGGATAACTATTTCTAAACACAAAGATTGCACATCTGGCTCAGATGTGTCCCTCAGACATAAACGATTGCAGGTCAAGAAAGTATGTGGGAAAGTAGCTTATAATACAGTACATTCAGGTACCTTAGCTCAGGTGTCTCCAGATGGACCTTGGGTCTGCTTCAGTAGAGCCAACCCTAAAAGCAAATAGCTAGGGTGATTTATCTTTAGAGGTCTACTTGTCTCTTAATTGGCTATCTTTCTGAAAAAAAAAAAAAAAAAAAAAAGCAAATAGCTAGGGTGATTTATCTTTAGAGCTCTACTTGTCTCTTAATTGGCTTTCCGAAAAAAAAAAAAAAAAAAAAAAAGGAGGAAAAGTAGGCAATTCACAAATTTATTTTTAGTCTGTAGCTGCACTCTTTCAAGCCAATGCAAATTTCCTCTTTCAATTTTTCTCACATTTCCTTAGATTTATCACTATTTTTCAAATGTAATTTTTTATTAATTATGTCATTAATATAGCTTTTGGAATGCTGCAAAAATACAAAATATTAAACTAAAACACACTGAACAAAAACATATATTTAAAATTTCTCTCAACTACAGTAGCCTGCATAAGCACCAATCCCATCTCCTCCAGTATTCACTTTTTTTTACTGAATAAATAATAAAATTATATTTAAGGTTAAAGTTACTGATTTCCCCATAGGTAAGCTTAAACTTTTCATTAAGTTCAAGCTAGTCACCTTAAATATTTACATTTTTCCTGATGCTTTATGACATTTTCTAGTGTCATTTTTTTCAGGCCACTAATTTATAACATACTTAGTGATTTTTAAATGTCACTGCAGCTAACTTGCAATATTAGACAAAGTAGATAAATCCACAGGGCATACTGTTTTTTTGAGCAGTATCATTCAAGAAGGCTGAGAAAAAAAAGAAAAAGAGTGCTGCATAACTTAATAATTAAAATGAAGCTTAGTTACTGCACAAATACAAAAGATCAATGAAATTTGTGATTCTTCCTAGGAATAGGGACAGAAACTCCTCTGGGTAAAAGGGAGAGAACTCATATCTTTTGATAAGACTAGACCCAACAGAGGAAAAAGCAGCTTAACAGAAGAGTTTGTGATCCACACAGACTGACAGCTTAAGGGAACTAATGATCTGGCCCTTTGGGAAGACACTGCCTTCTCCAACACCATATAAGCAACTAATGTCAGTCCAGCACAGGTCCATATCAGGAAGCAAAGCTGAAATTCAACACTGGAAGAAGAGAAGAAATGGCAAGGTTCCCACCCACAAAGAAAGATTTGCATAACGTCAAACTGCAGAACTCAAAAGAGGAATGAATCCATTTGCATTTGCTGGCACAAGGTGCTCTTATATTCTGGCTTGTGAGAAGAGACATTATGAAAAGAATCCAAGAGGAACAACATTCAATCAGAATGAAAGACAGTCATCCCAAAAGATCCCTGGTTTGCCCTGCCTATTTACAGGAACCACTGTGTGGCAGCCACAGAGAATGGGCACTGAAGGATGAGAAGAACAGAGAGTGATGCACTCCTATGCATTCTAGTAAGCAAAATTACTGCCTTGAGACCTTGGGGCAGACAGTACCTCTAAGCTCACACAACCACTTTAAAAGCAAAATGAGAGCTTGGATGAACAGTTTAGTTTTATACTGAAGTGAGGTTAAAGCTGAAACAGCACCCTTCATTGATACTTTAGACTGTACAGCTTGTAAATAATTCATCATCCTATCCTGCTACGGTTTGATATTTTGAGTAGCTAAAAAATCTATCCCATAATAGGCAGCAAAATTTCTACCCTTCATTAGGGAGGTTTTAATTTTTTCTAAAGTACACATGAAGACCAGTTTTTGCAGTGTTTCCAAATCCAAAGTTTAAGTAAAATACATGTTTCAAAAACACAACAAAACTACTACTGTTGTCTAGATACCTCATGTCATGCTACATATAAGAAAGAATAACTGCATGTCAGTAGCTTTTGCTGAGTTGCAGACTGGCACTCACTGGCCTAGTTCTTTCCCTTATCCTATTTTTAAAAAGTTCTGACACAATTATTCTTCATCAGGGTTATTGTTCATTATACCTCCTGTGTGAACAGTCCCCACAAACACATTGCTGTATCATATCCAGGAGGTGAGAACACCACTGGACCAGATTTATACTTGTGCTTTTCCATCTAAGAGAACTTCATATCTAATTGTCATGCAATTAGATATAAACTGCTCTTAGGTAGCTAAGATTAGTTGCATTGCATAAATTTACACTAGGATTACTACCGTTTTCTGTAAGCAGGCTGTCAGAATATTTGGTCTGAAAACTTTGAAATTCATTATACACCTTACTTGTCCAGAAAAGGCAGGAACATATAAAATAAGTCCCCTTTATTCCACATTCTACCTCCACCCACAAAAAAATCAATTTTTAGAACAAGAATGCCCAAACTCCCATGACAGTAATCTTAGAGAAAACAAATTAACAAACTTAATAAATACTTTATTTTAACCAGCTTGCTAGTTTTTAATTGCAATAATAACCACAAATTGACGGAATCAGAGGAAAAAAATAGTCTCATATTGGAAGTCCTTACATGCCACACAAACACTGGAAAACTTCTATTTTGCTCTCCCTCTTCCCTCTAATTTTATAGCAGACAAATCATAGAGGTTTATAATACATTTGACAGTTGAACATTCAAACTTCCAGTTTAAGCATTTAAAGCCAGTCTTAATTTTGAATGGTAAGTACACATGGAATTTGACACCCCTCACGTTATTAGAATTTCAAAACAGGAAAAAAAAAAATCTAGATTCTTCTTAGTACTACAGTTTGATTCCTTATTCTTTGAGAGTAGATTTACAATAAAGAATATAATAGTATGATTAATAAATATTCTTTATGATGCTGTTCTGACTATTTTTAATATCATCACATCTAAATTAGTACTATCCTTCCCTAAAGCACAATTTGCTATTCATGTAGGTGGTACATTATGCTCTGTCTATGGGACTATCTTTCAAAAGTATTCATAAATTATACACAACTGTGCAGACCTAAAAATATTCAAGCAGTTTGATACAGTGAGTATGAGGCTTGGCCTTCTTGCATTTATGGGGAGTTCTGCAAGATATGAGAAGTCATAGCACTAACATCAGATTGCCAGATTTTTTTTTAATGAAACAAGAAAAGTAGCTTCAGAAAACAGGTGGATTTTCTTCTGAAATGTCAATAAAATTGCAAGGATTATAATTAGCAAATAGCAAATCTCATAAAGCTCCAGTTCTATACACATACAATAGCCTAGAAAGCATTTCATTGTGTGTGCAAGTAACTCATATCCCTCCAAAGACAGTAGTGGATTGACTTATCAGAGAATTCTGAGCACCAAATTAAAATTAACAGCAGATTGGTAAATCTTCACTTGTAGTAAAAAATACAAGCAAACAGCATACCGGATTTGCCTTATCAAAGACTTAGAAAAACAATACATTCTTAGTCCAAAATTTACAAAAGTGTGCTTTTTATGATTACCTGTAGTGGACTTTTCACATTGCTACAGAGCAATGGTCAATGCAAAGTTTCAAAACCTGTATTTAAAGAAATTAAGAGTTCTTCTTCCAAGTGAAAAGAAAAAAAATAATTACTTACTATCTACAATTCTTTGTGCCATGTTAAAAGGAAATAGTAGCCACATACAAGCTTCTGCTCATCTTTTGTATTAGGTACCTTGAGGGATTTTCTAACAAATTTATCATAAGTAAATAAAGATTGGGTTAGCTCAACTAAAACCACCAGTTCTCCTCATGCTAACCTCTTGTGCTTTTGTCTTGAACATTCTACATTCTATAGCTTACAATGCCCCTTAGCAACAAATCCTGTAGCCTTCTTATGCAAGTTCTCCTTGTATGGAAGAGACAAGACATTCAGCTCTCCCACAAATTAAGAAACAAGAATTGCTGGTGCAGAATGGAGAACTACAGTTTTCTGGATGACAAATACCATCTGGGCTATGTATTTACCACTGACACACAGTGTTTCGCCAGTCTGAAAAATGCAAAAGGATTGATTTTTATTTAATGATCTTCTGCATTCAAAGAGCTGAAAACATTAAAAGCATTAAAAACATTAAAATATGCATTTTAATGTTGATTTGAAACTTGAGGATTTTATTTCCCATCACACTATTGACATACTATTAAATAGCATCATAGCAATATCAAAATTCAAGTTTTAAGATATTGTAAACTGTGACATATCTGGTAATATTGGCTAAATTGAAAAATCATCTGCATCCCAGCTATTCATTAGACATATCTGCTTTCTGTTGTTTTCATTTGTAGTGTTTTTTCTATTATCTAGTTCTATAGAGTTAAAAAAAAATGGCTTGCACAACTTTGGCCCTCAAGGACATTACATCATGATTTATTTTAATGTCATGCTACAGCCTCCCCCGCCTATTCATTCATTCACCACCCTGTTCTGTTCTAACCCTGTTTATGGGGTTTCTTTTATCTTTTAACCTTGTTTAAATCTATTCTTCCAGACTTCTGATCATGACTGTGGCATTTTAAGTCCCTCCAGTCTACTTGAAACATAATAAACAGGTGCTAATCAATGAATTTTTTACTTTAGCAGGAACTGATCTGTGAATCATGCAGAAAATACTCTTTATTCTCTGCTCTGCCTCTTCAAATTGCATTGCTATTTCACTGTGCTCAGAAATATGCATGACATTTATCACACATTATTCTCAGTGTTTGGTTTAATTCTGAATATGTACTTCAAAACAAAAGGTTACAACATTTTTTTCTTCTGTTTACAGGAGTTTCAAAATGCTACCCTTTTTTGTTTTCTTTTTCCTTCCCCCCCCACCCCCTTTTTTTAATGTCTTCAGTCAGTCTTGCCTTATTGGGCACATTAATTTTGCTCAGTTAGCAATCTGAGAGCAAGGATTAGCAGACAATGGAAAGTTCTAATAGGTAAAAGATATTTGGCAGCTACAAATCTTAATGATACACAAGCAAAAAGGAAAAATAATGGTG
This sequence comes from Passer montanus, assembly GCF_014805655.1. NCBI lineage: Eukaryota > Metazoa > Chordata > Aves > Passeriformes > Passeridae > Passer > Passer montanus. The sequence goes on from NW_024365381.1 coordinate 6,032,892, forward strand.
TCCACAGAATAAGAAAAAACAGCCACCAAGATACTGCTCCTGCACATGTATTTTCCCACAGATGAAAAAAACAAATGACCTTTTCTCTAAGCATACATTCAGGATTTTAATACCTCTTATGCTTTTGGTTAGCACCTTTAAAATTAACATTTGTAAAATACCTTTGGTCATTTTACTTTTAAGTTTTGGAGCCTAGAAAAGAACCAGAATCAATAATTTTTTTTTCGGATGACAACAAGATCACCTAGGCCTCCACTCACAACCTAACATGTACAGCCTTCAATTCTCTTTAGTCAGTCCAGAGGAAGTTTTTTCCACAGCCTTCAGTTAGCACTTCTGAAGGTCAGCCCAAAAACGGGAACAATTTTCTTTACTGTGAAGGAATGTACTGGGACAGGATGGAAGGAGAAAAACCTCTCTCCATTGTAACCAAGAAATCTATCTGGCACTACAGTGTCAGTTCTCGTATTTGTCAAATACAGCCTGTTTACAGGCTTAAGCAGTTCTTTCTAAAGCACCTTAAGATCTAAGATCATACAAATGCTACGATCTAACACCAGCATTTGTTGCCAGTCCTGCTACCACCAAAAGCATGTGTTCGTGCTGAAGCCTGATACTTCAGTTATCATTTCAAAATCACTTAAAGGTTTTGGCTACTGCAGAAGAAAAGAAAGATAAAAGGTTTGAATGTTCCTGCTGAAGCCTGATACTTCAATTATCATTTCAAAATCACTTAAAGGTTTGAAAAATCATTTCAAAAACTTAAAGGTTTTGGCTACTGCAGAAGAAAAGAAAGATAAAAGGTTTGAATGAATGACAGCCTAGTTAATTAACCACCCAGATTCTAAAAAATAAACCAATGGAGCTCAAATTTAAAACAGCTCTGCTTTACAACAATCCACAGCTCTCAAAGGGAGGAGCTAATTTTTCCTTGCCTTTTTCACATCACACATCCTGTCTTTGCTAAGTGCAAATACAAAATACAGGTGTTCTACTAATGGTTCTAAATTTTTCAAAATTGAATTTAAATGGCAAAGCTAGGCTTTTAATTCTTTCAGAAGTGAATAATAAATTGATCACCATAATAAATAAATAAATCTCAAATCACAAAATCTTCTGGAGTATTGCATTCCCCTTGAGTACCTTTCAATTTTCAAGTGACAGGATTCAAATTACTCAGAGGTACAAAATAATTGTCCAGTAATACGATGAAGAGATTTACCAGAGAAGCAGTTCCCTGATGTCTATTTTCCTTCCACAATACATTTTTGTATGTGTTTTCAAAGACATGGAAGTGACAGTGAAATGAGTATTTCCTACACAAACTTCTACAGGTTCTTAAGTTTGAGAATACAACAGGAAACTGAAGTAAGGTATCTGAGCCCTCTCAGGGGAGAGTACTTTGTCACACTGACTAGACAATATTCAGAATAGAGCAGAAGTTCAACTCATTAACAAAAAAGTGACAATACGAAGACTAGAATAAGTCAATCACACGACACATATAAAAAGTGAAACTTAAGAAAACAAAAAAGAAATTTCAAGGCAGAGTTTCAATTCAACTAAACACAGTTTTATCCATTCCTAATTTCTTTACTCAGAGAACTATGTAGTCAGGATTTTCAGCCATGAGTCCTATGGACTACCTCTCTGGGACCCTGAAAAAGGTGATGAAAGCAACATGAAACTGTGTAGTATCACCACTGGATTCCACACCACACAGGGAAAAAAAAAATCAGCAGAAGATCTGCAAGTAAAAAACTAAAGTCCATTCAGGTCAGTTTAACTACTGCAGTAATTAAATTTTATATTACATATGGGGGTTTCAAGGGTTCTCTGAAAATCCAATTAAAACCACACTTGAATTGTCAAAGCTCACTTGTATTTTATTCATCATTGGATTTGAGAGGTGAGCTGTTCTAACCTGCTGGCTGCAGCTTCCTTACCTTACATCCAATCCATGATGAGTCACTGAAGAAACGAGACATACTGCAAGGCTGGTTTTGATGAATGACTCAGAACTAAGAATTAGTAACCATTGGAGGGATAAGAGAAAAAACAGAATTTGGAAATGTCACATATTTCTAGATATATCTGAAACTAAAACTTAACCCCTTCTATGCCCTCAAAGGTTGTGGTGGGGAAATACTCTGGACTAATGTCAGGAGGAAGTACAGTACAATGGGTTGTCATATTATTGTACTTAGTGATCAATAGATTGTTGTGCTTTTAGAACTTTTTTTTATTACACTGTATAGTAGCACAACAGCCATGATTAGTATTTTACCAGTACTGCACCTAAAAAAAAAGGAAAGAAAACCAAACATACTAAAAAACACCCTTAACTACTGAAAAGCCATGCATCTATCTGGTTCTATCAAGACAATACAGGCTGAAAATTACTCGCATTTAAAATATACTTTTGAAAAATATTATCATCCTCACTTGAATTTATTAAGTTCAGAAGAATAAAAAAACTGGCAATTGATCATCTTAGAAACAAGCCTCTTTCTATGACTGTCAAAATGCACACTAGGAAACTTTGGAAAATGCCACCTACTGAATTCATGAGCAATCTTTGTGTTTATCATGTCTGTGTTTCACTGAGAGACTGTCTAAGTAGGATAATAAAAATAAGATAGAAATCACCAGTCTAGTGTAAAGTCTCTATACCCTCACTATTGCCTGAACCTGCAAATGGGAAAGCCACAGCTACATCCATTGGACTGAGCTGGAGAGACCCCAGGGCCTCTGGGCTGAGCAGACGGAATCCCCAGGAGCTATTGGAGGTGGTGGTTGCTTACAATGCCCCAAAACAAATAATCAAGGAACTTGCTCCAAATTTTTTGTTCTGAATAAAAATAACAAATCTATTTTTAATCATCACAGAATGTATGGAAGAACACAGAGTTCAACAGGTCAATTAGCACCAGCAACTGAATTCAGTAACACCGAGTTCAGCAATTCAACTTTTTTGCTTCAGTGATATAAGGGAAGTATCTTTGATGAAAAGATGTAGAAGTGAACATGCTTACCAGATGAATGAGAAGTCTTTAGGAAAGAGCCAGTTTCATGACTTGACTCTCATCACTTTGGTACAATGAAAAATGTTATATCTGTACAATACTGCTGCAAATGAACATGAAAACATGAATGTCAGCTAGAGAGAACTATATATACATGCTAGGTACACTCATGCTAGTTCACTGACCACACAGAGAAAAATAATCCAATGCATTTGATAATGTTAAGTACAAAGAGAAATGTGACCCTGATTACATTATTATTTAAATCTTTGAATGTGTCTTCTTGCATGATTTTTCTACAATTAGAGAAGATGAATTTAGTAGGTGTAATAAAATGCTTCTCACTCAGATTGAGTAAGATTTTACTGGTTATAATATATCAAATTGCTTTCTCAACCTTCTGTCATCAGGTATGTCCTGTAAATCAAGCATCTAGATTGCACATGTTTCAGATAACTAGGAAAGACAAAATTGCTAGGCCAACTGTAAGTTGTAAGTAATTTTAGTTTACTTGACAGTAATAGCTCAAGGTAGAAAAGCATGTATCACCTGATTTGATCATAAAAACGTGACTCCATACTAAGCTTATCTTCCAAAATTCTGGAAAGTGTTGCTCTCTCAAAAAAGCCCTCTATGCAGTTTCTCTACAATGCACTTATCTGGACTGTAAATTCATTTTGCTTCTTCCATGTCTATAAATAAATAATGAAAAAAGCTATTGCATGAGGTGCTACATGTCTGTAAGAGGTCAAACATCCTTAAAGGTGACCAAGTTCATATGGGAAACTGCAAACTTGATTTCAGTGCAGTCTGGCATCCATTAACAGTGCACTTATTCATGCTCCTGTGAGCCCAGAACCGTGGCCATAAATTTTACAGGGCAGATACAGTCAAAAGGTCTTTTCAAGAGGCTACCCAAAGAAAAAACAAAGGAAGTCCTCTTTATCTGCATAGTATTTTCAGGCTTCCTTTGCTACCTTTGAGATTCTTGTACCAGACTAATGACTGCATTCAGCAGTCTGTGAGTTTGCTCACAGGAAGTGCCTTTCATAAGCCAAACATCTTCATATATGAACAACTGCACAGCCTGGCAGAACACACAGGGGCCACCTCAGTGTCTTACTGAATGTTCTCACTGCTACTGAAAGGTAAAAGCAACACCCTGTACAGCTGCTTAATGTATTGTAACATAGTCCAAGTGAAGATCTCAAAAGCTTTTTGCTGGCTAGAGCAGCACTTACAAAAGTAGGTACCTCTTGTATTGCTTTTAATCTGATAATGGAAATAAAACAGTGACCAATGTGAATGCAACACAGCACATTAAATAATTCAATTCCCTCAGCTGAATTCACCTCCTTTCTTTGAAAGCAGGAAGTAGCAGTCTCCTCATCTGAGATAAGAAGATACAAATCCCATGCCTGCTGCAATGATAAGGGCTTATTTTCTCTTTGAATAGCTTTTCAATGAGGCACATTCATGAGATTAGGGAAAGAACAGCTGGAAATAGTATGTGCATTTTGTGGCTTGTTTACTCCTTTGATCTTCATTGGGGTTCTCTATGAGTAATAGAAGCCACTTTTCTTATGAGTAAAGGATTATGACGAGCAGCTACATTCAAGATCAAATTTACAGTCCAAAAGTGTGCTACTTGGGGAACACTGTGCCAGCTGACCTTCCTAGGCCTCTTTGTAGGTTTTAAACACATAGAGAATGCAGCCCCAGAAATCTGATAATGAGTATCCCTGTAGTAAAGGTTCATCAGATAACTGTATATTGATAAATTTTAAAATTGCTTCTCTGGACAGGTACTTTAACACACTGTAGTTACAGGAGAGCAAGAAATACCACTCTTTTGTGCAATAAAATAAATTATTAAGATTTAAATAAAAGGAGCCAATGCTTTGTTCTATTATGAGCCCAAATAAGACTGATACATGTATAGATGTTTTACATTCCCAGAAATAGAAAGAACAGTGGGTTACATAAAAACTCTCAATGTATTTTTCATTCTATCAGTCAGTGAATGCAATATTAGTGCCTAGTGTTTTACTGAAAAAAGCAATAGTAGTGACCTTTACTGAAAAAAATACTTCACATTGTTAAACAGAAGTCATTGAAATCTAAAGTTTTAACAGCATCTACTTCTATTCCTGAAGCATATGACACCTAAGTATAAGTTATAATTTTCATTTAAAATCTAGGCATAACACAGAGAACTAGTGTATCTGTTAAAATCGGATTTTTGATCTCAGGGTACTAAGTCCTTGGAGAGGAACATGAAAAATGGATGAGGGATCAGAGAATTTAGTTCACATACTTTTGTCACTGAAGCGACAGTCAAAGATTAATTTTGAGAACAGAAATATAAACTTCATGGTCTCAGATTATGACAACCAACCTTGTTGATGACACTTGATTTCTTCTCCCTGTGGGCCATTAGAGCTTAGTTCCTATGGTTAGACCCTCTAAGCAGCTATAAAGGTCTTTTTTATGTATTGAAAACTTTACAGGATATTCTAGTTATTTCTTATAAGACATTGAAAATCATCTAAGACAAAAAGTAAATAAAATCTTTTTAAGCCTGATGAGAAAAAATGACTGGTATCTAGGCCTTTTTATTTTAAAATTCCTTGCACATAAATCTACCATCAATAAGGGCTCATTACTCTACTTGGCAACATGTTTCTTCTGTGCATTTTTCTACTGTAATGTACAACACTCATTGGCAGATATTATTAAAACCCAAAAATTAATATACAACTAATATGAAAGATCTAAGATGTACTGACAAAGCAAAAAGTCACAAGTTAAGGACAGGAGTAAAACTACCAATTATTTATTAGATTCCTGTAATTTGTTCTACCTATTTTTGCAAGTGCATATTTTGTAATACTTGATTCAAGTTAATATAAAAATAAGAAGTGTTACTAATAATTTTTTGTCTCTTTTGAAATACCTACTTAGCTGCAGTAATATAATGGAAGTTTCAATCAAGGTTAAAAAAAAACTAGTACCTGACAGTCAAACACACATAAAACAGAAACACAGAAGAAAATCTGGAATGAAAAGAATAACATTCCAAATAACACACTAGTTGAAAGTGAAAACAGACAAGTTTGAGAATTTGCAATTGAGAAACAATATCAAAGCATTTTTAAAAAATCTTATTTTAAAATGAGTAAGATGTTTCTCCAAGACAGCTGCATTTGGAAGTGCACAAAAATGTACAAGGATCTACTTCTACTAAAACATTGTTCAATTAGTCCATAAGTTTCATTTCCACAATTAAATAAATTCCCAAACGTGTTCTCTGACCAATCTCCATCCCTCAGCTCTATTACCTTTAGATCACATTCTTAGGCAGATAAAAAGGAAAAAAACATTTTGTTTAGCAAAATATGAAGGAAACAATCAGACAATACAAAAGATTTAGGCAATTTTTACTTCTGGCTACCAGCAAAAAATTAGACCACTTTATTTTAGGAAGAACATGGTTATATCTATGCTCCTACACTTCAATCCTAAAAAATACTAGTTAACTTCCCATATAATTAATATTTACTGTGAGAAGTTTATGGCAAAAGGATTTTTACATTAATCTGTGCACTACCATTTACACCCTTATGCTAGGTATTAATCCTTATTACCTAGCATTAGGGTGTAAATGGCAGTGCTCAGCACAGCAGTGGCTGCCATACAGGCAGTACTTGTAAGCACCAAGCTTCTGGCACAGAACAGGCTGCTCAGGCATTACTATGTGTGTAATCTCTGCAACCACCACCTTCTCCCTCGGGCTGCTTCTGGGGGCTCTCCCACTCACACCTCCTCTTGCTCACGTCCCAGATGTACAGCTGCAAATCCTCCTTCATGCTGAATCCTTATTGAGTTGACTCACTTTGTTAAACCATCAGAAAAGCATTGCTTTTTTGTTTGTCAATTAAACTTTCTGTCATTTTATCAAGCAGATTCCAAGAAACATGAGAGCTGGCACAGCAGGAAAAAAAATGGATAAATGCTGAAGAGAAATAATAAACTAGAATAAAGCAGAACACCAGCTCTATTCAAGAGCAGACTCTTACACGAGGTCCTACAATTGAGTGTCTAAAACTGAAGAAACAAAATTGCAACCAGCTCAATTACTTAGAAATGAATGTCTGAAAAGAGTATTAATTGCTAATATTTAAGAACCCATTTGCTTTGAATCTAAGCATATTACAGATGGCAATTTTTTCCTAAGAAAGCATATAGAATATTTAGAAAGCACAACCTGTAACATCAAAGCAGAAGTAAAAAATCAGCTTGCAGGTCTCCTGCATGTGATGAGGTCAGCATAACACAAGAGCAGCACTACTGGCAATCGCTTCTCTCTTTCTAAAAAAGTTTTTCCTGAGCATGAGAGAAAAGCATTAACCCATGAATAGTCAGTGAAATAGATATAAATATTTCAGAATATATTTCTGAAAATTGGGTCAGAATCAGCCATGGACTGGAATTTGAAAATGTTGATTCATGTTCAAGGATGAATGGGAGGAAAAAGGAATTGTGAAACATTGCAAGGAGAGCACTGTTACAAAGAGCTTTAACAATAGCTAGTGATCTTAAAGAAAATGCACCATTTCCATTAGCAAAGCATTATTCAAACCATTTTGACAACATTCAAACAGTAAATAACAATTTTTTTTTCCTTATGTAATCTGAACAAAAATATCAGCTGGGTGACCACATTAATTTTAAAGATATTAAATACAATTAAAAGAAAAATACAGCTCAGTAATTTTAACCAAAACAACTCATCTGGCTCTAGTTACAGAAATGTTGTGATGTGAATTTTGCCGATGACACATTTTGTTTATAGGACACTCATGCCTTTTAGAATGAAAATGTAGCATGTCTTTACCAACAGAACTTGGGAAAAGTCCTCCTGGGTAGAGCCACTGAATTTCTTTACAAAGCGGGATTGTGTAGTCATGGTTCTTACAAAGACACAGACACATAGCTGTGCTATCAGTCTAGTACTACAGAGATCTGTTCTGGAGAAAGACAAAACACCCAAATCTCTATCTTGGTCTCCCTAATGCTAATCTTCAATTTAAAGAAATTTTTTTTTTCATCCATGAAAAAATGCATTTGCATGTAACTGCTTTTCTGGAAAATTACAGATAAATGCACATGAAACTTTCATTTTCAGCATATACACACATGATACAGAAATGAAGCTAATACCTGTAACTTGTTTTGCTTGTTAATCCTCTATTCTGCAAAAACTGTTTTTCCCTTTTCAATTAAACTTGTCTCTCAACAGCTTTCTTGCCCCACAGCTAGTTTCTTCCAACTTGAGAAAAAGTTAACTCCTATCAAAAATCAATATTGTTCCAGCATTCCCTAGCTTTTCACTTCAAAACACAGTAAAAGTCGTATCAAAATGACTGGAACTTGCATAGAAATTATTTTAAAATTATGCATCTGAAGAAGCTAAACTTCCTGGCTCTGCATGAGAGAACTACTGCATAACTAACAGAAGTTGCATACCTGCAGATATGTCCCATACAAAACTAAAACACAGCACAAATTTCCTTAGATATGTAAACACATCAAACCTGTTGAAATCAGTACATCCTGAAACCTAAAAAGAAGCACATCAATTTTTGGAACAGCATGCCTACACCATCTTTTCTCACAAATAGTTTCTATTTGTTAAACTAAACACATTGGAAAGAAAAACTTAGTACCTTTTCAAACAACTTAACTAAGTTTTCTTCAAAAGTTTGCTATGAAAGTTTCTCTATGAATAGAGGAATATTTCTGAAACAAAGTCTGTATTAACCAAACTATCACAGTATGAACCAAATCAGAGTCATTTGGAATGACTGTGAGGTTCTCTTCAATACTTCATTTCTTTACCCAGACTTTAAAACATCAGCAAATATGCACCCAGAACATGAAAATCAGACAGCTCAGAGACCCTTTTCTATATATATCTTCAGTAAGCATTGTGTGATCATACAAACGCTGTTCACAGAATGAAAAAGTATGTTTATCCTGTAAACCAAAACTACATATGTAAAAATCATGACCAAACTACAATTTAGTTTTGCTTTTCTTGAAGTAACTTTTATTTCCTCTGATTTATGCCTTAGATTAAAATAAACAACCAAGATTCAATATCTATAGTCAAAATTAAAGTGAAGCAGCGAACCAACAAAAATATAATAGCAAAGCAATAACAACACTTAGACTCATCGTGGGGCTGCACATATTTTATTAGCTCACATGGCTTATGGAGTGCAACTGGCTCACACTTGGACCTCTTGGAATATGTCTCTGGGCAACAACACATGCCCAGGTGCAACCACCTCTAATACCTGCCTTTTGCTCATTTTGCTTTATTGAGATCTCTGCAGTTTATGTTTCCTACTTTTAATAAAAAAGGAAGTACAGTGCACTAGTATTTCACAAGAACCATCGCTTGTGAAGTTGCAAGACTTAGACTCATGAAAGTACTCAGCATTATTTTTATGAACACTTCACAGAAAAAGTATTTTTACTTTTAAGTCTTATGGGTTAAATTTAACATTTAAATTGAGAACCAGAAATAAGATGAAAGCTTAGATACTTTGAGAAATACCAGGTGAATAATTTTTGTATCACGAGAAACCATGGCACTTCACATAATTTAGTGAAGTACAGTGTCTTCCTAGCCCATTAAATTTCAGCAGCCTTTTAATAATTGAACATTTTTCTAAATAGCATGAAGCTGAATGATTAAAAAAAGGTCTTTAATTTTAATAAGAAATTAACCTATTTTTTTTATAAGAGTTAACCACACTGTTTTTTTAGTGCCAAGGAGACTCATGGAAGAAGGCAATTATTAAACAGCTCTAACTATCTATATGTAGGCTGGCACAAACACTTATTCTAAAATGATTACCTATTTGAAAAACACTTTACCCTAAGTGTTCCACTTCTATAGTACAAATACTCTACATTTGGGAAATCCTTATTAAAATACTATGGTTTTTAGCAGCTAAGTTAAATTGCATAATAGCATCTATGTTGCTACAGAAGTGACATGGCTATGCATGGATAAAGCTATTTATAAGGTAAAAGTCCTGTTAAGTGCTTGGACTGTCACACAGAAGTCTTGCCCTAATACTTAAAAAGCCTCCCTAATGAAGTCTATGTTACAAGGCCAACTAGATCTTCAAATACCAGAAGCTTTATAAAACATTTGCTAAGGACAGCAATTTTTCTGTGTTGTATCCTTTTTTTAGTGTGTTTCATGTCTAAAGTTCCAGTGGCCTCACTGACCACAATCAGGACTTCAAGGACATAATTTCAATAACTGAACAGGTGTTCACTGACTGACACCCAAAACAAAACCTCCAGAGAGACTGAGTCTCTCTCTTCAAAGAAATCAATCACAACTGGCTTCACAGCACTAGCTTTATTTTAAATTCTAATTCATATAAAATAAAGGGTAGAGGTGAGCAATCACCTCTGAGGTCAAATTTATCAAAAAAAAAAACCCCAAAAAAAACACAAAACAAGGATGTAAAGTTCATTTCCTCCAATAACAGACAGATACTACAAACTTGTTTCATTACTAAAGAAGACTGAAAACGTGCTATCCACTTCTAAGTAAACCTTGTATTTCAGCTTTTCAGATTTTTCTCTCTTCATAAATCCTAGACAGCACATTTCACTTTTGCTACAGTAACATGAATTTCTTGAGTGATTCCCTGTTGTACTAACTGCATTTTCAAACACAAATTATTAATTATGTACTCTGCCTGGAATAACTCTCTTCAGTTTCAACCACAGGAATAGTTCTGAAGTTTCCTCTGCACTGACACTGGTGCATTCCTTTGTCTCCCAAAGAAATGTAGCTGACACTCACCAAGACTCCATGCATCAATATATGCATAAATACATCAACATTAAAATAAAAAACATCCACAATTACTTACATCTGAATTGAAAAGCCCTCAGTCAGAATATGAGCTGAATAACCATTAGGAAAAGGAACCAAGTGCTTCTGTTTTCCTGAATGATGTAATGGCTAAATCAGAAGGATAGTTAACTGTCAAATTATAATTGATCACACAAAAAATGTAACAAAAAGCCTACCAGAAAATGCATTTTAAAAAAATTTGAGATCTATTTATATATTTATTTACAAGATTAATTCTTCATGAAATATGGTTTATGAGACATATCATCTGTCTATCTACCCACAATTTTTGATCTATGTAACAAATTCTAATTTAATGTAACAGCAGGTGAAGCCTTTGAACATACCAAGGTCTACATTTTGTGACCCAAACTCATCAGGTACAAATGAGCCCTTAAATGTGCTTATCAAAGGAATACATTAAAACTCATCCTCTTATTCATTCAAAAAATGCAGCAACCAGCAGAGCAATTAGCAAATCTATAAGTATAAACCCATACTAACATAGAGTGACAACTGTCCAGATGAAAAATCGTAAGAACAGAGAAGTGTACATGTAAACAAACTGCATAGAAAAAAAACCTTAATTTCCTTGCCCATGGGAAAACCTATTTTTAAGAAAAGCTTTTAGAAAAGTTTTGTTTGTATTCGGAGTATTATGTCAGAGAATTATTAAAAAAATTTGTTGTCAGTGTGAAATCTTGGACTGACCACACAGTCTTACCCTGATTCATGTTAATAACTTTCCAAATTGAAATCATTAAGATATGAAAGACAGAAAGCTATATAGCCTTCACCAAATTTTAATTTAAATCACAGGGAAACAACACCTTAATTCCCATTTACTTTCTACTTTTGTTTTTATACATAAGCTGAGGTTGGTAGGAAATTTAGTATATTACATTTCTGAATGCCTGGTTTATAAGGTCTTCAGAAAAAAGAAGTTACCTTCCAATGAATCCTACTGTGAAGAATAGGGATGTTTTTATAAAATAAATAATGAATAAAATATGGTGAGGAGAGCTAGAAAATGTGCTATACCCGACTGATTTACAGCTCATACCTGACTGGCTAATGACTCTCTTTTACCTATTTCAGATCTTTTTACTATCAAGGCTTTTTGACATACGTAATCTATTCCTTGACATTCAAATGAAGAAAGAGTATCAGGGAAAAAGACAGAGAATGGAAACAAGTTGAAAAGCAACCTCAGAAAAACTCACACTTCTATTGATTACGCACCAGTACTTAGATGAGAGAGCAGAAAACAGTACAATGAATTTAAAACTACACAAATAAATGAAGGGTAACAAAGAGGCTCTACTTCAGTGGAATTTTACCCTCACAGTGGCCTTACAAAAATCAAAGAAATGCTTGCAAAACAGGGCATAACTTACTATGAATGAAGGTGAAAGAATCTATCTTTTAATCTATAATGATATTTAAAGGATTTTTTGTACTAATGCATCCAGTAAACTATTATATATGTAAATGTATTATATTAAATGTATTATATAAAAATGTATTATATTAAAAAATTAGTGACATGGATTTTTTTTCTTCAGCTTGTAAAAGGGATGGAGGAAATAGCACTGATTCTTTCTGCTATTACCATTATTAACATTGAAGTTCATGGCTGGAGAAGGGAGTGTTTCAGCTCAAATCGCTCTACCTTAGTCTTTAAAATGAGCCTCTGATATTTACACCACCATTTACAAATAACATATTAGCACAGACGAGGCTTGTTCTATCTGTGCCTTTAGGATACGGTCAGTCATAAATATAATCAACCATGCAAATGTGTTCAAAAAAACTCAAGATAAAGCTAGCATTAAAAATTAATATCAAAACTACAACATGAACTTCCTATTTCTCCAATTCCATTAAGATCAAAATTTCAGTCAGGTGTTTACCTGAACACAAATGAGAATACCGCAACTAAACTGAGGAACTGGAGGAAAGAAAGGCACCTTTATGTTCACATCAGCCTCTCCCCTGCCTTCAGGCCAACTACTCTTCACTTGGCTGACTTGGCATTTTTTAAAGCCACACTCTGCCTTTCACTGTTGAAAACCACTGGAGACAGCATTTTGGGACCTCTAAGATCTGCACAGTAAGGAACTATATAAAAGCTAAATTCAACTCAGGCTACTATTTCTAAGGGATTTTTATCTTATTGCTTTTATTTTATCTTAAGCTACTATTTCTGAGAGATTTTTATCTTATTGCTTTTATAAATGGGGTTATTATTTTGTTCTTTTAGAAAATATGCACCATTTTCTTAAGCAAAACCCCCTCAAAATTTAATATGATAATAACAGTATATTGATATAGGATTAGTAGTAAGCAACCATTTTGTTTCTAATTGGATAAACAACAGCAATTAAAGAACAGCAGATGTCAATACTTGCATAGATAGCCATAAAGCTCCAAATCAATACCTGCTTCCAGTTCCATTAATGAAGACATACTCTTATTCCTAATGGCTACTTAAAGTGATACATGAGGAAATACTTGCAATCTTTGTAGAAAGTTTACACTATTTGACTTTTTAGTAGCAAACTACTTTGTGAATGAAAAAGATTCAAAAAGAATAATGAAAAATTATTCAAGTTTTGAGATTGAAAGTTACATATGCTTTTAGGCACATTTTTTTAGTCCATGCTCCTAAGGAAGGAGATGCTTCCCTGTTGCTTCTTCTCCCATTGGGGTGACAAGCAGTGGAAGCCATGGTTTTACTACTGATGTCACCTGAAGAATGTAGCATTTAAACCAGATTTACTGAAGCAGAGAGATAATTGGAATACATTAAAAAAGTAAAGATTGATATTTGTGTTCAAATGTAAGCTTTTTCTCTTTAGTAAGGCAGTTAATTGTGATATGCCAAAAATCAGAATGATGGTAGGTAGTTCTTAAAGAATTATCAGATTTAGACACAGTTCATGTATTATACACATACTCTTCCAGAAAGGAGAGAAGGGACTTTATTAAAGTAACTACCTCACAAAGAAGAATTTTAAACTTCAATGTATATATTAATATACATTAGAGTTTTCAACATCATGCTGACATTGTCTTTTATTTTGTACTCTAAAAAGTTAAATAGCTAAGGTTAAATCTTACCCGAAACATTTTCCATTAATGAACATGCTTGGGAAAATGCCACTATGGCATTACTCTTCCAACAAGTGACAGCCTAAGACATTCTTGTTTCGGAAATTACTGTAAAATGGCACATTTGTAACAAGTATCAGTTAACATTACTGAAATAATAAAACGGCTACCAATATTAAGATGTACAGAAAAAGTATTTTAAGAAAACCCAATGCAGTGCATTGAAGACACATTTAAAAACTATGGACTGCTCAAGTTACAATCATTCTATTAATATAACTTCAACCGACATTAAAGAATTTTCTCAACTTGCTTCCACTTTTGCCTGTTTGGCTCAGGTACACAATGTACAAATCAAGTATTAATCCTTTCTTTTTGAGGGGAAGAGACAAGATACAGGGAATATGACTACTCTTGTGTTCATCTATTCAATGACAATCTCTTAATTCTATTTCCTACTATCATGACCATTCACAGGGAAATTTTAAAATCAGGCAGTTAAACAAATATATTTTAACCTGCATTCTTTACTCCTTCATTCCACTTTGTTGAAAGGTACCATGGTGACAGACACTATAGAAATACTTAAAATATTGTGTGTCATTCTGTGGTGATCCTGACACTAACATCATACTGTGTTAAGTTAGAGGGGAAATGGCAAAGACTACCATCATTGGGAAAGGTCATGATGACAGTTTATGGTAAGTCATTCAGCTGTTTCATAGCAACTAGTAAAGAATCTTACTTTCTAAAAAAAAGAAAAAATAACTAAAACAAAAAATAAAAAATCAAAACTACTCTGAAAGACTCATACATATATAGTGGAACAGCCTATTCTTCCATGAAATTAATAAATTATGCATAACCACTTCTAAATCTCCTAGGATGATATGTCATTTTAACCCTTAACTGCTAGAGGAAGAGAAATAAAATCATGAATTTTCATCATGTATCTCTTCACTAAAGCTCAAAGAGTGAAGACAGAAGAATGAGCTAATACCTTCCACGTATGTGCGGCAAAGTACTGGTAACCAAGCAACAGGCAGGAAACGTGTCAGAAAGGAAAAGCATATTTACAGTCCTAACAGTCTCTCATTTATACACAATTATAGATACCAGTTACAAGAGGAGAGGATCAGACTGCACAAAGCACCTTTTCTTTTTTATTTTTCTCTAGTACAGATATTGCCTGGGTTTTAATCAGATTAATCTCACATGCAATATCTGCCTTAATTCCCTTAATTCATACCAGAATAAGCAACTTGCCTAAATTCTGCATGAATAGATGAACAAATAGAGAATGCATCCTGAACTTACTTCCTACTTGTTTGGGTTTGTATTTTAATAGGCTTCTGTGTTAGTACTTCATGTGAATTATTTACTTTTACTGTATGATTGACAGAACACTCAGGAAAAAGAAAATATATATCATTAGACAAGACAAACATAAATATATTGTGTATATATATGTTCAGCATGATTATTCATGCAAAGACAGTTCTTCACACCTGCTTAGAGAGTTTTATCTTTAACCTTGAAGTTCTTGAGACTTAGTCCAAAGTGCACAAGTTTATTAAACACCCAAATGGAGAAATTCCATTTTTTGTTAATTCATTTGTCCCTTTTAAACATACAAATGGCACATAGGAAGGTTGTCATACATAGTCATATTTAAGTATTTCTGGTTACACAAGTATAGCAGAAGCAATGTCTATCAATGTTTCTTCAAACTAAAGCATTCTAAAAACTCAAGGGAGTACAGTAGGTAATGAAGCATTAAATACATTTTTAGTCTTATGTTCCCCTTTTAGTTAACATTTATTGAAACACAACCATTAATGCATGTATTTCAAGCAAGCTGTGGAAGCAGTAGTGACTCTGGTCCTCATTACAACTGAAAGATACTTGCCAAATGCACCAGAACACATACATGCAAAAAGACACAAGTCTTTTGGGTTGAGTTTTGGTTGGAACCATGAGAAAGAAAAGAGATCTTTTCAGGGTAAATTTCTGCATCTTGAGAGGCAAACTCAATGAATTTTCATTCTTACATAGAATACATTCAATCTTTGATACAAATATAGGTGCTAAATCTAAAGTCAATCACTTAAACAGACACAACTGACAAGAGGAATTGCTCCTAATTTCTAATAAAAATTTCAATAAATTATATTTATAGCTTTGTAACAAAAATTTAAAAATATGATAATCACACAGTCATGTAGAAGTCCAGTATATAATTTGATTTTATTTGATCACCATGATACTAGTAGGCTTTATTACAATCAGGAGTACAATTTAAATCATGCTCACTGCACTACAGGATATTAACTCAAAGAAGATTAAATAAAATGTCAATATAACCAGTGTGAATCTGAAATAAGTCTTTAAAAAGTAGACCGTGAAGAGAAACAGTGAAGAAATACAAGTGGTCATTTCTAGGATTGCCAGTTGCCTCAGACATTTCTTCTTTCAACTTTCAGTGATAAAGTAACATTTTATATGCCACAAGAAAAGAACACTATTTTGAGAAAATAGATTATCAAGTCAAACTTTTGACTGATCACCACCTTGTCAACCAGACCACAGCACTAAGTGCCATTTCCATTGAACACCCTCTCCCTGGGCAGTCTGTTTCAATGCTTAACAACCTTTTCATGAAGAGATTCTTCCTGATGTCTTAACATCTGACATATAGAGATAGTCAAACATACCAAGACTAGATCTCCTATTTCATATTTTTTCTTTACAACGTAAGAATGGTTGTACTTATTCAGACTGATGGTCAATCACACAGTATCTCACCTCCATGACTTGTGACAAGTAGTTGCCTAAGGCAAAGTGAAACAACAGAGGAAGGATACTCTCTCCTCCCAAATATTACTCCAACTATGTGGAAATTTGAAACAGATAACATTTCCAGAATTCTGTATAGAACCCACTTCCAAATGCTGTTAAAGATATGTTAGCTATCCAGGTATCTTCAATTACCCTTAGCTAAATCCTTTGTGTGCTTCCACTCTGCTTCTTTTCACCACAGACTCTTATTCTGTTCCTTCATGACACAAGAATAATTTGATTTCTTTGACCCTTATCAGAAGTATCAAACACACATGTAAAGTGTTAACAAACTGCTGGGCAATCTCTTTCTCAGGTGAAATTCAGATTTTCTGTAGTTTGGTTTCAGGGTTTTGTTTTTTTTGTTTGAAGTGTCCATTTTATTTTTCTATTTTTCTCCAATCTTAACTCTCTTCAGTGTTCCTGTGTTTTCCACCAACAGTTATGGACTAGTAAAACAAAAATGGGAAGAGCAGAATAATTATGGCAAAGACCCTTTGTCATCTGATTTTTCATCAGGATAAACAGAATTACCGTGTCTACCTGGACAATAACTTAATCCATCCAATATTCTGGACGATGACACAACCCCAATGAAATAATATTTTACAATATAATACATGCGTTCTACAACAGCTCACTTTTCTGTGTCGAGTGCCAGCACTTCTACGAGATTTATTTAATCATAAATGTTGAAAAAATTCCACGCCAAACTCACCAAAAGAAGTATAAATACATATTATATCTAGTCACACTTTGTTAGAACAGTGTGTTCCAATAAGGGCTTCAGTAAAACAAAATTATACAACTTTCAGTATCATTTTAAGCTTTTATAATTTCTAGTGCACTGAAGTTGCCAAGAAACCCTGAGAAGCAGATGGGCATTTCTGCTGTTAAAATGCAATCAGTTACACCAGAAAAGAATTGTGCCTTTCATACTTACAGAAAAAATATTACAGTTTCCTGTAATTTAATTTCTTATTTTTATTAACAAATAGTGTAAATGAACTGATTTTTTAAAATCTGGTTTCCTTAGCAGATTCCATGAGTGGCATCACCACTTCTATTTAAGAACATGATAAAAACATAATAAATCACTATCTAGGCAACACCTCTTTCAAAGAATTCCCAGCAGCAAGCCACCTGAAACTCTGCCACTAAAGTTTTTCCCACTGAATGCCATAAAACAAAGATTCATTAAAATCTTGATTTGTTTAAAAAATAGAAAAATCCTGCAGCTTCAAGAGAAGGAATAAATTCTGCATTTACTTTCAACTTTCAATACATTTCTTCTTTATATTCCATTATTTTCACAAAATACCACCCATTAAAATCACATCAATTACTATCAATAAATATCATCATTCGTCATTATTCACTAGAAAAGTAGCCCTCCACTACAAGTTTATAGCATTATAAAAGTATAAACTATAAAATTTACGTGAAATATTATTTCAATGTCACTATAAGTAACACAAAATTAAGACTTACCTGAGACTAACCCCCTATATTTGATTACTCCAACGTCATTTCTCTGAACATTGGTCTCACCAAAGAAAGTGCTTGCTTACTTCAAGAACATCTAATAAAGGAATTCCAAATGGGCATATATAGATTCCACTCTTTAACTGAGAATAATTTAACATTTTTGAATGTACATATCTATATGTGGATTACTGTAAAATGCTCAATAAATTGTGAAGTTGTGCTATCAGCATGGTCCGCATGATTACAGCGACTTGAGACTCACACAGAAGAAATGAAATGTCTAAATCAAGATGTTTGATGTACTTCTATAATGAGCCTCATTACAATTACACAACTATTTTCTCTTATACTAATAGAACATTCATAATCTCTTTTACTTTCAGGAGTATATCACCTGATGAAAAGGAACCATGTTTTATAACACAGGGGCCATTTTGTACTCAGCCATCCACATTTGGACCAGTTTCAAAGCCAAAATTGTAAATCAAGGTGTTTCTAACAGATAGCAGCATCTCTTTGGCTGTTGGAGGTAAATGTCATCTTTAATTCATTAAACAAACAGCACTTCTTTTTTCCTAGGCAGAAAATGCTGTCAGCCATAAAATTTTCAAGATATTTTAATACATTTTAGACATTTTTTGCAGGAGTTTTTAATGAGATAACAGGAAAGTGGATGATGAAAAAGGAAATCTCTGAAGCATGAATATCTATTCATACACCCAAAGAATGATATTTTTAAAAAAAGAAGAAAAAAAAGGCACTGAACTGTCTGTAAACTGTCCTAACTAATAAACAAAATAATCTCAAATATTTCTAGAATCTCACTGATTGATGAAGTACACGAAATTTTTCTCATTACTCATTGTTCCTAAAGCTACTGAAATGCACACAGCTGTTTCATAGATCCCATTTGCTTCTAAAAGATTATTTTTTTTAACATGTCCTGGACCAGTCAAATAAGAGCTAAAGCACACAGACAACACTTAACTTCTGTATCTAAGATTTAATTTCTTATTTTTATGACTCTCTATTAAACATGATACTGCAACACTGTTGCAAAATGTGGACTATGTAAAAATCTGCTTAAGAAAGGATGTTCTTTGATTTTTGATTTTTTTATGCTTTCAAGCCTAATCAACAAGAAGGGAGATTTAATCTGTGAAACACAGAGCAGCTAACAAGCAAGCTTCAAGTGATGTCCATGAGTTAGAAACACAAATTACCTTGTTAAGGTACAGAGCTGGACATGCTTCAGCAATCTCAGACCTAGTGGGAGGTTAACCAGGCTTAGGAAGTCGGATGCCCATCGAAAGTGGACACAAAGAATGCAGAATTTATAGACCACCTGGCAGAGCTCCCAAGGTAAGGAAGAAACCAATAAAACCAACCCAGCAATTGTGCTGAAATGGGCTCCAACAGTCTAAAAGGTAATTCCAGCAGGGGGAGATTGTGACCACTGGAACAAGAAACACACCAACTCAAAAAAAGGAGAAAGCCTGAGTACGTGGAGTAATCAGCGTGGGAAATGAGAGCATCATTAACCAACATAAGATAGAATACTAATAAATAAGAGAACTATGCAACTTGTAGCCAAAGAACACTAATTCCCTAGTTTGCTAAAATGTACAAATAGTAAGAATTTTTGATAGTTGATTATTGGCTGGCTGCACATAGGTAACAAATATGATTTTTGCAAACAATACCCTTCCCACTCCCCACAGGGGAAAGGGAAAAAATGGTCCTTGATGACTACCCCCAAAAAATGAATTCAAATTGTAGAAAACAGGTGACAGGGAAGATATGCTATTCCTCAAGAGGCAGGTGAAACAAATCTTCTAGAAAGACAAAGGACAGAACAACAAAGCTTCCCACTGCATACACAGCTTATTCCATCTGAGGGTAGATTTCATGGAACACTGCTCCATTCAAATACCCAGCAGGAAGCAAAGCCTGACTTTTCTGAAGATACTCAAAGTTTCTGGATGAACAAAACCATAGCTTAACTTCCTGTTTCTTCCCATCACACAAGTAGTCATGTCTCCATAAGAGATATTTAAACTGCAGAGATGCATTATTTTGCAAGCACTGAATTTTAATGTTCGTCTCTATTTTGAAGTGGCAATCGACAAGACAGGCTACCCCAAAAAGCTGTTCTCTGAAGTATACCAGAATCAAATGTAGAAGCTGTTTGCATAAGCACAACAATGGGCAATCCTGTTCACTGATGATGCAGACAACTATCTGTATCTGCTCATGTGAGACACATGCTGTCCTCCACAGCTGCAACACAGGGCCTGAGGCTTCCTCTGTGCTTCTGCACAGCCCTGTTGCCTCTCACCCAGCTCTTGACAGCCAGGCCCCTCTGGTCTGCAAATCTTTCCTCTTCTACCCAAGCACGCTTTCCACGTGGGCTGACAGAAGGGTACTGAGACACGAGTCTTTTGCTGCCATTATGCAGGATGCCTGCAGTGTGGCAGGAGACCATGTGACAAACCACAGAAGCATGAGTCTTGTGCTCCCCTCTGAGACTTGATGTCTGTGTGATTGGAAGAAAAGACAGAGATTCCCTAACAATAAGGCTGAGATAAGGCATAAAGCACGATACTCATAATGCAGCTGACAAATGCATTCACTGAGTCACTCAAAAAGCACATAATGAAAAAAAAAAGTATATATGTTCGTCAACCCCAGTGAAATGGAAGTGGAAAATAATTGCATTAAAATACTATTTAAATAACTAGATAATTATTAAAAGTTATTGGGTCTTTCCTACTGTACATTCCTAATCCAGATGGAGAAAGAAGCACTGCACACTAAGGTGTAAGGGTACAATTTTTGACCTGTAGTTTCAGTGACAAAACCAGAATTGCATGCCCAAATAGGTGTTTGAAGATGCTATCTGCATGACTCCAGCACTACTCGGCAAGAGGCTAATTCTCTCCTGGGACATCTTTACTTGACAAACTTTCAAAAATGCCCCTTAAGAAATTGTAACTGAGCATAATTAAAACACTCAGCATGCAAACAGGTAAGTATTGCATTACATTTAAATTAGTTTATCCTGAAAATACAGCATCTTTGAAATTGTAAAAGAAACATGAGGTATCAAAATACAATCTTCCTCAAAACCCTAAAATAATTTAAAAAAAAAAAAGAGTTAAGTGGAATCTGTCACAAATAATTATAAAGGTGTTCTAGTGAGGTTTTTCCCTCGGTTGTCAATGCTGCAGCAGTAAATCCTCAGGACAGAAAAAAAACCTCAACCAAACGCCAAAACAAAACAGAACATCCTCCTTCTGAGACACAATCCCAGCCCCTGCTCCACAAGTAGGCAGAGATAAACTTCAGCTCCCAGGATTCTTTAACTGAATAGTGAAGTGCAGACTAAAATGCAAAAGAATTAATCTCAAAAAAGAATGCTCCTACATCTATAAAAACAGCAAGATAATGTAATTATGATGGAGAGACATTTGTAAGTTTCTCATTTTTCCTGATTTTTTGGCTTTCCAGTGCGCACATTCAGTAGTACCTTATTCATTGCTATTCCCCTTCCAAATGAGAGCTGGATTCCTTTCTGCTTTAGACTTCCTTATCTATTGTTAGAACCAGCTTTTAAGTAGCCTGCGACAGAGAGTTCATTACTTCATTAATTCTTAGTTCTGGCAAAGGCTCCAGTAGATGCTTCTAAACTAGTAAAATGATAGGATTAAAATGCATAAACCATAAAAGGTTACTTAATAGACTGGACAATAACAGAGAATTTGGAAAAGCAAACCAAATAACAGTATCTTTAACGTAATGAATTCATTACTTAATGGGCTGGATTTTAAACTGTAACACTACAGTAGTCCTTAATTGTGTCCCAATTATTAGGCAAGTCCAAATTATATTTTTTGTGTACAGATTTCACTTGAAAATCGCCAAGCTTATAAAATGAGTCTTTAGACAAACTTGCATACAATCTGAAAGCAGGAAAAAAGAACTTCCTTTTCCTGAATAATACATGTATGAAAGCAGAGATACAGCAGGACGATTACTGAGGTTTTTCAACAAGACGTGTTTTTCTACATCTCCTGGAAGACTTTAGACATCATTCCTCCCTTACTGGGAAACTAGCATGTCTTGTGTCTTTTGTGGGATGGGCTCTGCCCTTCTGCAGAATACATACATCAAGCTCATTTGTCACATCACAAGACAGAGAATGAACCACACAAGATCATTATGAAACCACCTGAACTATGGGCATGTGTTCTTCAGACACATGACTATCTGCTGGGTGACATCTACACACATGGCTCACAAGCAACATTAGTTAACCTAGGAAAAAACCTACAGGAAACTAACAAGCTTTTAGATAAAAATGAAACTTAAAATTTGAACCTTAGCTCAACTGAAGGCTGACCAATAGCATTTCAGTGAAATTAACATTTATCTATTAGAAAAAAAGGACACAAAATTTTATATTAGTGAATATCCGAAAAGCTTTTCCAATTTCACTAATTTTGCAACCACATAATAATTTTTAAGGGAACTGTTTTCAAAATTATATAAGACATGAAGTAAGAAGTAAGGGACCTATTGCTGATTGCTTTCAGGAAACAAGCTGTACCTAGGCATTTATAGATAACAGCTCACACAATTTGCAAACCATGGGCTTTAAAAAAATGCAAACCCTGATCTGTACTTCCATTTAAATCTTCCCTTCATAAACATATACTTCCCCTACCTAATTTCTAATACACTGAAGATCAACATAGCACATGTCTTGGAAAAAAGAAAAGCTTTAAAGCATTTGCAACAACTTATCCCAACAACCCAGACTACATTAATACTATTAGTTTTATACTGCTGTTCTGAGATGCAACTGATATCAAACCTTATCTTTTACCCCAATTGTCACTGAAAAAGAGGGAGATCTTTCAGAGGATTTCCAGCAAAACCTTTTAACTAAGCTAAGTTCAACAGCTTCTGAGAACTGCCTTACAGATTTCAAAGTAAATGTAGACAGACTACAGTTTACCCAAAGCCTGCAACATTAAAGAACTCCTTTCCATGATTGCTCTCATCTGAAGTGTGCTATTGAAGAACAGCACCAAGCCAATATCAAGATTGGATTCTGTTCACATATTTACTCCTATGAAGAGTTGCAGAGATGAGATGGAGTAACTTCTCACAGCTATGAAGTCTGCAAAGGTTGCAAAATTTTCCATTAATTCTTACTTATCACAGAATGGACAAAATCTTTTATAATGAGAATCACAACAGGACACACAATCTAGAAAGCAACCAACCCTTCATGCTTAAATTTAAAATTAATCCTCCAGGTCTAAGAAATCTCAGAAAATCAAAGCTCCATTAACTCAGGGAATGAGGAGGAAGTAAAAGGAGAAACTAATAAAAAATTATAGAAGTACAAATACAGACTTCTGTAACACCTAGAAAAAGAAATGCCATTGCAAATACCATAATAATGTAGCACTTCCAAAATAATTTCTTTATGGAGAACTTAAGTGGGTTTCTTGCAACATTTATAGCATTTTGGCTGTTAAGTCATATATTCAGCTGGAAAAAAGCTCTCAAAAGCAATTTTCTGAATATGATTTCAAAGCCATGCTCTAGAAAACAGTTAACAATTAAACCAATTCTGGCAGGGATGTGGAAAACACATTAAGAAGTGAAGCAATAAAAGGGCAATGAAGTGTTTGGACATAGGTTATCCAGGCTGAATATTTCACCTGTCTAGAATCAAAGAGGAAGTCTGTACTGAAGGCATCAATGAGCTTCTAAGAAAACTATTTATATTCTCAGTAGAGAAGTACCTAGAACCTTTCTTCAGAATAAGATATACTTAAACAAATACTTTGTAACTAGGATGATTAAATTAGATATATTTTCCTTTAAAAGCAAAAATCAAAGACATTTAGCTTTGAAATGAACAGCTGTGATTCTTACAAACCATTCAAATCTATTTAGCCTTTCTTTTAAAGAAACAACACCTTGCTGAAGTTTTACAAACAACAACCAAAGTGATACAAATGTCTAAACAACTGCCACTATATTTTATTACAATGAAGCAGAACTGTAGATTAACTAAAGAAAATAATGTGTAAGTGAAGACTTTAAAGTAAACTAAAACCAATTTGGGATTAAAAAGAATATGAAAGGTACTGTTATACAGTCTCCTAGAGCAAAACCACATAATTTTGTTTTAGGGGCAAGTGTCTTGCAATACATTTGGCAATAAATAGGCAGAAAAAAAAGCAAACAGAAATCCCATGAATCCTCACAAGTATATAATTCATAATTATTAAAGGCAGGAAGTTTGTGCTGTGCCTTGTAAATGTGCCTGCAATAAATGTGTTTAAATAAAACCCCCAGAATCTTTTTGGGTGAAATTTTGTCTTTAAAAGATCCCCTTATCACAGGTTTAGTGAAATCACTCAAGGAGTTACAGAACACCTTCAGCAAATTATGTAAGTGCTTTGACAGGTTTCCCAGGTTAAACAATTTCCAGATTTCAGAAAGTTGTATTGTAGTTACGCACAATTCCCTGCTAAAACTGGGATGCATCTCCAATGAATAACTGACTTTTTTCAATACTAGAAACGGACTCACCCTCTACTTCTTGCCTTTCAAAAATGATCCATTTAACATTGCTAGTTTTTATTTAACATAAAAATAATTATAAAAGTATTGAAGATGCTCAACACTTATTTCTTAATGAGACAAGAAACTCTGTTATTAAAGGGGTTACCATTTTCCTGCTTCCCAGAAAAGCACTGTGTTCACACTAACCTTTTAACTAACAGGAACAGATGGGTCTAACTGGATACAGGCATGATGGGGCATTGTGGTAGAGCAAAAGAACATGTTGATTCTCATACCTCTGGCAGATGGGAAACAGTCAAAATTAATTTTAGACTAAAAATGTTTTGCTGCTTCTCAGTAAAAAAAAAAAAAAATTAAAGAAACCCACTTGGAACAATATGCTATTTTATACATGCCATCAGAGCTCAGACAACAGCAGCTTTCACAAAGTTGGTACCATACATTAAAACCAATTATATAGACTTACTGTATGCCATTTTTAAGTCTGTGAATAAATTAGAAATTCCTGAAAACAGTAGCTTATAATGGAAGTGCTGACACAACCTTAACTACAGCAGTAAATGTGCTGCTATTATGAAGTTGTTATGGCAACTAGAAAGATCAAACAGAGAGAAAGGAAGAATATGCATAACCAAAACTTCAAAATCTTTGATGTGGTCACCCACAAACTCTTCCAAATTTTGTGGTCGCAGTGTTATTGGTCCTTACCTTTACAAAAAGCAAAACAAAACAAAACAAACAACCCAAATAAAACTGCAAAACTTGCCTTTAACACAGGTGAGGAGTAGGGCTGCCAAAACAGTGTAAAATCCAAAACAAATCCAAGGTCATAATCCATTTTGTTCATGAACAGTCTAAAAAATAGAGTCAATTGAAAGATATCTGGCCAGCATCTGGTGAGCACACATTCATTAGATAACACAAGTTAACAAACAACAATTATGCAAAACTGTTCAGTCTTCAAAACAGTTCCATAATTTGTTACCAATATGAAGAGTTTAGTAACAGCAACCTGCTGTAATTTGGCTCAATCAAACAGACAGCACATTCACAAATACTGATCCCATTAATTAAAATGTGATTAAAAATATAATTGAAGCTCATATATTTGTGAAACAATCATTACTTACTCTTCCTAATACTGTGTTAAACAAAAGCACAAATCTTTGGCTGGTTCTAATATTGAAATAATGGGAGAAAAAACATACCAAGGCAGACGAATTTTAATACAAAAAAAAAAGCTCAAAGTATGATTTCTAAAACAAATTCATTAGAACCAGTGTCAACACCCTAGTTACCTTTCCCAAAAAAATTTAATATTTTAACTGCAAGTGTCATTCTTGCAAAATTTCACTGAAAAAAAATTCCAACAAAATGATAGCAGCAACCAATAGCAAGAGAAATAATGTTAAATTATCATTATTAGGAGTAGCAGTATACATTTTTATTACAACATTCTATCCAAATTCATCTACTAGCAATGCTTTGACTTGAAAAGTAGAAAACAAACTATTTCTCTGTCTTTTCAAAGAATTTCATATTAAAGCCACTTTTTCTCAAGTCTAGTTTTACTAGCATAACTAAAATCTAGCTAACACAAAAGCCCTCAGATGTCTGACATGATAAGAGTTGTGCTAAGTACTTTTACTCACTCATTTCCTAGGTAACAAAAACGCCTTTTCTTCTAAACTATCTCATTCCATTTTTCTTTTCAGCTTGTTGATCTATATAATTTTCCAGACTATGGGAAATACCCATTTAATGAGAAGAGAATCAATTTTAAGAAATGCCTAAGTATGTACTTTCACTGAGAGCTAGCACATATTGCTGTTAAATTAAAAATTATTTTAAGATTTAGGCTTACACATTCTTAAGTCAAAAATTATTCAGTGTTAATTATCCAATTGATTTAAAAATTTTAAAACTTTGAATACTCTTTTTTATTTTCAGACACAACGTATTCTATATTAAACATTGAAAAAATACAGTTTTGCAGATGAACTTCATTTAGCTGGAAGATAATCAAATATTCCATTGACAAAAGAGAATTCTTTAATCTGCAATAATCAAGAATTATTGATATGAGATCGCAACAAATACAAAACTGTCCTCCCCCCGAAAAAAAGGGATAAAAGAAGGCAAAAGACTATTTTGTTCACAAAGGCAAGAAATACTTCTAAGCAACAAAAGCAGAAATAATGATGACATTTTCTTCAGAACATTAGTTCTTCAGCAATTTAAAAATTCTGATAAATACACTGCTTTTCTCTGAAAAGCAATCACTAGTTATCAACTTGCTTGAAGCAGCTAATCTTACAGCTCTCTAAAAGCTGAATGACAATATTCAGAAAAAAGGTAAAAATACGATTTCCGTGTGCATAAGCTGTTTGTCAGATAAATAGTAAATACTTGATAAAATTCTCAAAAAGAAAAATGCTTAGAAGTGTTCTCTAACACTATGTCTTCTTTCAGGGGTTTTTTCAAATTAATTTTCCCATTAATTTACAAAATTAGTGATTATCACACATTTTATAATTTGTAAAAATGGTTCACTGAGATACAGCTTTACTGACCACTCAGTCTTATTAGAAAAATGTTTTTTCCAATATATTTGATGAATTAGTTTCATACAGTGGGGGTAATATTTGGCCTTTAGGACTTGAAGAATCTATAATTATTAACTGTACATGGACTAGCACAGACAATACCCGGCTTAACACTATTTGCAAAGCTACTAGCTTTGATACTGTAAATATTAAATACCACTGTGAGATTGCAATGAAATTTCAGTGAGCTTTCAAATCAAATGGTCACACACTTAAAATGCAAAATGTTTTTAAGAAAGCATTCTGCTCACTTCTTATGCAACTTTTAAAAAGCACTCTTCATAAAGCAGGTAAGTATATAATTCACCCTAGATCCAATTTTCAGGTGCAGAGTTTCAACCTATTGTTAACTAAAGCTACATAGTAGGTTTTTGTGCATAAGACCATTCAAAAAAATAGGAACTGAAATAGAAGTCTGTCCAAGTATGGGACTTTTGCCTCACTACAAAGTTAACTTTTCTGCTGTCACAAAGTTATGCAGAAGACAACACATCTGTGATCCAAATGAAACAAAGTAGAGGGGTGTAGTCTGTGATTCCTTACTACTGGCTCAGAGGTGTGAAAACTTCATGTCAACTGATGTTATTCATGGACAAGGAATCCCTCATCAGACCACTTTGTGAGTCCAAGATAACCCAACTGTGCAAGGAAGTAGTCCCCTAGTGCAGCACTGGCTGTCACGCAGCAGATATCCAGTCACAAGATGGATACAGGCCCTTTGGAGTACTCAGTGGTGCACGCTTGAAGCAAAAGCTACTTCAGTCACACCAGCAACATTCTCCACCACAGATGTTCTATATCCACTTTGGTCATGCAGCTTATACATAACTTATTCCTGTTGCAGATTGACCAAACAGAAAAGATTTTCAGAACATCATGCTAAAAATACAATTCTTTGTGCTATATTCAAGGTTGAAAATTTTAACCATCTTCATCTTTAGTGTTTTAATTCTTAACACCAATCTTGTCTTATCCCAGACTAAAGTTGCACATCAAGATGTCAGAATTACTGTCATGCCCTAAATTTTAACATGCTGCTTTATCCAAGTTATCGTCATCCTCATCTCCAGGTGTAAGACAGCAGAATACTTTTGATACTAACACACACACAGCTCAGTTTACCTTGTCCTGAAGAGGGGGAAAAAAGTGGGAGATATATATATATATACACACATACATATAAATTATTTTGTTCTTCAGGGGATAATCACAGGGGATATTTGAGTCCTCTGTTTTGGGATTTGTGAAGGGGGAGGCAGACCAGGTTAGTGTTTGTCTCCCAAAAGACTATCTGAGAATACAAAGGTTGTGCTTTGTCAGATAGCAGTTACTTGGAAGGTTTTCATAAGAATCAACACTTTTATGAAATATGGTAATAAATATAGGACACTTTCAGTTCAGCTTGGGCACCAACTCCAAGCACGGACTGTGTATGTGAAGACAGAAATCATGAGAGAGAAAGTGTTAATATTATTTCAGAAAGTATGCCTCATTCCAGTACTTTCAGCATGGACTTTATATCATCTACCCATTGTATCCTTGGCAACTCGACTTGTTATCTAAAGAGACAAAATTGACAACTTAGATTTAAAGTTACAGCCATCATGTATTTCTAGGCTTGGATTTGGTCTGGAGCTAGATAGAATACAAGCCAGAGAACAAAAATATTCCAAAATTTATTTGAAGTGATATAAGGGCATAACAGTGCTCATGATTTTTGACTGGATAAACTAGAAAAAGCTTTATCCAGATGCTCCATCATTCTATAATAAGGAAGATGAAGATAAGTTAAGTTTTCCTCTTCAGCGATGAGAAAAGTTCCTCATACTTAGAGTAAACAAGTACAAACCAGCAGAACCAGGTTTATATTTCACCCTGGTTTTAAAGGAGTCATCATCTTATCTCTTCTTCACCTTCAAGGTACAGAAAGTAAAAAAAGAAAAAAATTGATTGCAAACATTTTCTTGTCAATAAATTTAAAAAGAAAAGTTACACTAAAGAAGATTCTGGGAGAAAAAAAACAACCCTCTATTTTGAGGAAAAGTTCTGAACATCGCATTATTTTCCCCACAATCATCACACATTGCCCTTAACAACATTGATACTGCAAATGAAGATTTTACCCATCATACTTTATATTTATGAAGGCTTATGCTACACTGAAGTGACTTCTTCAAAATATATTATTTTTTCCATATTAGCCTTGAGAGAGAAGCTCCTCAACCTTAAATCACAGAATTTAAATTTCTAAATTAATTAGAAATGGATTTGTGAGTGTCTATAATACAAAGTGTGTAATGAGTTTGAACATAATCTTCATACAGAGAATCCTTTGAAAACAGTTAATTTAAATGTTAAGGTTTCCTTTTGCAGAGGAAAAAAAGAAGAAATGTGTGGGTTTAATCTATAAATTAAGTTATAAATTAAAACGTACAAGACAACACCAGGCTCCCCAAATGAAAGGCTACACGAAGCAAAACACAAACCATGATTTTTAAAGCAGATCCATTAGAACATCTTTTTTATAAAAAGCTAGCTTTGAATAGACCTTAACCTGACTGGAGTTTTTAACCCTGTGAATGACATCCACCCTGTCAAAACAGCTCTGGTCTGTTTTACCTGATCATATCCCAAAACATCAGTTTTTTTCCTGGTTTGTTTCCTAATGATAAGCTGTTAAAACACAGAGAACCTATCAAACCTAGTATTATCCTCTGCTGCTTTTTTCTTCTAGTACACACTGCCGTCCATCAGAAGAAATAATTAATGGTTCTATTATGTATGAAAGTGTCATCCTGTCAGTTCAGTGACTGGTTTGAATAGCTCATATCTGCCACTCATTGATGCCATGCGTGCTCACTGTCCTGAGAGATGACAAAACACTACACCCTTTAGGATTTTTCCCCCTCTCTCTAAAGCAGCATTTCACATCTGTGTCTGACAGAAGCATGAGAAGCTGAGAGAGGCAGACCTTCATCATCCTTCACAGAATAATGTTGCATGGATTAAAAGTTAAGATCTGATGTCTACTGATCCTGCATATTTCCTACAAAAAAATCTAAAATGTGGAGGCTACCAAAATGTGAAGGGAAATAACTTTTCAGTGTTGGAATAGCACCAGAAAACAGATGGAATTCACTGGAGAGAAAATATTTAAATGATTTTTTTAGATGGGTGCTGAATACTTGAGTTGACTGGGGTCGGTGCATTTGCCTTTTTTTAATATGTTTTTTGGTTGGGAGGGAAAGATGCAAAGTTCACAGGTCCTTTCTGTTACCTGATCAGGGCAGAATTAACAAAAAAATCCTGAATGTAGAAGAACTCAGATACTGAAGATACCTGGAAATAAACTGAAAACAACCAATATGACAAGAGCAAAGCAGCAGTGAACAAGAAGACGCTGTGAAAAAGAAATCACAAGACGAGAGTGCACAATGCATTTCAAATAGAAAAAAGCTTCCTATCTGCTGAGTGAGTCTCAGTATATTCTGACAGAGCACAGACAAAGCTTCAATCAAGTATCTCCTAGGTAAGCTTTTATTTCATATTTGATTGTTTATCACATCAACATATAGTTTAATATATTAATAATAACTCAATTTAAAATTCTTTTACTAACACTGAAGTTTATATTTTTCAATGACACATGTTTGATGTTCTTAGATTTCCTATACTGTAAAAATAACATCTCTCTTTTGATGCTAAGGTTATTCAAAGGAAAAACTCTTAAATTATCTCTAGACTTATACCAGAGTGAAATATTTCCTAAAATTTAAATCCTTGAAAATATTTTAATACATATTTCCATGCATGACTGTTAAAGAAAAAATTTTTAAAAGCCATGCTTCTGTTAATAGTACCACAAAACATTTACTGCACTTCATTATCTATTTAATCTGGCAAACCAAACAACATTTTGCACCACAGCAGCAGATGTAAGAGGGTATCTTTTATTACAGAATAATAAATCTCTGTTTATATAAAAGAATATTAAATTCAGCTAGAAGTGTTGATCAGTTATTTATGAAAGGTAAACTACAGCACAGTGAGGAAACAGCACCATGTTAATGCACTCCAAGGTACTGTGTACAGAGTGTCACTAAGAGGACTGGACTCCGTCCCCAAGTTAAACTATAATAAAGAAGGTGCAGATCATCTCCTTTCTTTCCCTCATTTATGGCATTCACATGAAACACACAGACATGAATTCTACATGAAAACAGCATGCAAAACATTTCAGAATGAGATTCTGCCATCTATTAGGGCTTGAAAAATGAACACTATACCTTTTAATCAAAAAATTACAATTAGAAGTCATAGAGAAAGACACATTTCCTCAGATACAAAAACCTCCCACAACCCTTGAAATTCAAAAAGCATTAAGAATTTTACATCATTTAACATACCATTTATATTATCACACTGGTCAATTTTGTAATCAATAGCAGCTTTGAAAAACTACATCTTTGCTGCTACTGTATTTTATTGTTTTTGCACAATGTTTTCTATTCATTTAGATGCAATATTTCTTCTAGCATTGTTTTAAGTATCTCCTCTACTTCTGTCTGTATCACTTCCCTTGTTTCTATCTAGAACATGTGATTATACGATATTCTTATTTAATATAACCTTCAGATCTTTCTGGGTATTTTTCTTTTTCTGTTTTGCTAACTTACTAAAACAGTATCTCTCTCTTGCCTGATGCTTGCTAAAGGCAGACTAATTTGCCATTCACAAATACCTATTATGAACCCTTCATTTATGTACAAAACATTTAAGAATTCTAGTAAGTGCTAGAAAACTGAACTTACTTGCCAAAGACTGGTAGAATAGTATAAAACTAAAAAACTCAAGTTGATAAGAAACAAGGCTCATTGTAGTATAAGGAGTCAACAACATACTCCCAAAATAAAGGCAGGATATGTGAAACAACTGCAAGAAAGGGGTTATCTCATGCATATTAATGTGGCATACTTTATATATCTGAAACTTATTCTACTAGTCACACTTTTCACTGCCATGGCACGGGGGAAAAACCCATTTCTCTAAGCATGCTTGAGTTTTCTGCTTAATACAGGCAAAGGCATTTCTATTATTCTAACCCTTTCCCATTTTCCCATTTGCTGTATTTAATGAGAATTTGATGAAATTTTTGCTAGTGCACCCATAACTCAGACATTTTGTTGTTGACAGGTTCCAGTACTCTCTATATTTCCCCAGTTTCTGTCCTTTTCCTCTCAATTATTTTTTCCCATGTCTCACTTCACATATCACCCTGATCCAGTAAGAATTCCTCCTGCTTCCTCACAAGTCCTATACAACATGCACTGATAATATGTCTCACATCCAACACACCAAAAAAAAAATCATAAGTGAGGAAGTAGGTTCTGTACAATACACACTAAAATAATATGGCTGTAAGTTCCAATAGAACCAGTTCATGATTTCTATAACTTGAACCATCAAAGCCCACTATAACTCAGTAATATTTGCAACAAGCAGCAAATGCAATACAGCTTCTGTCAGCTGACTTCAGAAGACAGCTTTGTATCTGCTAGACGTGATTCAGAGTTGGATATTAAAAAAGAGAGAAAAATAAGAACTGGAATTCAGCCTTTGTTTCTCCAAGTACTGTTCTCACACTACAAGTTATGTTAACTTCAATGCTTTCTGAGGTTTTTGCCTTCTCTTTTGTAAAAGATACTGCTTATCATGGCTTAAAAATAAAACACAACAAACAACACCCCCCCACACACCAAAACCACCAAACTGTAAACATGCCAGCTAACCAACATCCTTATTTAAGAAAAATCAGGTGATTATTCAAAGATCTCAAAAGGCTTACTCAAAAGCTTGTGTTTTAGAAACTTCTAAACTGACAACTGCACTTAAGGTTTTTTAAACTGTGTTGAAAATATGAGAAGGCTAAGAACAAGTGGAAAGCTTACTTGTAGGAAGAAGAACTGGATACAACTAATATTTTTTTCAATATGTAATCTTTTTAAAAGCTGGATTTTTTCAGATGTATTCATTAATATTTTTAAGTCATCAAGACAAATGCTATTTTTAAGTGCATTATTTCTCTCACTTATCCTCAAGGAATTCAGATGTATTAACTAAATGAATAGTTTATTATTAGTTGTAAAACCTAACCTTCCATGAAACCAGAAAGAAATATCAAAGAATCACAGAATATGCTGAGTTGGAAGGAACCCACAATGATCAATGGAGTCCAACTACTTTCCCCTGTACAGGACCATCCCCAAGAATCACAAAGTGTTTTCCAAAATGTGTTATTATGAAAAATCATATCACTTGAAAGAAGTAAGTCAATATTTCTTTTTCCACCTTTATCATAATCAGTTGTTTAAGAATCACTAAGCATCTGACAAGGATATCTTTTCATTTCCACTCTGTATTGAGTTGTTTGTATATGTGAAATGAATTAACCACATCCCAACATTACAACAGGCAATTGCCCAAAGAGAGAACATCTGCTTAGCAAAATGGCACATGTGGTCCATACATATGGGACCCCCTTCTCCATTAATTCAACAAGTAACAAATATTAAGGTGGTAATGTATGGTTTAATAAGTCCTTTAAAAATCATGTGAATTAGACACAAACCAAAAGTGCCAACTGCCTGATTTGGGCAGTTATCAGCTAAAAGAAATCCACAAATAGGAGCACAGACTTGGAGGTACACATATTGCTGAGCTGCTAGCCTGTCTTCTGCATTCACTTTCACGTCTATCAAGACCACTATGTTACAGGTAAAACATAAGGCACATTTACACTTCCATCCTCTTATTAAAAGAACTTATATAAGCTAATAGAAAGTAAGGAGCGAAATCCAGAACTTAGGCTCCTATAGTTAAATCACTGATGCAGTAAGTCTATTTCACCTTGAGTTACAAAGTAACACAAATATCACCATGGCCATTCACATCTCTCAAGCCCTTCATTAAATAATCTGCTGACTCCAAAAATTACTGTAATGAGAAAAAAGGTCACTAAAACACTTCAAACCATTTGCACTATAAATACATGAGCGTAGTATTATGCAGTACTGCTAAACAGGTGGAAAGAGTTATATTTCAAAAAGCCAACCTGACTGATATTGATTATATTCATATATATATTTTTCCATCTACATTCATATATATTTTTTCATATATATTCATATATAGGGAGTTGATGGTTTGGGGTTTTTTTTGTTGTTTGTTGGGTTTTTTGGTTGTCTTTTTAGGGGTTTTTGGTTGGTTGGTTTCGGGGGGTTTGTTTGTTTGGGGGGGGTGGTTTGTTTGTTTGGGGGTTTTTGAATAAATAAGCAGAGCCAGTTCACACAAAACCAGTATCTGGCTACAGGTGACAACGCACAGAGCAGACATTCAGGCCTCTATAAGTACAAACTCTGATTTAAAACAGAAGCATGAGGGAATATATACATTTATATACTGGTATATATTTTTTTTTTATTTTTTTTTACAAACATTTAAAACTGGCACATATAAACTGCTTTGGAAAGGGTCTGATATAAAGCAGCATCTGTATTAAAGGAAGTTTTGTTACAGCAGATGCAACTGTGTGTTCCTGGCAACTCAACCTGCAGCCCAACACCCTTGATAGACATCTGTTCAGCTCATTCCTCTTTGTTTGTGATACCTGGTCCTGAACCTACTTTTAGGTCCCGCAAGGGCTGCCTCCACACTTTAAATCTCAATTAACCAAACCTGTTAGCTTTTCCATTCTTTTTTTCCCAGAACTGATATCAAATTCACGGATCTACAGTTACCTAAATAGTTCCATTTGATATCATTTTTTCACTTCTAGAAAGACATTCCCTAGTGTTCTTCAATATTCCTGACACTAAGAGACATTAATAACAGCCATTTTTATAGTCCACCTCAATGACAGTATTGATGCTTTACAAGGAATTCAGCCTGCTATTCCTATGCTATATACTTATATATCAACCAGTGGTGAAGCCAGCAAGTGTGCTAAAAATCTTAAAATTACAGGAAAGTTAATTCTTTACGGGACCTCAGTACCTTCCAACCGTTTTGAACTGACACCATCTCAAACTTTAATTTAATGATTCTGCAGCTTACAAACAGGGAAGAAAGAAGCACATCACTTGGGAAAGGTCACCAGAAGTTCCCTACAGCCCCAAATTCTGCACAACAATAACCAAGAGTGTGAGTCTAGGGAAGACTTAAAACAGGGCACACATACAGGAATACTTCCTCAGAATTATTCTGCCTGCCTCCAGCTATTTGCAGTTCAGGGATTTTTTGAGCCTGAGATAATGTCTTATTTATAGGATAACCCTCAAAGTATTTTTCCAGTTGTTTTTGAACTAGCAAAAAACTTCAGTTTCCACAAGATCCTGTGACAAATTTCCATATTGAATTATGAGTAACATCAAAAAATACCTTTGCTTTGAATTTGCTGCCAGATAGTTCCATTTAATATTCCCTACTTCTTCCACTAGCAGAGACAATAATAATTTCTTATTTATCATACTAATCATTCTGTGATTTCACAGAGGGCTGTGGCATACTGTTCTCATCTGTCATTCCAGTTGAAAACCTCTTATTTTACTCTACTCATACTACCCTTAGCCATGCCTTATATATAAATTTTTCCATACTGTTGATTGCCCTGCTGGCCTTTGTTGTGTCTTCTTAATACTACTGTTTCCTTGTGGAGCTTCTGGGATCCAAAGTACAAAAACCCACACAAGGTGCCTGTGTCACTGATTTATATGGTGACACCATGATGTATTTTCTATTTTCTTCTCTATTCTTTTCCCAATTTCTGCAGTTCACTTGCTTTCACCTAAGGAGGAATAACAATCATCTCAGATGATTTTAAGTGTATAGGGACTGTTTACACACACACACATACTGTACTTCACTTTATGTTCATCTGCAGATAATTTAATCTGTCATTTTTGTGGGTTTTTTTCTGCAACTCTCTGCAGTCCCCACGCTACATGGAATTAGAAGAGAAATAAGATACACACTTTTAAAAGTGAACGTAACAACACACCAGATCAATGAGATCAAGAGCTTTAGGTGATTCTCCACCACTGAAATTCATAAAATCACAGAATGGTTAGAGTTGGAAAGTATCTCTGGAGATGACCTAGTGCAACCACCCTGCTAAACAAGACTTGCCTAAAATAGATTGCACAGGAACTAGTCCAAGCACATTTTGAGTATCTCCAGAGAAGGGAGACTCCACAGTCCCTCTAGGCAACAGTTCTAGTGTCCTGGAACCCTTGAAATAGTTTTTTCTCATATTCGGATGAAACTTCCTGTGTTTCAGTTTATACCTGTTGCCCCTTGTCTTGTCACTGGACACCACTTGAAAAGACTCCGGCCCCATCCTCTTGTCACTTGTCCTTCAGCTGATGATGTCCCCCCTCAGTCATCTCTTCTTGAGGCTAAACAGGCTCAGCTCTCTCAGTCTTTTCTCATAAGAGATGCTCTCTTGCTGCCCCTTCACTGGACCTGCTCCAGTAGCTTCCTGTCTCTCCTGTCCTGAGGAGCCCAGACCTGGACACAGCTCTCCAGGTGAGGCTCACCAGGGCTGAGCAGAGGGGCAGGATCCCCTCCCTTCACCTGCTGGCCATGCTCTTCCCAATGCAGCTCAGGATCCCATTTGCCTTCTTTACCACCAGGACACACTGCTGGCTCAGGGACAGTTTGTTGCCCACCAGCACCCCCAGGGCCTTCTCCACAGAGCTGCTTCCCAGCAGCTCAGCCTTCAACCTGTGTTCAGCCATGGGGTTCTTCTTCCCTTGCTGCAGGATCTTACACTTAGCTTTGTTGAATGTCTGCCCAACTCTCAAGACTGTCTAGGTCACGCTGGATGGCAGCACAGCTCTCTGGGGAACTGGCCACTCCTCACAGTTTGGTACTCTGTTCCTCCATGCAGGTCACCTGTGAGTAAGTTCGAGAAGAGTCAGTACCAAGCCCTGGGATGCAATGCCAGATAGAGCCCACTAACTACACTCTGTGGCACTGATCACAACCCTCCAAGGTCTGCCATCCTGCCAGTTCTCCATCCACCTCTCCACTCACTCATCCAGCCTGCACTTCCTGAGCTTAACTCTGAGGATGCTATGGGACACACGTCAAAAGCCTTGTTGAAGTCAAAGCAGACGTGTGTAAATGAAGTCTGACAAGAGCTTTTGACAGGAGCTGTACTAAGAGATCTGCCTTAAGTCAAACACTAACTAGTTCACAACTCGCTTTGATGACTGCTCATGTTATTCAGAAAAGTTCACCCAATCACAAAGTGTTTCCTTGGCTTTGTAATCTATGAATTTTACTGGCTATGCTGGGGTTAGCCTTTCATGTAAGATTTGAGAGAAACTTGCCCACTATTTTTCAATTTTTCACTATTTCCTTTAGTAAGGAATTTGAGCTAGAGAAAGAAACAACAGTAAGTGGTGTCCCTTCCTCAAATTTCACCAAACTTTACTGAAACTGGTTGGTTTTTTTTTTCAATTACGCTTGCTATTTCACATGTTTTGCAAGCTACAAAATGAAGGAACTATACTTGATGTTTCTCGGTAGTATTTTATCTCTACCATCTAAAAGCAAATAATGGCAAATATTATTTCATTAACAATTAAATAAAATATCTTGCAAGGAGAGGAGAAAGTTGAATAATTTCTTAGTTGTGACCAGCTGTCAGAACAGAGGTTTTTTTTAATTCATGCTGAAATTTGGACCATAAATATTCTTTTCCCCTACTGAGCAAGCTGTAAAACCAGGTCTTTAATCCATACTCCCTATTTTGCTTCCCAAACGGGCTCTACAGTTCACTTCCTCAGGTTCGTATAGTCACTGCAGCAGTAGAAAATGGTAGTATGTTCAAGTACTTTAAAGAAAAAAAAATTGCAAATAGAAACCCCCAAAAGGACAAAAGAGTCTTCTATTATTAAATGAGCAGACAAAAGAAGTATCTGCACACTGAAAGTATCTGCACACATGCACTGTAAAAGATAAACTATTTTGAAGCACAGACACTAAACACAAATAATCACTAGGGGTTTTTTGTTGTTGAGTTGGGTTTTTTTAAACAAAAAGATAACATGACCAAATCAAACATTTTAGACCCTTTAAAATTATTTGTCTCTAGTTAAATGTTACTTTACACAGAGATATTTATACAGACCAATTTTTTTTGACAAGCTAAAGTGTGCTTGTAAGGTAAAGGTATGAGTTCTGATGCTTTCAGATCACATTTCTACAAGTTAATTTAGTCATCTCATATTTGTAGGCAATTTTCCTCTAAGAGGCTAGATTATTCTTCCTGGAGATTTCTACTCCTCCTTCTTACTCTTCGTCCTCCTCCTTTTTTCATACTCAAACACAACTCAGAGAAATAAAATTGTCTGTGAGACAGAAATAGGATATATAAAACTAAGAGTAAGGAAACAATTAATAAGGCATTACGAAATTAGTAACAAAATAAACATAAAAGAAGGGGCAGACAGAACCATGTGGAGTTACACAAAAGAAAATTTAAAGCAAGAAAGTCTGCAGACTCTTATTTGCATTAGAAAATTTACTTCTCAATATTCTAACTGCAAGTGAGATGAATCAGAATTAGGCACCTAGATTTAATTTAGCTTAACCCAATACACAAGCCAATGCTTGCTACCACCCTTACTATTATCAATAGCAATTCTAGTATTTTACTGATTGTGCAAGATCTTTCCCTTCTCACCAGCTGTTCCATTTCATGTTCCTGCCAACTCTTTTGCACCATTCATGTAGTCAAATCAGGCAATGAGATCCATATCTGGTGATGGGCCAAAATCCATAATATCGCTGAAGTGTCTTTCAAACTTTTTTCTTCAGAAGAGGGGAGGTGACCTTAGTTTATTATCAAGGGCAGAAACAAAATATAAAGCAATTTCAAGCCAAATTGCTTGAAATTCAAAAGCAATTTGTCACACCAAATTCTATCTTCTAACAACTTTTGAAACATTAAGCATACCTAGAAGGAAGAAAACCAAACTAATAAGGCTCCATTGTAAGAAAGTCAGGGAAAAAGTGCTGTTTTCCATTAGATGCACTATGGTGTACTTCCTTGGACATTGGAAAGGTTACAGTGAACACAGCAAAGAGAGTATCTTTACCTGAAAAATACAAATTGTATAGACTGGTTGTCTGGAACTGTTACTCTTACACCCCTAGCACTTTATTTATTCAAAA
Organism: Passer montanus; assembly: GCF_014805655.1. NCBI lineage: Eukaryota > Metazoa > Chordata > Aves > Passeriformes > Passeridae > Passer > Passer montanus. The sequence continues at coordinate 6,072,764 of NW_024365381.1, forward strand.
AATCTAACTCAGATTACCTCCTATTACCAGTGAATTGGCAATTTACAACACTTGGTTTTCCAAAACTTCCATTCTGCCAGCATTTTCCCAGCAGAAGCTTAATCAAGTGTCTTGAATGAAAATTTCATTGCTATAAATATCTGCAATTTTAGCCACTAGCCTTTATGACACAAAAATCAATAGAATTATATCATGATTTTAAATCATTTCCATCTTGAAATAGTTCTTCCACATTGCCCCCTTTCATTTCGTAGCAAGCTGATACACAATTTTCTGTATATTGAAGCACATGCATATACTCAGTCAAAGAAACCCATATATCACAGGCTGTTTCCAGTCAACAGTACAAAAAGAAGCAAAGAGAGTATGATCACCTTTACAATCCAAATTATCTGCAGCGTATTCAGAAATATCATGCTTTATAAACTCAGACAATGAGAGTGTACTGTCAAAGGAAGGTCATCTGATTCACTTTCCAGTAAAGTTTGAAAATTAGTCAGAATCAAGGAAAATATAATTCTTCCCCACTTGCATTCCATTCTGACCCTCAAACATGACTTTTATTAAAAGAGTCTTTAGTTCACAATTTTACACACACAAGGGCTTGGTTGGTAAGAAAGGACAACAAAGGGATACAAAGAATTCCCTTGAGGCTGGAATAGACAGTTAATACAACTCTTGTTTTAAAACAAGCTTTGGCAAGGCTCAATATGCCTTTGACATTCTTCAGAAAAATTATTCAAATCTAGAGAAAAAATAAGCTGTTTCAGAAAAAAAAAATCTTTGAAGTGCTAAGAAGAACCATCTTCCTATACAACACGCAGAAACGCTGAAGATGCCACTTTCCTGATGAGCTGAGAATGAACAATAAATAGGCAAGAGAACATAGAACAGATGAGGAACCAAAAAGTGATTTGGACAAAAATATGAGGCAGGGGAAGGGTAAAGAGAAAGCCTAGACTAGAAGTTGGATGTAGGAATCAGGAATTCTTGAACAATAGGATAAGACCAAGGAAAAGAACAACCTCAAAATTAATAGGTGTGACGAAAGGACACTAAAACCAAAAGTATTAAAAGAAGAGCAGGACAAGGAGAGCCCAAGCCATCAAGACCAGATTTGAAGAGAAATTTCAGGATTATACATGGAATAAGAAGAAAGGAGGAGCTGTAAACGAGGTTAAGGAAGAAACAGGCACTCCATATCCTTTAGAGCACTATCTACTTCACAGCCCTTCTTTCACTTCGAAACTGAAAACAGCACTGTTCCTTGCAAATGAATTTCTGACACTATTGCTAGAATATGTTTCACCATCTCTTCTCTCACATGCAGGCTGATCACAACACTTCTTTGGAACATGAATCAACGAACAAGGAAACATTCCGATCACAGTTATTTTGTTTGTTAACAGATATTAGGAATAAATGCACGCTTATGAGAAACAGAACAGCAAATGCAGTCTGGTTTCTATAATTAAACTAATCGTTACATCTGATAGTTTTATAATTTTTACCATAAACAAAACTTTCTAGCTCTAGAAAACTTTGCAGAATTTCCATTTCTATTTTGTTTCTCTCTCTAACGTAAACTGCTGAGAGATGGAACAAAAATATTACGATTAAAACAAACACAGCTCCTCCAAATTAATCAACATCTTTTAGTACTACCATAGAAGTGATATATATTAATGTCTTTATTGGAAAAGAAACAGTATTTTATCAATAACAAAAAAAAAGTCTCTACTTTAAAAAGTGTACAGTCTAATTCAGGTGATTTAACAGTGGTCAGAATTTAACAGAATCAAAAGTGTAAAAAGAAAATCAAAAGAAAAAATCAAATCAATCAAAAGTCATATGCAGCAATAATGAAAATAAAAAAGTTTTTAAAAAATTCAAAGTAGGGAATAGAACAAAATAAATAAAAAGCAGTAAAAGAAGGAGAAAACTGAACAAGAATGTCACGGCAACAACACACTGAACTTTGGAAATGAATACTGGAATAAGAAATGTAAAATCTGAATACAAGAGTCAGAATAATTCAGTTTTGGTTAGGGGATTTCATTGGCAGAAATGTCAGAGATGATGTGGCAGAAACAGATGACCAAGATGAGGCCTAGTCAGGCAGAACAGTTTTGGGGGCTTTGTGAAAACAAAGGACATTATTAAACTAGAGAAACAGTCAATCAGGTGAATAGACATTTTTATCTAGGTTTCTACAAATTCAAGCAGTGTACATGAGAACAGCAAGACACTAATAAGGACAAATTGTTCCCATTTAAACATACTCATTTGTGATTTCATAACCAAAACATACTTCAACACAATTCAGCAGAATTACCATCAATATAAAGTAGCAGCAAAGGATTAAGGACCCAGTATTAGAGAAGGATATTGGCCAGAAAACCTTTTAAATCCAGAAATCTGGAACTTGACAAATAAACGAATGCACTCAAGATGTGACAAGTTAAAAGAATGGGGAAAAGTTTACCACACTGATTTTAATGGGAACAAAATTTAACCCCTGTAGTCTGTGAATCTTACTCTATTCAATTCTAAATCATAAAGCATCCAAACTTCTCTGAAATACTGAAACAGTTCAGGTTTTTTAAATTACTTACCAGTAATTATACAGTACTACCACTGATACTTAAAGCCACACAGTTCTAAGATATCAGAATGTTAAAATGAAGACATGTTATCCTACATTTATATTCAAATCACGGAGTCACGTTATACTTCCACACTTCAATCACAGTTTTGGTTGTATTTTAGATAAAATTTAGGACGGATAAAGGCACAGATATGAAAGCATATATAATGAGCACAGACTACCTATTACAGGAAAACACATTTATCAAGAAAATGTAATTAATACTTAAAATCTGGCATGTCTTATTTTTAGTTCAGACAAAAAAAAAAAAGAAAAGAAGACAGCTTGGCTTGTCTGATTAGAAAAAAAAAAGATGAATTTCTGTAATGTTAGGAACAGTTTAGGAAGAAGCACTGAGCAGATGGAGAACCAGCTTTCACTGATGCCAAGTCCTGTGATTTCAATGCAAATCTTTATTGTGGAATGGTTTTTTTCTGTTTGTTTAGGAGAAGAAAAGGAGTACAGGAGAAACCATTTTTTTGTTGATTTCAGATACCTACAAGTACATAAGCCAGAAGAAGTATCTCTTGGCTCTAGTAACAAGTCCAAAGTTGCAGACTGCCCTGTTGCAAATAAAACATGTGCAAGTGGAAATGAGACCACTTGGATATGAAGCCTCCACAGATGGGAAATGTTATCTACCAGAGGACCATCAAAAAGGAAATGAAAGTTCCGATGCACTGAAACGGGGCTGGAAGGAAAAGCAGGATAGGAGAGCATGTCATGGAAACTCAGAGAATGTTTAAGGAATGAGGTAGTGAAAACCAGAGAACATAAAGAAAGATGCAAATAAAGCACATGCCCTACCTGTTTATGTCAGGAGCACACAAATGAGCAATAGTTAAACGACCAGTTACCAACCCTTAGTGCAACAGTGAAATCACCTTCCAAGATCAGTAACCTGGCACCTGTATCTTAAAGCTGATGATAGGTAACCAATACTTCTACATTCTGCACAGAGGTCATGTCATTTGGAGAACAGTAAGAGCATGGAAGTTTTGCATCAGCTGAATTTCTTGGCCAATTTCTGGCCAAGAAGTAGCTGAGTTGTCAAGCAAGTACTACTGAAAAATGGGACCCTGATATATACAGTAATCCCAATCACCAATGAGTTTGGCATTTCTGTAAAGAAAACCAATTTTCAGCTATTCTCTATAATTCTAAAACTCAAAGGATTCTTTTTTAGTATTTGAACTGTGCCATGCTATTGCCATTCTTTTTGCTTGAGCATAATTACCATTAAAAAAGGAAACTGATTTACTCTTCTCTCAATTTTTTTTCTTTTTTCAAAAAAAAAAAAAGTTGGAAAACTCTCTCCTTGAGGTAGAAAAGTCAAAGGAAAACCTACTTTTAATGCAAGTTTATCTATTTAGGTTTTTCAAGATGGCCAAAGGTCTTTTTTGTACTTCGAATTCTCAAGCATGTACTGACCATGCAAATGACAAAAATGCAGCAATGTATTGCAATAGACATATCAAAATTAAACAAAGAACCAAAAGAAAGAGATTAAAAAAACAGATCAAGTGTTTAAGGAAGGGAATGTAACTGTTAGTCACAATTCTTATTCCTATTGTTCATTACTATTATGCTACAGTGACTGTTCTTTTGATTTTTATTCTACATTTTTATTGTATTTAACTGCTAGGTACCTAAAGAAATTATATGTATTATTATTATTATAAATTATATGTATTATTACAGTATCAAAACCATTCTCCCAGTTTTATTTGAATTGCACATTATTTCTCCATTTTAGTCTTTAATGCACCAGAATTATTCAGCCATGGCCTAAAAAACCAAATGTGAAAAAATTAATGTCCAAAATTATATTTTTTCTCTCGTAATCATAATCTTGCAATCCATGTATTGTTATTGAAGTTGTATGTTGGCAATTTTTGGCTGGTTTACTGCTAATGCTTACCACATTTAAAGAAAAGTAATCAAGTGCCTGGATACATTTTGATCAGCTCTATAATGATAATTTAAAAATACATTTTTAATAATCTATTCATAGCTAAAAATCTGATGAACAACTTAAGTCTACTGTAGGTCACTTAACCCTCATCTTTCAAATAATGAGGGCAGCTCTTCAAACATGGCAAGATTCTGCTCACAAAGTAAGTTTATCCTATCACTTCTATTTCTCTTGCTCTTTATGCTTCAACAGCATTTTCACTAAATTGATTCAAGAGCCATTCCCTGAAGGCTTCACATGGGACTTGTATTTTATATCAGCCAGACAAAAGCAACATGGAAAAGTTTCTATATTCAACATAATTTAAAATAAATAAATTTTAAAATGCTGAAGAAAAGAAACATACTTAACAACTTAAGCTGAACCCAGGATACCTATTTTACACAGAAAATATAATAAACCCTAACAAAGAAGCTCCATCAGGCCAGTGACATCAGATGTTATCAAAGGCACCTGGCAGTTCTTAAGACTATTTTCAGCTGCCTTTTGAACTATTCAGTATGAAATTTTCATGGTCTATTGTCTGCTTCAGGTGGCTTTTCCTTATCCTCCCATTACCATCACCTTGTAAAGGAAACCAGAGAATGACTTGAACATTTTTGTGTGAAAGCACTTGAGAAACTGTAACCACTTTCCCCGCCCTGAATCAGTAACTTGAAATCAGACTGCACAATGATTTTGCATGAAAGAGGTATGCTCTGTGCATTTTGTGAAAAATCTGACCTCACTTAGCCAAGCTACAAGCTTCTACAAATCTGAGTTTGCACCTAATTTTCACATGATCTGCTGAAGCTTAACAACCAGTCACTGCATCTACCTCCTCAGTGGTCTGCATGCTATCCCAATGTGCAAGGCAAAAGAATTAAGTTTCTTCCTACTTTCAGTTTTGAGTGAGACTCAGATTTTCCACTGTAGGAGAAGTCTGTGTTTAACAGGCTTTAGGTAGAACATTGACCACAAATTGTCACCCTGCATATTTCTGTAGCCTCACCTATGGGGATATCCCTAACACAGTTGAAAACAATGATCAGTCACTTTATATTGTTGAGTAACTTGAGTAGGAATTTGGGGATACTGACAGAAAATGTGGAGAGAAGATGGAAAATCCAGTTTATAATGGAGAGCAGAACTGGAAGCTTGAAAGAACAAACTGGGACTGACTAGAAAAGGAAAGAAACTAAGAGGAATATAAGATGTGGTAGTGAATGAAACCAAATGAGCAATGCCCAGCAGAACAAGACTTGGGGATCACCAGGAGCAGCTTCAGTCTGTTCAGCAGAACAAGACTTGGGGATCACCAGGACTGGTAAGAATGAGGGACAGATATTCTGTGTCTGACAGAATTTGAAAGAATTGGATTTTAATAAATATACATGGAAGGGAGCTGGCTCACAACAAAAGACTGAAAAAAGATCCACCAACAGAAATCAACAAACAGAAAAAGCAACAGAAGGAAGGAAGAGTGAGAAGAATTAGTAGGCAGGCAAGGGCTGACAGCAGAGAAAGAACATGCAGTCAAAAGACAGTCTGGGAATAGTCAGGCCTAAATATCAGACTGAAAAGACAGTCAGTGCCACACTAGAGATTGGTATGAAGCAGAGAAAGTTGGAACTATAAACAAAAACCTAAAAACACAGTGTTTGTCTTCAAACAAACACTTCTTTCTATTGAAAGATGTAACAGAAAACATCCTAAAAATTTTACGTTGTCTGCAACTATCTACAAACTCCTTTTTCCTCCTCAGACTTCCACTTCCCACCTTCCTCTGGTAACAATAAAAATGTAGCACAATAATGCATAACTCTGTTCCTTTCTTAATTCAAGCAACATTAATATTTATGTATTAGATTTAAAAGCTCTAATGCTAATTATCAACATGACACCCATATCACATAATATCTCATTTTGCTATTTTTAGGTTGATTTTAAGTAAAGAATTACGCACAGACACACTTATAAATGATATTAAACAAATAAGTACCAAGGACTTTTAATTCCTTGGACATCGGCAATTCTTCCATTTAACTTTGTTACCAGCATTAATTCTTTCTTTATTGCATTATCCCAAATTATTTTTTCTATGCTACCTCATTCAATTAACAGCATGTTTTCTGGGATAAGACAATTTTACCTTGAAGGATGACACTCTCTTTAGGACCCTGCATTCGATATTGCAGAACCTAACTGTTACACAGGAGAACAGGTTTTTAATCTGAGCTTTTGCTAAAGAACTCTTAACTGGCTCTATTAATTACATACTTGTGCATTAATAGTAAATAACAAGATTTTAAGAGTTTTTAAAGGTTTTGTATTAATGAAAAATTGGAAATTTAACTCAAATCCCTCTGCTGTACTTCCTAACTGCTTGTTGCAATTAAATTGAATTCATTCTGCATCTTCAGAATGCTGAACAGCAATATACTAACACAGCAATTATCAAATAAAGCAGATGTGTGAGCTTCTTCTCAGACCACTGCAAATAAATGACTGTATTCCCAGTTTTCACACATCAACCAAAGAAACTAAAGAACAAAGAACACTGCTGACACAAATTGCTTCTTTATGTCACTCCAAGAAATCTGCATTATTGTTTAGAAGGTACTTTTTTCATCCTCCAAAAGAAAGTACTTTATTCCACTGCAGTTTCTTATCGATTTATTTCACTCTAGAGAACAGTAACAATATATCCTAAAATAAAGCACTCTCTAAATCAAAGATTTAGAATTAAGAAATAGGATGCATATATGAACACTACCTTCCAATATTATCATTTGAGGCATTAAGAGACTCTAAAGAGTAAAATAAATGGGGAGGTAATACATGTGTTGAAGTATAACTTATGAACAATACTAATTAGTAGAACTAAATCATATTTTGTTATATCCTCAGTTCAAAAGTAGTATTCTTCAGAACATTTTAAAGATATTCTGAAGGCTAACTATTGAGTTATTGAAAAGCTGAACCACGGAGACATGGCAGCTCAGGACAGGTCTCTTGCCTTAAAAAGTTTTGAATTACTATATCTACTTTGCTCCCCAGATTCTGTTGGATACACATTTCTGAGATCCATACTATGTGCCTCGACTCCAGCATTGTTTGCCGTGCAATATGAGATTCAGAGACATTAATACACGTCATGATACTGTGATTAAAACCTGACAGCTTAGCCCCAACTTTACAATGTTCATGTGGAACAGAACTTCAGAAATTTATTCTTGCACAAAGAAACAAATCTCTGTTCTTTGTTTCTTTACTGTAGCTAACTTCTAACTTATCCTACCAAGCTGTGACTGAAAAATGCAATTATTTAGATTTGAGAGATTGCAGAATTTCCAAGGTACTACAAAAACTGCCATAATACATTGTTTGCAGCTTTTTACTGAATGGTATTCCAACACAATGGCACATCAAGAGTTTCTAAAATAATTTTAGGTAACTGTTTTTAGTGTGACAACCCTATACTACTAATGTATGGCTGAAGAACCCCAGCATCTAGTACAGACTGTCCCTCCACCGCCTCCTTTATCATCTCCTCTAAACAGAGGAAAACAATTGGTCATTATTTTCAAGGAGAGCAACACTTGCTATTAATGCACACATCTCTACAGTGCTGATCACAAATCTCTGTTGAAACAAACAAGAGCAAGCAGCTGCCTGTTTGTTGTGTTTAGTCATACCAGCAACCTTTTTTGTTTCCTGGAAAGCCACCCAATAACCAAGATCAGCAAGAACAAACTCAGTGTTACTGGATGCTGCACATGCTCAGACCCATCTTTTCACCAGAAGGCTATAAATGCACTGGCCAACATCCCTCTCTTACTTCCCATCTGTCACAGCTCCGTGCAGCCTGTATGCTATGAGGCTGCACCCATGGAGCCTTTCAACACTCTTAAATACATAAATGGCAGACTTACTAAGGAAGATAGGAATGGTATTCTAGGGTGGAATTTCATCATCAAGGACAACAGCCAGAAACGTAGTCATGTCTCAAAATACAGAACTAGAAAACCCTACAGATTGGAAAAGGCTTACCTGCTGAGCTAAGCAGCTCAGTGTTACTGGATGCTGCACACGCTCAGACCCATCTTTTCACCAGAAGGCCATAAATGCACTGGCCAACATCCCTCTCTTCCCATCTGTCACAGCTCCGTGCAGCCTGTATGCTATGAGGCTGCACCCATGGAGCCTTTCAACACTCTTAAATACATAAATGGCAGACTTACTAAGGAAGATAGGAATGGTATTCTAGGGTGGAATTTCATCATCAAGGACAACAGCCAGAAACGTAGTCATGTCTCAAAATACAGAACTAGAAAACCCTACAGATTGGAAAAGGCTTACCTGCTGAGCTAAGCAAAACACTGAAGTCTGTTCCTCTCTGTGACTCCCCAGCTTCATTCTGTCCCTCGTTTTCTGTATCCTCATAGCGGCTCCAGTTAGAAAATACCTTTCTTCTTGAATAGCATTTCACTTCTTCCTTCTCTTCTTCATGTCGTGATTCAGCATCATCATCCTCCTCTACCTGTAACATTCAAATGGACAGTTAAGCCATTGCAACTGAATAGCATTTTGTTCTGTATTTAAACAATCATTCATACCAACAATACCAACCACAAAAATAAAACCCAGAAAGACAAATCCATCTGGATCCCCACATACATTTTAGGTAGTATTATCTTTGTGAAACATATGTAATTCTTCAAGTATGTAAATAAAATCACTGAGTAAAGCTTTGAGTAAAACTACTGAGTAAAGCTGAGTAGCTCCTACACAGGATCAAGCAGTGACACTGATACAAGTTCCATGAGTTTCCCTCCTATTCTGAAAATTCATAATGACTTCAAAATAGCCTTCTTCCTAAAACTGAGAGCAATGGATATGGAGTGGAACTAAGAATTGAAACCAAGTGTCTCTGTCCCTGTCCAAGTGTTGCAGTAATACAGGTTTTAACTGAAAAAACCAATGTTTGTAAAGTGGAATAGGGAAAAGATGCATTCTCCAGAAAAAACATTTTGAAAATTGTGATTTATGTAAGAATTTCCATTATAATAAACTATAGAGTCAAATAATATGGAAAAATTAATCAAACGACGTTTGTGAAGTGGAATAGGAAAAGATACATTCTCCAGAAAAAACATTTTGAAAATGGTGATTTCTGTAAGAACTTCCATTATAATAAACTATAGAGTCAAATAATATGGAAAAATTAATCAAATTTAATTTCCTTCATGAAAGCTATTTTATGGAAATAGACATGAAAAACTTAAATGCACTATCAGTCAACCTACTTATCTTAACCTCTTAAAAAGTTCTAGGGTCAAAAGGAGAATTCATTGCAGAGTCAACTTAAAATACAAGCAAAACAGGCATTTGCCACAAGTACTCAACAGCTGTGGAAAACTCTCTATATATGCAGCTCTCCCAGAGCTTGGGTTTTAGCTGAAATGACTGTTGCTTCACAAAAAGAAAGATTTGCTTCCTGGAGGGAGGAGCACTCAACAGGCAAGAGATTAAATCTATCGCAATTACACAAACGCATTCCCAGGTGTCAAACAGATGACAAAAGGAAAAATATCCTGTGCATTCTCACTGGTTCTGTGCAATTTTGAGGTAAATTCTCTTTTCTTTGTATTCATCACAAATACACACTAGAATGGCTGTTGTAGGCAAACAGTTGGTTATGTGAGCAAGTAGACAAAGTGACAACTACATTACTGGAAACTGAGGCAGAGCTATAATTTCCATACAAATAAAGCCAAATCCACCTACACCAGAAAATCAAACCAAACTTATTTCTTCCCTATTCTTCTCCTATGAAATGAATGATTTGCTATAATACAGCAAACCTAGTGAAATTCAGTTCCCAAAATAACTTGGAGCTGATACAATTCACAGGTCAAAGCAACAGTGCTACAAAGACAGATCAGTTTTGCACTTTATTTTTAAGAAAAGATCAGAAACATCCTATGCATCCTAAGCAACTATGACATTATAGATAAGTATTTATCGACTTGTTTGAAGAATTCACTCCCTTAAGCTGTAAACATAAAAAAACCAGGAGTACCACTTCCATAGTTCAACAAGCTTCCAGTTAACTAGTATGGATACAAACGTTTTCTCTAAAACCAGACTAAAATCTTTTTCACTTTTTGTTATTAGCAGTATATGCTATACTTGAAGGAAATTTCCCTTCTTAGAAATGAAATAGTTAACTTCAAGAAATAAATCACAAATTCTCAGGAGTATTAACAGCAGCTGTGCAACCTGGTTCCCCAAGTACTGTCCTGAGGCTTACTGTTAAAACAAATAAAAACCTGCTTCCATTTCCAATAAATATTCAGTGGAAAATCTTACATGATGCACCATCAACTACAAAACAAAACTGCAAGCAATCACAATTGAATAGTCAACATTCAATCAATTTAAAGACATGTCAAAATTTTCAAATACGTTAAAAAACTTATCAGTGAAACTTCAGAAAATAGTTTGCTTCTAACATCTCACAAGACAGATACCAAGTAACAACTCCAGAAACTCAGAAACATTACACCTTAATCACCCTTCTCTTACCTGCCTATTCAGCTACACCATATGCTACTAACATTGTCACCCAACCTTACCGAAAATGAGTCTTAATCAGTACAGAGCAAACATCTGTCCTATGTGTAATGAAATAAACTACTCTCTTGCCACATTGTCAAATAACAAAAAATACAAGCTGAAACAAATTCTAGAAGCCAACTCAGATATAACCTTTAAAAAGTATTACTCACATAAGGAGAAAAACATAGGCCTTTAAGCTATCTACATGTTATTGCTCAGCGTTCTAACACAACTTGATACCACAGGAGGTATAGCATCTATCTGCTGTGCCTCAGCTCGGACAGTAATGCATCACCACTTGCACATTTCATTGAAATTTTCAAAGTATCCAAAGCATGCAAAAACCCAGCTGAACAAAACCAGGAAACCTTCAGACTATTTTGTATATCAGAAGAATGAAAAAAATGAGCCCAATATTCCACCTAAACACTACAGCACTCAAACAACAGTGAAAGGGCCAAGCTCCCCTGCAGAGGAACTTGCACAATTTGTGGTCTTCTGCCAAGCAATACATTTTTATCTTTATGAGAGCCTATGACTGCACTTTTCTTCTAAAGGAAAGCTAAGTGCATAGCACAAATGACCACAATCTGCAGTCTAACAGAGGAAAAAAATACTTTAGTGCACTAATTTTACATACAGGTTTGGGGACAGTATGGTATTGAGAAAATATCGGAAAGTGGGCTTTGTGTTTGACTTCTCTGACAGATGAGAGCACATTGATGCACGTGGTTCAGGAATGAAAAGTGTTTAAATGAAGTAAACATTGTTCTGAACAAGTAATTTCCCCTGGGGTCATCCTTCTGCACTTCCCTGGAAGCCAGAGTGGTTTGGATCAAAGTACACAATGGAGAAAGTGCAATAGTAACCTCTTGCATCCCGTTTAAATTACTCAACCACTATTCACAGTAAGTGCAATCAGTCCTGGCATGTTAAGTACATGTGTCCAAGCACTCAACAAGAATTGCTGAGCTCACAGCCCTTTTACAAAACAAAACTCAAAGTGCATTAGAAGTGAGGGCTTCCATTAAAACTTTCTAAAACTGTACTTACTACCCTTAGGAAGCCACAGGAGCTAGAGCTTATAGTCTTCTTCCTGTTCAATTCTGGTTATACTGCAGGAAAAAAATTAAAACTCTTCATCTTTGTCACTTAGAATATTCTACAGTAAGAAATATCAGACGTTCAGCTTACCTTTCTTTGGGCCAACTGCTGTTCCCTATCATGTAGGTATTACACATTATTAGATTTCTGTTCTTATTTATTTTGCAGCATTCCTCCCAGTTCTCTTCCCAATATGTCACTTTACAGTATGTAAACTTCATATGAGCTTTTTTATTAATCTCTTAGAAAGAGCATAGCTATTTGTCTTCACTTCCTTCCCAAATTATCTTTATAAAATCTTCAAAATTATATTGATCAAGTGCTAATTTTCCCCTTTGTTACTTAATCTCTGTATTACTGGTTTGGATATTACAGCCACAACATAGTCACATTTCCTTAATCTTTTCCATTCTTTATTAAGGACACTCACCTACAATACCCCAGACATCATATATATCCACTCAGAGCCACAATAAACAGTCACTGCCATACAGGGACTCCTGCATATTTATGGACACTCATAACCACTGTCTATTCCCCACATTTGCTGCTCTCACAAGCAACAGCACACACGAATTCCCTGAATAAACTTCTGTCGTGATTCCCTTTTCCCTTCATGGAAACTGCTGTACAGCTATGGTCAAGTGCAAGGACATTCAAGCTTATCTAGATGTCTCAATCCCATTTTCTCTTCTCATCAGGATAAAAGGGTAGCAAGACAAAATAAAAATATTCTCTGGGTTGAATCTTATCCAGACTATCATCTGCATCACGAATAAGCACATATATTTTTTTCTCATTTATATTTAAAATAAGGTGTATATGCAGAGATAATTAATCTTTTGGTTCTCATCCTAACTTTGGCAGCATCCGTTAAGGCCAAATTTTCACAGAAGGGACTTCTAAGTCAAAGGGTCAAAAAAATGTTTATAATTAAGCAGCAAAGTCATTCATGATCTCTACACCTTAAATTATTTCAATTGTCTGTATATGCAGGCTTGTGTGCATGGAAATTAGTAAGGCAGTTTGGCTGATATTGACTTCTAAGTGGTTCCTCTGGGCAGACAAAAATGGAAATGTTAAAGACTGCTACTCTTTAATGTTAGAGACATTCACTCTTTAATGACTTAAATTGCTCTTAGAAAGACACACTTCCTTTAAATTTCATAGTTCAAAGTTTTTGGTAGTGTAACCAAACAGGAGCAATGGGATCACACCAGGAATTGTCTTAGTACATTACAGATACAACACAGTCTCAAAAAGAATTCCTTTTTTAGCAACAGTGCTCATTACATGCACTTTATTTACATTTAAATACAAAAAAGGTACAGGAGAATTCCCTGACAGCTTAATTTATGTATTACTATGATTGATAGTCTAATACCTCATGATAGTTATATATAGCATAAAAATGTTCAAAAGTTTTCTTATTTCTAATTAAAACATATATATATATATATATATATATATATATATCTTTTTGTAAGTAATTACTTGACAAAGAAATGCATCATCTGGTTTATTGTGGCAGAAGTTTAACAGACTCTTTAAATAATGAACTGTATGGTATGCTAAAGAAAAACAGACTATATTCAGAACTATGGCAAATGGAAGCAGAACTTGCTGTTCAGCTGAACCAAAACTCCACCTCCTAAAATATTCTTTGTACTCTTTAAAGTTTTAACATGATCAAGCACCAGAGCTACAAGGTGTCCTGCATTTCTCACAAATCACTATTAACACTTCCACAAGCTAAAGCCATATTCTGTACAAATCTTATGCCTCACTGAATTGAAATGAGAACTATTAGGAGCTAAATATCTCCCTTAGATTCACTGAGACAAGGAAAAAGAAAAAGCCCCACAGGCAAACAGCTTGGTTATTTTGTTTGTAACTACTGATTTAAATGGCAGACCACCTTTTCTTTCAAAAACCTAGAAAAGAATCCTGATGCGCACTCTTCACTGCCCTCTCAGAAGTATCTCCATGACTTGCTAGTACATGATTAGCACATGTCCTTCGAATGAGAGCCTTACAGGGGCAAAATGAACCAATCTAATACACGCTGCTCAAATTTCATACTGTGGCTTTCAGAAACCCAGTTTGAAAACTGTTGACTTGTAGATAAATTAAACTTAATAACCATGCACTGTAGGTTAGCAAGACTTTGTTCTTGGCAAGGCCTGCCAAGTAATTATTTATTTCAGAAAGTGCATATTTGAGGGTGCTGCTCATTAGATACAGGATTTTCCGAACTACAAAGCCACTAGCTAAAATTTCACTCTACTGATTTAGATTTAAACTCCAAACTGAAGGATACTTGATGGGGTATGTTGTGAGAACAGTATCATTATAAATTCAGTATTCACTCTGCACTAACTGGAAAATTTGGTAGAATATCGACAAGTTGCATTAACTGCAGAAGTAGCCCTTTGCCTCTTCTTCCCAAGGCTGTCCCATGCTGTGAACAAAGAGTCTGTAGAAAGTTTGTCCAGCTGCTGTCTATAGATAATGAGACTTTTGATTTGCTAAACTTGCCAAGCTAATGCATTTCCACCAAGAGAAATTCAACTGTACTTTTTTCATTAATTCAATGGAAATGATTTTATGAAAGTTACTGGCAACTATGTAAACCCATCAAGCAATTTATACAAAATTATCATATGGACCTGCACAAAACCTGGCAGCTCTTCTACCTTCAAATTGTCAGTAACTTTAAAAAGATGATTTTTTGTCTTACGAACATCAGTCAAAAATATGAGTGCAAACATAAAGTAGGAGCATTTGTCTTGAGAGAAATAAAAGGTTTCAAGAAAAGCTTACAAAGTACATTGCCAGAAAGGTTACAGTATTTTCAGTAAGATTACTGATTATTCCTATGTATAGGCTGTACTTGGCAAAAACCAGAAGGTTTATATATTGCATGCATATGGATCCACATATGTGCATGTTGCATGTCTTATTCCAAAATCAAGTAACACTTTGTATTCTGGAGCAGTAAAGGAAATCTTCTGGAGAAAGACAATTGTTTTTACCAAATCTGGTGTTCCTAAAAAGAAGTTTCCTAAGCTGCATTAGAGACTGACAATATTCTGAAACTATTTCAATTCTTATGTGTTAATATCACAGTATTATAGAGTAATCCAAACTGAAAGGAATTGCAAGAGGTCATCTTGTTCAACTGCCTACTCAAAAGAAGGTCAAAACTGAAATCAGACCATGTAGGTTGGGGCTTTGTCTACCCAGGGCTTGAAAACCTCCAACAGTCTACTTAATCCTTAGTATTTCATTTAGTTGTTTTATTCCAGCACTTCTAAAATTGTGAAAGCAGTTGTATTAACAGCTTTAACAAGAACTTGTAAAGAACACACGTGAGGAGTTCTGTAACATCAAGAAAGCAAAATTTATTGAGGGGAAATATTCACCTCAACACCTAGATAAGTGGTATTTTAAAGGATATTGCTATTTTACTAGTTTTTGTGAGGCAATGGGTAAGAGAGCCTCTCTCAATAAACATATCTGTTATAAACTTTTACATGCTGAAAAGCTTGGTAGTTCTGCAAATGTATCAATGATGAAGTAAAAGCACAACAAACTATGGCAAAAACTCAGTCAAAGCATCCACCTGCAGAACAGAGAAAAATGTGATTTTAACTCACAGAGTTTATTTCATAAACTTGGAACAAAGTCTGCTCAAAAGAGCAAGGTTTGCAGAAGACCTTAGCTTTATTGACAAATCTAATGTTTATTTAACAACCCCTACCTCCACACAGCTTTAGAACAAAGCCAACAAAAATCCAGCAACTGTACCAAGATCAAAAACAACAAGAAGAAGCTTCAGGGTTTCTCATGCTAGGAGAAGTACAGGACAAAGTTTCTCAACAGATCTATTTTTTGCCACAATGAAAACAGAAAAAAATAAACAACCCCCCAAAAAACCTCTCAAAACATTTCTGCTCTGCTATATTACATATAAAAGGAAACCTTCAAAGTTTACATTTTAATAACAACAAAACAATCACCTACCTTTAAATTCAAAAATATTTGGTAAGATTGTAACAAGTTAAAAGTTTAGGGCTTTTTAAAATGCACCTATTTTGTAAAGAAAGCACACAGTAAAACATAATAGAAATAGCTTAGTGATATTCACCCACACTGTTCTATTTTCAATTGTCACAGCACTAAAGAAAAAATTCTGAAAGACACCAAACAGAACAGGATTGTTTGAAATGGTATCCCTAAACTGATGGAAACCTAATCAATAGTTTCCTTCTCTCTTCTACTTCTAAACTTCTGCCAGCTTCAGTTCCTCTGTCAGTTCACAGCAGAATCAGACAAGCACAAATAATGGTTAGATAGGCTGGAAGCATGCCATGAAGCATGGGAACTGGGAAGCAGGTCCTTCCTTCATATCTGGCAGCAGTTATCTGCTAGATTGACTAAGCGTACTCATAAGCCACATCCTTGGTTTTAATTTCCTGCAGTGTTAAACTCCTTTTTCTAAACTAAGTGTTGTTTTCTCTTCCCATTAAAGACTTACAGATTCTCCACTACCATTCCTACTCACATAATACACGTGGACACAGAGGTGTCCTCTGTCAAAGTCATACAGTTTTAGAAAAATCCTTTGCTACCAATATTTATGTTGCTTGATAAAATTTTTAACATAAACTTCAGAACATTTGCAATTCGTGACTGCTTTTAGACCCCGTTTTCAGTTAAGGTTCTAAAGCAGTCATTCAGATGTGTAAGGCATCATTTTACAGGTTCTACAAACAAGTACAGGTATTCGGTTCACAGTGGGAAATTCTATCCTGATTTTAAATTAAAGCTGCCAACATCTGTCACTTTTTCAGATCAACCATCATACAGTAATAGCTTATTCCAAACATATAAATATTTACATAATGAAAACAAAAGCTGCAAAAGGAGACACTCTACCAACTTGATACCCAATAAAGATCCTGTATAAGCATTTTGTTTTCCTCACCCCTTTCACTACACCTGCAACATTGGCAGTAGCATAGCTGCTACATTTTTCATCTTTCAATACTAATGTATTGCCATTTCATAAATATAATTTCACATGCTACCAAAAAAGCTCACATCTTTATTACCCCTCTATCAACAAACTAGCAGACCCAGCCATTATGCATTTTGTAAATTGAGTTGCATTATTACATTTAAGGCATGGCATGTTGAAGCACTAAAACTTGAGTTACAAATAGCCTGATTTGACAATATTTTCAGTATGGGGAGTAAAATAGGGGTACTTTTTAGGACCAACAGAGAGTCACACAGTAAATCAATGAAGAGTAAGTTATTAAAGACGCTAAGACAAAAAAGCAGTTTGTCTGATGTGCAAACAAAATACATCATTATAACCCAGAATGCAAAATCCCATATCAAGAAACAAACAAGCAGGACAGCTATATTGAATTCGATCAATTATAAAAATAATTGAGTCATGCTAAACAAAATAACCATGTATTACAGCAATGCTACATCAAAAAGCTGCTATCCTTGACTCACAGACTTTTAAACAGCATTTCCAAGACCAATACTACAATGACTTTCTTTCTCTATATAGTAGAAAATCAGAAAAGAGAGCAGAGAGCACTAACTCCCCACCTGACAGACACCAAAACCTTTCTTCTTCCTTGTGTTTTAAATTACATGAGAAATGTATAGACTGATCCATTTTCTTAGGTATCTGCAAACTAGCCAACTCAATGATACAAGGAAAGGAGAAATTAATGAAATAGTAATTCATCAAGGTTATGAATTTAAGAGACTGTAATCCCTACCTCACAGTCAAGGCAGGATCTCCCTGACAGAATACCCAAGTGGTGGAAAAAAAAGCAGCTACTTCCACCCTCCATTATCAACTTTTCTTGCACAAGTCAGTAGCACCTTTCCTAGAACAAACTCAGCTGAAAAAGAACTGATCATCTGGAGTTCTCTCAGACATTGTGCAAGGTGTTGTCCCATAATGTAGCAAATTACAGTCCAATGTGATTTGTGGTGGGTTTGCCTTTGAACGTGATAGACTTGTGTTGAATCCACATGCACGGTAATTTAAAACACAGCTGTATTATGCACAATGCGTCTCTACAACGCTGCCCCAAAGCAAAAGGCAGCTACACACCACACACCCCATTTTCAAGCTCTTTCAGTAGGATACCTCAAAGATGGTAAAAGCAGCAGTATCCCAGAGCATGTTCTCCAACTCCTCTACCACAGTATGAGAATTAATGATAAGTGTGTTTGGAGACTCTGTCTATACATCAATGATAAAAGGTGTAGAGACATCACACTGTCTTTACTGAGGTTAGTCAGAAGCAGAATTATTTATTATCAAGGTGTGGATTGCACTTAGCCTCAAAGCAGAGCATTTTGGACAGAAACAACATTTTCTCCAACAAAAATAGTTCTGCTTGTCCTGCAGTGAACTGAGAATAGATGGGGACTGTGGCAAAAGAGAGGGGAATGCCAAAACAAAGCACCTCAAAGAGACGTGTAAATAAATACAATCCATATTTCTTCAGCTATTGCACAACAACAGCATTTTATCCAGAAAGTAGAAATAAATTCAATTCCCTTTTCTGCACAAATGCATCCCAAGTTGCACCTCCCACTTCCCATGAGAATACAGTGGTTTTACACACTCTGGAGTGGGAGATCTAGCCTGTTTCCTCAGCCAGGTCTCTTTTACTTTGTACAGCACGTGGACAATCCCAGTAGGACTCGAGAAAACTGCTGGCCTGCGTGTCCTGCAGATGCACAATCACCACAACATTAAAAAAAAAAAAACAAACCCAAAAAAAACCACCACCAAAACAAAAAAAAAAACCAAACAAACAAAAAAAACCCAAACAAAACAAACACCAAGAATGTGACACTTAATGTCAGTCTTTCATTCCTATTCTCTTCATAACAATATCATGTTTGTAAATAAAGTATAAAGGGTCTGAAAAAAATTGAGGGAAATGGAGGGAATTGAGGAAAATTCAGATCAAAAATTATTTCAAGTTCGTTGGCAGGTCACTTAGATAAGAAGCAAAAAAAAGCTTCACTGCACTTTGTATTTGAAACTGGGAAGAGAACAGATCGCAGATTGAACTTTTTTTCACATCCTCAAACCCTTAGCCTCAGTAGTTATTGCAGACTGAAACTTTTTCGTTGTGTACTCTCTCTATCCAACACCAGCTCTGTATCCCCTGCCTGCCTTTCTACCACAGAATGTCAGCAGTAATGGCTCTGTAACATTACCCACAACTGTTTCTAATGTAAACTGACACACACAAGCATGATTTTGCTATATATTTTGAGAGAGTTGAAAATAATACGTTACCTTATTAAGAGAGGTTTTTTTCTGTATCATAACTAGTATTTTCTGGGGCTAACAAAGAATACAATAAGGCAAGAAAATAAACAAAAACTGATAAGGTCATCAGTCTGTTTTGCTGTCTCACTGAAAATAATTAAACCACTTTTCATTATACTTCTTCCTTCAGGGTTTCATGTAATTTAAATAAGATTTTTTCCCCTTTCAATTATTCAACAGAAAACAAGCATTTGTAAGTGTCATTTAATTGCAATTCGTGGCAGCTCGCTTCAACAAGTCAGTAAAGATACTTGCAAATCCTTTGGTTTTTATGCATTATGTTTTCCAGACTACACCTGATGAAATGCTAAGACAAAACAAAAATCTTAATATTAAATGTTTTGTGTATTGAACTTTCTAATTTGTCAACAGTATTAATAATCAAATTGTATTGTTGAACATTCAAACTATTCCATCATTACAGTGACACCAGAGTAAGCTAAAAATTATTTCTATAAAAGTATTAATGGAGATGAGGTGGCACATATGTTTGTACATTCAGTCTTTTCATTTTGACATACTGACCTATTGATGAATTGTAGTGAGCCTTCAGTGATTTTTCAGTGTTGCCTCTGAGAAACAGAAACAATTTACTTTCTTATTGTTCACCTAGGTATCAGAACTCTTCCAGTACAGATTCAAGTGTCTACCATAAACATTTTTTAACCTTGAGGGACAAAGAAAAATGCTAAAGCTTTTTTTTTTTCCCCTTTAGACTGAGGAAGGAAGAGCCTTGACTCAAAGGTTCTTTTTTGAAAAGAAAAAAAATATCCCCACAAAGAGTAATCCTCTTCACTAGTTTGCTCTATTGGTGACCTTTAGAGAGATCTACCAAAGCTGAAGAGAAGCTTAATTAGCAGAAAGGGCAGCTGAAAGAACAGGTAGCATGAAGAAAAAAGCTTCTAGTCTTTATTGTACGGGATGAGAATTTTTGAAAGAGGGATGAAATATTAAGACTAGTTCATAAATGTTGGATAGTGGAACCCAGCACTCTGAGTTAGCCAAAGATAGAATTAGCCAAGAGAGGTATCAGATTCTGAAACCAGTGTTTTGCCTAACAGGAATGATGCTCCAGTTAAAGGCAAAAACATCTGATCAAGTACACAAAAACGAGACTTGTTCTTGAAGTTTCTACATAAAATTGCTACAGCTTCAACAGTCACAAAGTATGGTTCTAGAAACTTCCTTAATGACTTTAATAAAAAATATTTCTCTCTCCCTGATTTTTAAAATCTGTTATGGGTAATTCAAACAGATTAGTCATGTGACTATAACCTGATATAACCAAAGATTCCTCTCTGAAAGCATCACTGCAGTTGCAGAATACCAGTATGAAATATCAGAAAAAAAAAAAAAGTCTAGATCCTGAAAAATTCTTATGAACAAACCTATTTACAGCTGAAGAAAAGAGCATGACTCATATCTAGTAACATCTGTCAAAAGCCTAACATTAAACAAGACTCAAGCAGTTCTACACAAACAGAACAAAACTGATCAAGTGTTAGTGGAAAACTCCACTTCTGTGTATTGCATCTCCATGTTTATTTTGTCACTATCAGCCTCTTGAGATGCTCAGTGTTGCAATGTTGTTTCATATTTGAATCACCATTAAGAAACTGTTTCATAACTATACCAGAGTGGTATAATACCATGGATGTTCTCAAATATCTGCCACTGCATTCACTCAAAAAACAACCTCTGTTATTTTTATATCAAATTTGAATGCAACTTACTGCAGACATTTTAGAAACCACCATTCAAACCTCTGACATCCCTTCCTCATACACCTCCTGCCTTTTTTGGAAGAGGGTGGAAGGAGAAATCCTGTGAAAGGTATTTTTTTTAAATAGCCTTAAAGAATATGCTTCCCTAAATCCAACATGCAGCTTGAAATAGTAGTGAAGAATCAATGTCCAAGGCCCCAGTGCCGCAACACCACATTTAAAACCCCAAGATGTTAAAATCTAATTTTATTTTGCTATTGGTCTGGAGTACAATTCTGAACAATAAGAGTTACCACACAATGATGCTCCTAGACCATGAAGTTAACACCACTGTGAAGAAGCTTTAAAAGTAATTTAGAACTTTCTGAGAGTGCAGACATATCCAAATTACTAACAACGACTGGGCTGTACCTGCTGGGATGCACTATAAACCCATCAGTTTATGTGCCCATCATATCCTTACATGCTAAGTTCACACTGCTGAGCCCACTTAGAGCAGTAACTACAGGAGAACTCTGCAGCCAGTTTGCAGTGGGGAGATACAGACAGTGTTCAGCTGTCTGGATAACTGGTGGACAGCTTCAACTCTGACTCCATCAGGAGTGAAATCATACTTGAGTCCACTAATATTACACCCAAGTGTAACCTGCAAGGCGAATTTGCATCAAAATCCCATCCTTGACAGTGATTCAAACTAAGAGCCACACCAAAATCACTGAAGGAACTTTTTCTCATTAGCGCAATTATTTTTTTTTAAATTTTGTCTCTACAAAAACATTTTACTCTGAGACAATAATCCTTTAACATCCTTGCTAACAATTTGGCTGAAGTGGAAGAAAAAGATATACTGAGGATGGGATCATTTGCACTTCTGTTACTTCCACGGGCATGCCACCTTTTGTTACAAATTAACAGGAACATAATACACCAGCAAAGTCAACAAAGCAGCATGATGGGAATAATGCAGTCTGAAACAGGACACTGGAGAAGAAAACTAAGGAGGGGGAAAAAAAAACCAAATCAACAACCAAAACAAATCCAAAAAAACAACCAAGCAAGCAAAACCCCCTAGTTTGTAAGGCAATCAGAAAAAACTCAAGGCCTCACAACAGGTCAGTGAAAGAGCCCGGGAAGAACTGTAGGGCAGCATCACCACTCTGTTCCTACAAGACAAAGACCCCAGCTATTTCAGGGTTAAGGAGAGAGACCGTACAGTCTCTAATGTAGAACTATCCTCTGGGAAAAGAGAAACAGGAATAGAAACAAGACCTTAAGGCAAGGTTCTTACACACTCCAGCAGATCTATGGTTTTACAGCAGCATATTATAGTGTCTACCTGTAGAGGAGTTGAAGATTTATTTTCAAAAATAAAACAAAACAGAAAAACCTCAACCCTCCCTGCCTCCCCCCCCCGCCCCCCGACTCCCTACACACACATAACAGAGGAATTGCATACAGGAAAGAAAAAAATGGGAAATATATGGACCCCCCTCTATGCCTTACCAATCACACAGGCTTGAAATTCTGTGTGAAATCCTTTAAGAAATATTCTGCCATACTTTTTTTGAGTCTCTAAATCACTACTGAATCAATCATTACCATTTGTTAAATTCTTTTTTTAATACAGTGACACCTTCTGACTGCTACAAAAGACTGTGCAGCACTATTAGACTGGCTGGAAATTCAAAACAGGGCTCCTGAAATTCCCCAGTTTCTTTTGTGAGGAAAAGCAGCAGCAGCACTGCATGACACAGCTTTTTAAACAAATTCATCAAATTCTACAAATTTGTTGAATTTTCAGCAGAAATACTTACCGTCTCTCACTTGATGTACCCAAACAATCTCCTGTATTGTGCTATCTGGCATCTCAAACACTCATCCCAGTAGCACAAGATTTTTAGCTCAGATTTACAAAGTGTACCCTGCCTACAAATAACTTTCTTCACAGCTGTGTTTCAAAGACCCAGGGGCAAGTCCTAATAACTCACACGTACGTGCTGTACGTTCAGAACACATCACCCTGAGATGAGAAGAGCATTCCAACCCCATGATGTGCACACATCCTGCCTCCTCACCAAGTAATTCCGGCCCAGCACGGGAGGCACCAGCCCAAGGGGCGGGCTGCCTGCACCACCTACCGGCACCTTCCAGCACGGCTTCATCCCCGCGTGGATGCACGCGTGGATGCACGCATGGATGCATGCTTGCATTCTTAGCCTGCGGAGTTTCAGTTCTTCCCGAAATTCTAAAATCTTCAGGATTTAATCTTCGAGAAGTTCTTCTCCATTATTCAAATAAATACCATTTTATATATTTTCTCTGAATAAAATCCACACCAATTTATAGGATAATTAAATCTAAATAAGAATATGATTGAAAGCTGTGTTTCACACAATTAATCAAATATGCAGGCAGTAAAGTTACTTCTTTAAGCTAGAAATATTTTGGACAACCTGTTACCAAAAAGCTACCAAATTACTACCCCAGAGGCTTGAGAGTAGAAAAGAGAAACAAAAGCATTTAAGCATGCAAGGACAGAATTGCAGAGCCATCTAAAATATTAAAGAAAACCCTCAAGCCCTCTCCAAGGAAGTTACAGAAAGAGTCAGACATGAAGTTGCACTGCAGCAATGATATTCATCTGTGTAACAGGATGCTTTCAATACAAATATCTTGTTATATCAGCAGGAAAGTTGGTAAAATATGGTGAATGAATAACAATAAATATCACTAAACCATCCCACACTAAATAATTAGGGACTATTATGAAACTCTGGAGTCCCACTCTAAAAAACAGGTTCCTCTATTGTCTAGAAACCAAAAAGAATAAATTAACTTTGGATGTATAAAAAGCATTTTTGCTTTTCCATTGCACAGATAGCCTTGAAAAAATAAAAGAAAAATAAACAGAACTGTGACAAGTGGTTACACAGCAGGTCTACTGAGTAGACTCGGTAACCTTCACCATACATATTTTTCTGTCCTGATTCCCATGTACTTGCTACACAAGCTATCTAATCTTTCAGTCACAAATTTTATTCTCAAGGCCCCAATTAAACCTCTTCCTTTTTAATAATGTTTTTCTTCTTGTCCTGCCTAAAATGGATCTCTTTGCAGCAACCCTTCTACTTTATGGAACATTGCTAACCAGGCCTGTCCAAAGTGTCCTCTTTGCCAGATTAAAAATATTGAAATAAATACACAAAAAATAAAAAGACAAAGAACCAGGTTCTTCAGCCTTTCCTCCTCAGTCACGTCCTTTTTACATATTTCTTCATTCCTTCCTTCTGAACTTTCCCCAGCTAGTCCCAGTCTTGCAAAAATAGAACTAGCTCTTCAATGTAATGGCATCACTAATTGATACCCTCTCATCCATTAAGCTGACAGTCCTCTTCTATAAAACTCTACCTTAATCAGTCACACACTGCTACAGATTTTTCCTATGTAGATGTGGTTGTATTATATCTGACCTCGAATCACACCCAAATGCAGGCTGTTTCTTCCATTTGTTGAGACTGTGTTCTGTGCTCCACCGTCCTGCCAATTTGGCACTGTCTGCAAATATTAACACTGTATATTTTAATCCTTCCCTGCCGGAATTATTAATAGAGAACTGAACATGAGTAGATATAGAATGAAGCCTTGCAGAATCCCATTTAACAAACACCAGTTTGACACTGAACTATCGCAGTAGAGAAACTTCTGAGAAGGGAAGCTCTTCACACCGCATTAGCAATTAAGTACAGCTCACAAACTGATGTACATTAATCTAAATAAGATTTTCTTGTTGCTTTTGAGAACATTAACACAAAATGTCAGAAGATTTGTTGTCTTCAAGATCCAGAAATCTATTCTTCTATCTGCACAAGTTCTGCCACAGTGTTCTAAAGGAAATCAAGTCTATCTGTATTTGTTACTTTTGTCACTGTGCCTTTCAATTGCTTTTTGCAGTTGCTGAGATGGTAAATGGTTAGCTCATACTAATTAGGAAAATTTATCTGATGCTTACAGCATTAGATGTTCTCTTAGACCACTTCTACATGTGCATGGAATACAAGAATGAAGATAAAATAAATACTAAATTAAGACAATGCCATCTTGAAACTAACCACACATGAGAAAGACTGCACTGAAATCCATCTGTTAACATTCATTTGTGAACAATAAAATTACTGCAACATTACCCAAAGCCAGGAAAGGAACACTGAAACAGACCTGCCAATTCCAACTGCACTGGAGTAGTAGCATGCATCACATACACACTCAGTGTATCATGGGGAAGTTAAAAGAATACTTTGTGAATTGCAAATGTAATAAACTTAAAGGACAAAAGAAAATCTCCTTAAACGACTACCAACCCTCAAAAAAATGTGGTCAAGGACCATCAAAATAAAACCCAGCCTCATATCCACAATTTCAGAAAATTGTTTCTACTTTAATATACTGTATCTCTTAAAGAGAGCAATATTAAACTTCTGACAGTACATAAAACATGAATTCTGAGTTAGACTAAAAGTGGGAGATAATATTGGACCAATGTTAATTTACTTTAAGCATTATAATGCCACATTTTACTAAAATTGAGAAATTTCAAGTATGTTTTATTTATTTAATGTAGCATAGATCAACTAAAGCAGACTGAAACAATGGAAAATTATTCAACATGAAAGATCTACAAAAAATCTGCCATTTGATAAACCAGCTGGTCTTAATTAGACATTCATTTTTGAAGGGAGGACACAAAATCTTCAGTAATCAAGCCAGTTAAATCAACATGCACACTAGTTACAAAAAGACATAACAAGTGGAAGATCCTTTTCCCTCTTCAAAAGGAATAAGAACAGTTTTTCTCATGGTTTCTAAAGCAATTTATTTGAGAGAGGCAGCATATTGTTTCAAAAGTAGAGCTGGGAATTTACTCAGAGAGCCACCTTCTGAAGAGCTGACAGAAATCACAAAGCTTTCTTCTCTAAGATTCTGATCCACAGCTGCATATACCATGCAGGGCATGAATACAAACACAACACCTTATCTCCTTCTCCCTTAGCACATGAGGAGGGGAGAACTGACTTAGCAATCTCTGGGTCTTCCCAGGCTTTGAAAATAACACAGCTGATCACCCATGACTAAAACCAAAGAATTACAAGACCCTTGCAGCAGCATAAAGCACACAGTGCCCAGTGATCTTTTGCCCTACAAAACTGCCAAATGAATGTGCCACCATGACACTTGCTTCTCCCTCTTGTACAGGTCAGAAATAATGCCCTCCTGTAGCTTCAAATGCAAGCTTAGGAGCCATTAAATTAAAACATCCAAAACACAACATTTTAAGCCAGTGCTTTTATGTGAATGCAACTGACTAAGAAATATCACTGCCAAAATATTACACAATTTAATGGCAATTTCGACTTAAAAAAAAATTCTGAGAAGATCCAGCATCTCAGCACACAGTAAGGAAAAGGAATATGGTAAAACCATCACATGCCCTGCCTTATTACCTGACTTCCTAGTTTTGCAACTCACACATCACCACTTCAGAAGATTTGCTCCCTGTTGCTGAGAAAGTAGGGTCTTGTCTCACACAAAATGCTTACTTTGGGCCAAGCATCCTATCACTGAGGTGGTGCACTCTTGTAATACAAGTCACTCTGCTGAGCACAGAGCACATTAAGGAGCTGGGATTAAAAGGGGGCAATTCTCTGTCAGATAAACACTGGCTACACTGATGGAAGGAGGAGGCTCTCTCTGCTCCAGAAGTGGTGAATTATGAGATTGGCTCAGAGGTAGCAATAAAATTCAGCAGCTGCAGGCTGGCACAGCTGCTGATGCTGTGGCTGGATTGCTGGAAGCCAGTCCCATCAAAGCTGCTAAACACAAAATTTGTGGCAGGTGTGCTAAGAGACCATACAGTGCCTAACGTCAAAACCCTCCAGTGCAGGAAGAACATTACATAACAATCTTTAGCAGAGTTCTCAGAAAATCTTAGCTGTTGCTTCACTTTCAAAGTCCCAAATCATAATAGCCTTAGCCAAAAATAAAATCACTGTGCTAGGCTAAGAGAAAGAGCATATCCAAGTCAATAACAAAGTGAGCAGTAGCAAAACATATTTTAATGTGTCCCAAAATAAAAATTTTAACTTGCAAGGTTGAATAACTTGGGAAAAAAATCAGTCCAGGATAGAAATTTCCCCAGCTAATACACAGAGGTGCTGAATTTCCCCTGCATGCTCCTGCAGCTTATGAGGGAACACTGTTGTTTTACATCCAGGATCTAAACCATCCCCAAACATCAGTGTGAATTCAACAATTTATATTGCTTACATGTGAAAGCACTGACCAGCATTCCAAGTAACTGTACCAATCGAGCCATAACTTTCATCTCCCAAAACATGAGTGCCATGTATCTAAATACAATAACAAAATTAATATTTTCTATTTTTATATCCACTAGCAAGCATGGGAGTTCTAATACAGATAAAACACTGGCTGGGTTCAATTGAAGCCATGGCATCATAAAAGTCAAAGTGAATCTAATCAACATGATGCTGGAATTGGGGTAGCATCTGGTCCATCTACATTAGGACTCCCAGTGCTGCCAACACCAATTAGCATTAGGCCATCATTGTAATCTCTTTGCCAATCCAGGGACATGGTTTCCATGTTGCAACAATGCTAACAGAAGCAAAACAATCTGAATTAAGTAGTCAAAGCATTTTTTATGGGAACTCTTTTTAAAGGCAGTGTTGACCTCATACCATGGTGAGGTAGATAATACCTCCACAGGAAACTTCCTGTGTAATTGTGGTACACAATGGTATGTCTGTGCTATTTTAATCTGCTAGAACATTTTATAGTGGGTTGATGCACAACTATCAATTTCTATTAATGACAAATGACACCCAGTGAATCGCAGATACCCAGTATGTAAGGTGTGCTCTGTTACCATGTGCTCACTGCGAGTACCACAGGCTGACCAGACACACGCTCATTTCAACTTCTGATCACAGAACCGTTGAGGCTGGAAAATGGAAACGGCTCGAGTCTAACCATTAAAACATCTCAAATGTTCCAAAACTGCTCAACAATTCTCCATCTCAATCTACAAACTGAGGAGGCATTTCTTCAGACGCATTTTTCAAACAAGACTTCTATCTTTTTAGCGCAAAATTATACACGTATTTCGGCAAGAAAAGCGCTGTGTGATGCCGCACCAGAGCGCGCAGGTTGAGCTGCCCCAGAGCAGGAAGAGGGCACAGGGATGCTGCAATGACCGAGCTGTCCCGGGCGGTACCGCCGGCAGCCCCAACCCACCCCGCAGGCTGGGGCACAGCTGCCAGCCTGGCTCCACCTCGGGAAGGGGAGGAGCAGGGGAGAGGAGGGGAGGAGAGAGGGAGAGGGTTGTGCCCCCAGCCCAAGGGCCCCGCACGCTCAGCTCCGCCTCCCCAGCTGCCGCGGAGGGCGGGCTCTGGTGCCGCTTACCCGCCGGTGCTGCTGGCTGCTGGGCGATGGCGCTGCCCCGCGACCTCGGGGCTCTCGCCTGCCCCGTCCCCCGCCTCCTCGGTGCCCGTAAGCGCCGCCTCTTCCCCGGCCCCCGCCTCCTCCGCGGCCGTGGCTGTCCCCGCCGCCTCCTTCTGGCCCCCCGCGGGCGGCCGGCGCGCGGGCAGCCCCGGGCCGGGCCTGGGCCGCACCTCCTGCCGGGACCAGCGAGCGAGGAGCGCAAAATCGCATCCGCGTGTGTGAATAAAAACAGAAAAACCATGTGTTTGGTGCTTAGAAAGTACAGCTCTTAGCTAAAACCAGATTAATTGTGGAATTGTGTAGGTTGGAAAATATTTTGGGTAACATTCAGTACAACTGTTAACCCTGCATTGCCACTTCCATCACCAGAGGATGTTCATAAGCCCCACATTTGCACATCTTTTAAATACCAGGGAAGGTGATTCTGTTGTTTCCCTGGGCAGCTGTTCCAATGCCTAGCCACCCTCTTGGTGAAGAAATTTACCTAATACCCAATGTAAACGTTCTCGGGTGCAGCTTGAGGCTGTTTCATCTTGTCACCCGGGAGAAGAGAGCAATCTTCACCTCACTGCCGCTCCTTTGAGGCTGTTGTAGGGAGTGATGAGGTCTCCCGGAGCCGCCTTTTCTCCAGACTGACCAAACACATCTCCCTCAGCTGCTCCTCACAGGACGTGCTCCAGACCCTTCCCCAGCTCCGCTGCCCTTCTCTGGAGCCATCCCAGCTTGAGGTGTGGCCGCACCAGTGCCAAGCACGAGGCAGGCAGTGATCACTGCCACACTATTGCTGATACCAGGATGCCATCGGCCTTTCTGGCCACCTGGGCACACTGCTGGCTCATGTTAGCTGCTGTCAACCAGCACCTCCAGCACCTTTTCCACTAGGCAGCTTTCCAGCCCCAACCTCTAGAGCTGCATGGGAGTGTGGTGACCCAAGTGCAGAACCTTTGCTTTCTGTAGCAAATGAGGGAAAAAGCAACTGAGCCCAGGCTGAAAGGGTGTTCAGCAGACGGCTGCACTACATGAGTTGGCTCTACAGCATCTTGAGGAACATCCTCCTCTCAGGACACAGAGCAGTGGTGTTCAGCAGACGGCTGCACTACATGAACCACATGAGTTGGCTCTACAGCCTCTTGAGGAACATCCTCCTCTCAGGACACAGAGCAGAGACACAAGAACAGCTTTGTGCCATAGTGCTAGGCTGGTTTGTCATGCTATTCTTAAACTAAGCAGCCACTCATGCTGTTCTTGGGGAAGTTCACCAGTTTCCTAACACCAGCTAGCCTGATCCCTCTTGAACACACAGGCTGTCATTTGACAACACATTAAAACATCAATCTGGTTTTGAAGGGTTTTTAAGCCCAGGATTAATTCCAGCAAAGTGTGATCAAACCTCCTATTTTGTGAAATCATGGGCTGTACTGTAGCTGCACAACTACCTGTGTTGTGGGCTGCTGAGTTCCGGGGCACAGTGGGCAGCAAATCCGTAAATTAGCTTAGCACACAAGCAAATAAATAAAGTAACAGGGAGAAGCTTTGGCAAGCACATTGCAAAGACATCCAAGCAATACTCATGCAGCCACCACAGGTCTGACAGAATGAGATGGAGCTAATAAAACCTGGTGAACCCAAGCTGTGCCTGCATCTGTGGTGCAATTAATCTGTGACACGAACAATCTGCCTTCAGATAACTGTAAGCTGACTTTATGCACAAATTTAACAACTCACAATGATTAATACTTACAGATAGATTGAAAAAAACCCATCATTACTACTTGGCAGCACATAACAAATACCATTGCAACTCACAAGCGTGAACATCATGCATTAATAATTATGAGACATAGCAAAGTCATGATACTGTGCATATGCATTTTAATTTTATAATTTAGTTTTGATGTCCCTATTATTATCATCCCTTATGATAGACAATGAACATAAATTATGTTACTGTAGCACACAGAAGTCCCACTCACAGGCTCTGTTAGCCTGAGTGATACACAAATAGATGACAAAAGGTAACACCACAAAGTGTTAATGCAGATCTATGAAACAAAAGAGGATAGAGAATGATGAGATGACAAGAATGGCCAACATGCCAAGAAGAGATTTTTGCGTACTTGTAAGTCAACTGTTGTCAACTTTATAGACATCACAGTAAAATAGCCCATTAGGGAGGGAAGGCTTTGCATGATCAAATAGTGCTTTTTATTAACAAATTATTAAGAAATTATGTAGTTCCCATAATGTATTATCAGTATTTCTTCAACCCATGTCAGTTTAAACCAAGAACATCTGTGTCACAACAACTGCAACAACAACAATTTCTGCTTCTCCTGTTGCTCTGAAGCCTGCAATCCATGTGGCATAGTTCAAGCCGCGTTCTTCCTAATTGCTAATGTTAGGGAATGTAAGTGACCTGAGAGGGGGGGACACTTGCCTTCTATGGTAAAGACAAAGCATTACAGGCCACAGCATCTATACACTTTCCAGTCTTCCTTCTTCTGAGGCAAGTGCCATTTTTGGCAAAAAAAAAAAAAAAAAAGAAGGAAGAAACTTGAAACAATGGCTGCTCAAACCTGGGAGTTAGGTAAATGCAGTTTGTAAAGGTTTATTCATATACCTGATATTCATAGCTGTGCCTTTTTAAGACCATCCCTAGCCTTAGCTGATATCATGCAAAAGCCCAAGGCCAGTGAGTTGTACCGCTGGCCCTTTCCTGTGCTACATCGCAGCCAGGCAGCAGCTACAGCTACACCTGGCCTTCTATCTCCTCAGTCCTGGCTCAGATCTTGACTCAGACCTGCTGGCTGAGCTTCCTGCCTTGGTCTCAGACGTGTCATCACTCCAGACTTGCTGTGCAAGCCCTGGACTATCACTGCCTCTCGAGTTCTCATGAGCCAAACGTGCTTCTCCAGATCCTGCTGGTTCTTGGTCAGGCCTCAGCTCCCAGCTGCTGTCCTCACCTTCCCTCACAGAGTGAACAGCCCTCATTATTCCCTGAGATTGCCACACTAAACCCACTGCCACACTGCTGTGCTTGAAAATGTAGTCACATGGAGCTTTTAATGCAAAGAACAACTTTGTGCTGTCCACAGAAAAAGAAGGATAAGACGTGTGAGGTAACAGAAACAGAGATTCCTCTCTCACTGCTCAGTTACCTGCCACAGCCATGCAGCTGCTCCACACACCTTTGTTTCGCATGAAATGAATTCCTACCCTTCCAAGTTTTTGTAAAGATTTGTAAAGCCAGTGCACCAGCCATCAAGACAGCTCTGACTTGGGGGAGATCTTTCCAGAATGCAGAACCAGGATGAAATGTCCTTCTTTGCATAGGACTAATTGGAACTGCTGTAGAACTTCAGCTATTCTTGGCTGCTACACTGGCTCTGGAGGTTGGAGAGAGAGCCAAGCATACAGATGGTCAACATGCATGTATTATGATTGTTGCTAGTCTGCAAGGTCTATACATGAATTAGAATCCTGTTGAATTCAGCTCAGTGTATAAGCAGAATACAAATGCAGAAAAATTTAAATATAAAATAGGAGATGACAGACACACATAGATGGAGGAGAACCATTCTGTGAAGTACAATAGGCAGAAGTCTCAGTATATCAGGAAACTTACCATTATCCAGTTTCATCACAGCAAGAGATCACCATTTAAGCAGGGTTTGAAGTAGAAACATGATACACTTCTCTGGATGTTTAGGAGACCTGGGGAAAAAACTGAAGGAAACAGTAAAAGCAATTAAGAACCACAGAACTGTAGAACAATCAAGGCTGGAAGAGGCCTGTAAAATCAAGTCCAGAACCCAGAACTACCACTGTAACCTCTAAACCACTAAACCAGTGCCAGGTCCAGGCACCTCTTAAACACCTCTAAGGTTGGACAACGAGGACAGTGAAAGAAAATTACATATTTTTCTGAAAGTTCAACTAGTGTCTGTAAAAACTTCTATTCAGCTGGGAGAGACAGGGCACAACTTCTTGGCTCAAAAGTCAGATGTAGGAAAGAGATAGTCTGTAAAAGATTGCAGTTAATAAAAGACACTTGCCAAGACCAAAGAAAACAATGTTCTGAGAGTTAGGATGAAAGATGAACAGAGAAGTGATGTGGATGGATAGGGAGGACTATATAATAGAGATCTGATGTAGAGAGAATCTTAAAGACTTAGAAATGGACTTTATTCATGTGATAATTTTAGCTGAACCGCTGTCTGCTTTGAAAAAAGAGGTCATACCAGTTTTATACAGACCAAAAGCCCAGTAGAAAAATCTGTTAACAATTTAGTTTTCATTTCTGACTTTAAAAACTGAATGCTATTTGGCTATTTCAAAATTACACAGTTTAGTGAAACTAAGTGTTGAATAAGTGATTAGCATCACCTGATGTGATGGAATTACCAAAAACCCAGGAGGTATCTTTGAAAGAAATCTTGCCTAATACAGGTTCACTGGCATGAGAAATGTCAGTGAGGAATGTAGAAAGCAATGGATGTCAGTGGCATGTATGCATTAATAGAGTGGTTCTGTTTTCATCTTTTAGTGCTTATGCAAGTATTAAATTGGTATGTAAAATGGGTTGCATTAAATTTGCATTTTTTACCAGTGTGGTTATCTTCTGTTTCTTCCTTTGCAATTTACTGCACTGTATCCTGAATCCTACATTCACTCATCCCAAGTTCCCAGACTGTACTTTCATGCTTAACTCCATCAGCCTCCTCTGTCCTAAGACCTCTCGATTGAATTTTGTCCACAAACATCTTCTTGGCCTCGCCTGCTTCATTTGCTCGAAGATTGCCCTCCATTGCCTCAAGCACTTCTGACACCTATTTGTTTCTTGCTGTCACCATGCTAGTGTGGCTCCTAACTCCCATGCACCCCCAGTATTTGCTTGCTCTCTTTCTGTTGTGGGTGACTTTTACAAATTTTTCAAAGATAATTCCTGAAACCTTGGTCTGCATTTTAAATAATGTAGGAAACCACACAGTGACTCACTGTCTTAACTGCAAAACTTTAAATGTCTGTGTTTGAGAATACGTAGAGTGTTCCTAAGATACTCAAAATGTAAGAGCTGGGGTGGTTGACTGTCTTGTGAAATAATATTTAGATTGCATTTTGAAATGTCATAAAATGCCAGAGCACATTGTCCTAGGATGTACATTTGTGTGTTTTACTTATGTTCACAATTGTAGAAATAACAATCAAAATGCAAAAAGACAGCACAAATAATGTGATTGGTTGTTTCACAAGTGTTTTCATAGTAACTATTGGAAATGTGTGCTAT
This sequence comes from Passer montanus, assembly GCF_014805655.1. Classification (NCBI taxonomy): domain Eukaryota; kingdom Metazoa; phylum Chordata; class Aves; order Passeriformes; family Passeridae; genus Passer; species Passer montanus. The sequence goes on from NW_024365381.1 coordinate 6,107,009, forward strand.
TTAATGAGCTAATTAAATTTTCTGATTTTTTTTTCCTTTGATCTTTATAGCTATCTCCACAAGGATGCTTCTGATTACAGAAAGCAGTATGCAGCAGTGCTAAGGTCCTGATGACAATACACCAAGGACAAGAATGGAAGTCAATTTATTCAGCAATTCTACTGTTGTAAACAGTTCATCCATCAACCATAAGCAGTTAGAAGGGCATAGCCTCTGGGAAGTCATTACTATTGCCACTGTAACTGCAATTGTAAGTTTAATAACCATAGTGGGAAATATTCTTGTAATGATATCCTTTAAGGTTAACAGTCAGCTCAAAACTGTCAACAATTATTACTTGCTCAGCCTTGCCTGTGCAGATCTCATCATTGGGATATTTTCCATGAACCTTTATACCTCCTATATACTCATAGGCCATTGGACTCTTGGAAGCCTCGCCTGTGACCTGTGGCTAGCACTGGACTATGTAGCTAGCAATGCCTCAGTAATGAACCTCCTAGTCATCAGTTTTGACAGATATTTTTCCATCACAAGGCCTTTAACTTACAGGGCCAAACGCACACCCAAAAGAGCTGGCATCATGATTGGTATGGCTTGGCTCATTTCCTTCATGTTGTGGGCACCTGTAATCTTGTGCTGGCAGTATTTTGTGGGTGAACGAACAGTGCCACCTGATGAGTGCCAGATACAGTTTCTGTATGAACCCATTATTACCTTTGGTACTGCAATTGCTGCTTTTTACATTCCAGTGTCTGTGATGACCATTCTGTACTGCCGTATTTATAAAGAGACCGAGAAACGCACCAAGGACCTCGCTGAGCTGCAGGGCTCAGAGTCTGTGGCAGAGTATGAGACAATAAAGCCTCAGAAAACTCTCCTGAAGTCTTGCTTCAGTTGCAAGCAACAAAACTTAGTCAAAAGAGAGAGGTGTCAGGCTTCTTGGTCTTCATCTAGCCGAAGTACGTCAGCTACAGCGAAGGCCTCCCAGGCAGCGAGTGCTTGTATGGACTGGGCCAAGGCTGACCAGTTGACCACCTGCAGCAGCTACGCGTCGTCAGAAGACGAGGATAAACTTGCCACTGACTCAGTTTTCCAAGTAACTTACAAAAGTCCATCTAAAAGTAAGGCAGAAGAGTATAATGAGACCACAGATGTTGTTGTCAAAGACCAACCTGAAGAAAGGGATTTTGAGAACCAGAAATACTTTTTGTCACCTACCAAAGAACACACACAAAAAAGTAAAAAATGTGTGGCCTATAAATTCCGTTTGGTGGTTAAGGCTGATGGCACTCAGGAAGCCAACAATGGTTGCCGAAAAGTAAAAATAACTCCTGCTGCTCTGTCAAAGGACCCTTCCATCAAAAGCATGGATCCAAATATAAATAACCAAATCACCAAAAGGAAACGGATGGTTCTTATAAAGGAACGCAAAGCAGCACAGACTTTAAGTGCCATTCTTTTGGCTTTTATCATCACATGGACTCCCTATAATATCATGGTTTTGATCTCCACATTTTGCTCTGACTGCATCCCCCTAACACTGTGGCACCTTGGATATTGGTTATGCTATGTGAACAGCACTGTTAACCCCATTTGTTATGCCCTCTGTAATAAAACTTTCAGGAAGACTTTTAAGATGCTGCTTTTCTGCCAGTGGAAAAAGAAAAAAGTGGAAGAGAAACTATACTGGCAGGGCAATACCAGACTGCCATAATCATTCTTATATAAGAAATAAGGAGAAATATAGATATTGATGTAACCTAACAAATTCTGTATCTTCAAAGCCATTGCTGTTGTGTCTAGTGGTTAAAAACTCTGCTGAAAAGTTAAACTTTGCATGAAGGTAGTGTGCTTGGGATAAAAATGTCAGCAGCTGCTATGAGCAACAAAGGTTGTTTTTGACTATGCAGTAGAATTGCATTACGATTATTGTGTTTGGTGTCCTTTCTTTCAGTCCGAGAATAGGTGGAGTAAACTATAAACTACTAGAAATTAGACGGGGATGATCATCCAGTCATCAGGTTAGGTCATTCAGGCTGTCTCCCTGTAGAGCAGAACTGTTTCTTTCTATAGTTCTTTGCTAGTGTTTTGTTTATGTAGTTTTCAGTGTTCCAAGCAATGCAGCCTGTGCTACCTCTGTTTTGAGGCTTTACCATCAGCTGTTGAGATGAAACAAGGACTATCTAAAGGGTAAACGCTGTCATCCCCAATTCTTAGTGGTTAGGGAGATTCATAATACTCCAAGTGAACACACATATTATAGGACAATATATAACTGAGAAAATGTCCACTTTAAGGATGACTCTTGTGGAGACTTAGGAAGGGCTTATAGTAGAAAGGCTTATAGTGAAGAAATAGATAATGCATTTTGTACATGAAGGAGCCAGTCCCAATATCATTTCCATCCTGCAAGTCACTGTCATTTGTAAAAGTGGTGATACCTCTGAATTTCTCCAGTTCCCAGTACCTCTGAAGGAAATTATAAAATATTATTCACAGTGACAATGGTACAAATCAGAACTGACTGTACAGCATAATGGACACAGTCTGTCTACAACAGAAGGAAAGTCTTTTTTGCAACCTCCTTTGTTGTGCTACACCTTGCTTTGAAAGTTTCCATAACATTTACCTATATATAAACAGTGAGAGAACGGGCATCCTGTAAAGAGGAAAGATTTTTTAAGCAACTTTTTAATGTTTCTGTAACACTATTAGAAACACTTCGAATTCTTTGTCGTTAGATAGCTTTACAAGTAGTAGTCAGGCACTATCTTCAGGCACTCTCTTTGGTCCAGCAAAACCACATCTGCTACAGATGTGGCTGAAGGCAACACCCCTGGTGGCTGTGGCTGCTGGGACTGGGTTGTACTGGCCTAGTTACGAGCTGAGACTGAACACTGGCTGAGATTTGAGAGGGCTTTTGGTGCCAGAGCTGAGCTGCCTGTGCCTTCCTGATGTCTGTGCTAGATTGGCAGGAGCCCTGCAGCACTGACCAAGTGAGTGGGTAAGCAAGGGGCTGCCTTCAGCAGAAGGCCTTTGGAATGGAGCTGGTGACCTCCTTGTGGTGGGAACAAACAAGAAGCTTCAGAAAAGGTCCTGCAAAAACAAAGTTAACAGCAACAGGAGTCATGAGGTGTGGAAGTACTAAAGAAAAATGTTTATGAGGAAATGAGAAAGATCTTCATGTACAAAAAGTTCAGATTCAGTTCTAGCCTTTCTTGCAAAATTCTGAATGAGAAACTTTGGAATATTAGTTTGAGACAATCTTTATATTATATCTACTGTACACTTTAGCAGGACATTGCAGTGGTGACTTTACCCAGGTGCACATTTCAGGGATTGTAGAAGTCATCGTGAATGTACCACTGCTCTCAGTGAAATTGTTTATGTAACCTATTAAATTATCGTAGCATTAGAATGTTCTCCTACAGATAGATAAATCCTCCGTGTCAACAATGAGAGTACAAGTGATTAACATTTTTTTAGCCCCAGTGTCCACAGGGGAAAATTTTGTTAGTGAAAGATTAGCAGTGTACTAATGCAAAATATGTTCTCTAAGCCCCATGGTTAATTTGTAGCACACCATACTGGGCCTATTATGCTTTGTGCATTAGCATATGGTTACTTATGAAAGGAAAGCAGAGGTCTTTATAAAAACTCTTTCATCAGCTTTGTTCTGTCACTATCCAGAGCTTTTCCTGTGTACAGTAACTATGTACAAATTGGTTATTAGAGTGGGTTTATTTTATATTACATCAGACCAGTCATTCAGTAAACTATGTTTGATTTTTAACAAATGAATGTGTCTCTCTGGGGGCACAAGCTGTAGTTAAAGGCAAAATTTATGAGGTAGTAACAGTTCCTGCTAGCTGCACTGTTATTGCTGAAATGAAGCATTGTCTCTTGCTGGAATTAAATGGAGTATTTTAATTTTTTTTTTGTTTTTGAAGTCTGTTGATCAAGAATGATCTGTAAATGTTTATGGACTCTGCTCAGTAAATGTATTAGAATATACAGTGATGGATGCAACAGTGTTGGTTCAATGTAATTGTGAAATATGTGCACAAATTATGCTGCTAGCACCTAACCATGTGAGGGATTACATGGCTACACATGAGTACATTGTAAATATCAAGAATTGTCTAAAGAGGTGTATGTTACTTTATTGTTATGTAGAATGCTTATTCTTAAAAAACATCAAAACCTCAAAAAGACAAATGTGGTCCTCATCAGAGTATCAGTTAGTACTTGATTGTACTTTGTACCGAAAAAATGTTGTGGAATTTCTGCAGTGTAGGAAAATCTTGTTATCTTGTTATCTGTCCTTTTAATGACATTTTTACTGATCCTGTGTATGTGATTGTTGTCATGGACTAATGAAATGCTTTTTGTAAAACTACATTTTGGTTTTACATAATTTCATACACATACATATATATAGATATGTATGTATTGTCAATATAGATGCTTAAATACACATCCCTAACTAAGCTTTTCAGAGACCCAGCACCTTTTGTATTTTAAAGTATTGAATTTTCCCACAAACCAGGGGTATGATTTTTGTCTCTCCCTTTTCATATGTATGCCACCATCCCTACATATTCCAGATCCCCATAATTTGTCAACTAACATTCATTTTTTGCAAATATGATTTATGTTTGTAGATAAATGTAATGCTCCTGCAGCTGCTGGATAGTCAGTGGCTTCTCTGTTTTGAAACACAGGCTAAACCTTAACTCTAGAAAACGACATGGTGTCTTTTCACTTCACTACTTGACTTTAACCCCCACAAGTCAGTAAGAGGCCACTCTCTTTCTCATGTGGTCTCCCCCAAATCTCCATTACCACCTTTTGAACTCTTTAAGAAATGTTCTTACACATACATTTGACAATTGTCATAAAACTTTGAGCTTTAATAAGCTTCTTTATGATTTTATTAATAGTTACCCCATAAGTAGTTAAAGCAATTAGAAATTCATAACATCGTGTTGTAAAACAGGTGATAAACTATGTCTACTAGTGGTTTCAGAAAGAAATGGTGTTACAATTGTTTTTTCCATCTTGATAAATGTATTTTTTTACAATTAAGGAACTTCAGTCATATTACACACACTGAAAGCACTGACTTTCACTCAGTATTTTTTCCATTGGTCACTAAATGTCACTAGTTTCTTCATGTATCTGCTGATATACCAAAGTCAGTCCTCCTCAAATAAACCAAACGTTTCAAATCCTTCAGAAGTTTTCTTCTCAGCAGGTCCTCCTCCAGACCCTGATTGCTGATGGCTTCTGTTTCAGTAGACCTCTTAAAATGAGGGGACTTTTACTGAATTTCTGGATTGCAGTGCCAAGATCAAAGCTGAAATATCTTTTAATCCTTACGTGCAGCAGCAACCTAGACGTAGTGGAGGTCAGATAGTTGTTTTTAGTGTGTGCTGTCCATAAGGCTTCCTTTAGTGTGCAATTCATCAGGTAGCTGTAGGAGGAAGAGTGGAGAGAGGGTACAGTGGAGTATTCAGCTGGATTCAGCTCTGTAGCCCCCCACTCTGACTGTGGTCTGATGCCTTCTGAAACACAAAAGACATGAGAATGACTAAAAGACTCTTTGTTAATTCTAGTAGAAGGAAATCAGGCCATACAGCTAAAATTGTTAATTTTTTGATACAGTGTATTGCATCAATAAATTAAAAACCTTAGTCAGTTAGCCCCTAAAATCACTTTGTCATACTTCTAAATCCATGGTTATACACAAAAAATAAGGTTACCTGAACTCTGTAAAGTCAGAAACAAAAGCAAACACTTTCTCATATGAAAACTGAATTATTTTAAAAGACAAATAATAAACAAATTCTGAGTTGATTAATGTGGTATTGTATGTGAGAGTGTGTGTACATTTCCTGCTGTTGACAATATAAATGCAGAGAAAGGCAAAGTAGGAGAGGTAAAGAAAATTATTTCACTGCTGTTGTTCAGAGATTGCATGGTTGAAGTGGAACATGCCTCCCATTCACAGGTGCTTAGAGCTGGAGCTTTCACTCTAGACCTTGTCATACTTACTCAGTTTGGAAGGCTGTTTATTTGACCAAATAAATTTGTTTCAGCAGCTACTTCTGGGAAGACCCTCGTTCTTTCCCATACTGCAGGAGACAGTAAATTCAGGAAAGGCTAAGAGAGAGAGTATAAGAGAAATGTGATTGGCAAAAGAACTTAGGAGACGTAGGATAGGAACCCCTATGTTTCAGTCTGTGATTTCACTGAGTGGTGATGAAGGCCAGATGCCTTCAGCATCACTCTGGGTATCTGGTGATCAACGTTCAGAAATGGAAGAAAAAAAATCTGTTCAGTTAAGATAGTCTTTTGCTAAGGAATAATGAAGTAAAGTTTAGTCTACTTCTAAAGGTTCCGTGCTGATGGATGTTCTAGAATATTCTTAGTCATTTTCATCCTTAGTCCCTAACCCACTACTTAGTCCCTAACCGAGCTCTATTAGTCATTTCCATCCATGCTTTGTTCAGAAGTTTGGAATGTAGCTCAGTCCCTGAGTTCAATTAAATGTCTCAGGTTTTTTGCTGGCAAACTTCTTGTTATGAGTTTTTACTACATTTAAATCTAATTTTCATAGTGGAATTCAGTACATAGGTTTGTAAGGCTAGTTAAAGTATTAACTAGAGTCCCTCTGGCACTGGGCAGCTGGGTTTGTTCTGCTGGTGCCCAAGTTATTCATACTGCTTATTTGCAGAGTCCTTACCTCCAAAATCCTCTAAAACATGCTAAGGGCGTGCTGCAGAGTAGGTTATCTGCCTTTGATGATCAGATGCAGCCTGTGGACTCTCCCTTCCACACTTCCATGTCACGGTCATTAAAACCACATTTTTGGAAGGTGTGTGAACATCTGGCTATATGGCCAGGGATTCTAACAAAAGCTTTGTGAGACTGGCAGCACTCAGGTGATTTTCTTGTATCGTCAGCCCAACTTTAGAGGCATCCTGATAGAATTATGCAGAACCCACATTAAATTGTCTCAATGACATAAACTCAATTCAGGTACTAACCATTTCTTCTCCTATCACACTGCTGTCTTTGAACACACATTCAGGGGGAAAAAAATCAAATGCTGCAAAATTGGCATGTGTGCTATATTGGCCTCACCCACATCACATAGCTGTATCTCTCTGAAAATGTTGCAGTGCATCAAGAAAACTAAAAATTGCTTTCTTGGCTTTTCTGCTTCCAAAACAGTTTCTCATCTTAAGCATCACGACAGTATTGGTCCTCTCAAAATACAAAAGAATTTATTTTCTGAAACAATTTTCATGAAAATTATAAATAGTGTTTTAAATTAAAAAGCAGGAATTTGACAGTGTCTGTTGGTGGAGTTTCTTTAACTGAAATATCTAAAAAACCACACATGATAATCTAATTACTATTCTGACATTTTGTAAAGGCAACAATAAGAACTCTTTGGTTGTCATTCAGTTATTCCAATGATACAGAACTGTGTGAAGCAACTCAAACAGTGGTAAAAGAAAACAAGGTTTTCAAGGTTATAAAATTTAAATCCTTTTGTTTATTGTTTTAAAACAGAATAATTTATAATGAAACTTTATTTTATTTTATAATTAGGAAAAAAGGCACTGTTTAGTTGATGTCAAGACTGAGTACTAAAACAACTGAAATTATTAAATATGAAATAAAGGCAGCATTCTCTTCTTTTCTCACAGTGGTATGAAAAAAAAAGCTGAAGCACAGCATGGAACAGTCAAATAATGGTAAATAAAGTGGAGTAATTCAGGTAAAAATGGAGGAATAAATAAGCAATTGCAATATCAATCTGATCTTTTTAAAATGTATTCGCAGAGTTTCTTGGGGAAAAAATTCAGAGGGGTTGTAAGCTTTGGATCAGTGGCTATCAATGGGAAATCTGGCAATCCCATTAGTGCTGAGTGTTCTAAAATGAAGGCAGAAAAGAAAAGCCTGTGCTGAATACTTCACTGTATATGGGATCATTAAAAAATAGAGATAAAAGAGTCAATGAAGGGGGAAAGAAGCCATGGGAGATGAGGTTAATTCCAATTTTAAATATTAAAATAACATTCACATAATGTTAGAAAACATAATGTTAGAAAGAAAAGGCCCATTGGAGTCCTATGATACACAGTACCCTTCAGTATGCATTTTGTAAATGTAGGTATTTGACTGGAAATTTCCTCTCTGCATGATATATGAAGATGTGCAATTATAGATGTGCAATCAATAATGAACATTGACACCAGAGCAAAACCTTCTGAAATGCATTTTTATTCATGTATGTATTGTACAAGACATCACATCCTGGATTTCATATCGGACTTGTCTTATGGCTAAAATAGCATAAAATTAATTATTTAAATCTTCTGGTTACATAAATCTTGTGGTAAAGGCCTCAGTTTCTGACAGTTTCTCACTTGTATGGTTGGCAAATCTCTGTGACATGTTCCAGTCCTGGACAATATGACAACATAAAGCCCTTACAGAGGCCCAATTTAAATTTCCAGTCGTGGTTACTTAGGGTTATTACTCAGTCAGTGAGTTCACTTCAGTCACTTGAGAAAGAGTCCCTGTTCCTGTTAGATACACATGGCTTGTCTACAGTTCAACTTTCTGACAGGAGCAGGCCTTGGTAGGGTACGACTGGTGCTGCTCGATGGGTTTGATCATCATCCATGCAAACTTGCAGGGATGTTGCTTGCTGCAGTCTTTTTGCCAGTATATCACGTTCCTGCGGTTCAGGTTTGCCCCAGCACATGCATCGTACCACCAGCCTCCTCCAGGAATGCCATTGAGTTCCAGCTTAGCACAATTCATAAAGTAATTGTCATTGTCTCTGTCCTTGGTGGTAAACTTCTGGTTGTCATGGAGATAAGCTTCTGTGTCCAGGGTCAGAGCATCAGTGGCGTTGCCTTTGTAAAGACCAACCCTGATTCGATATTGAGACTCTTCCCCCTCAATCAGGAATGGCTCATACTGTCCCCATTTGACTTCAGCATTTAGATTTACAAGTTTAACTCCAAGTATATATTGCACTGAGCTGCCAGTTAACTGATGCATGTATTCATTTCCTAGCCAGTGGTTCTCATGAACAGAGCCAAATCCATATTTGTAGTCCTGCCAGGTCCTGTCAAAGTCGACAGTGCTGTTGGCTGTAATGTGCTGGATTACTGTCCAACCCCCATCCTGCATGTTACAAAAGACAACAATCGGTTCCTCTTTTGGTCGGATGATGTAAAGGCCATCTCTGGAATTTCCTTTGGAGTGCTTTAAAATTTCAAAACAATCCCTTGGATAGTCTGAGCAAAAAAAATAAAAAAAATTTTAAAAAATTAAAAAAAAAACCAAACACACACAAATTAAAGTAAATTCTGTTCAAATAATACATTTCATAAATTGAACTCTGACCTTCAGAGTGACTGAATGACTCTCTTCAGACTGGAAGCTGCCTGACTTCATTGCAGCTTATGGCCGTTTATTTAGCTAAAGGGGGAAGATTTGGGAGGAATATGCAGGAAATATTCAGAAATTCAAAAAATGGTTTGTTACTCTGTCATACAACAGAAGTATGATTTAGTATTTATGACAGAAATGTGGTTGACAAGCCAAAACCTATGTGCAGATCATTCTTTTTCCACCAGTGTTCTTCCAGACTGAGTAGGCAGCAAGTCTGCAATTCCCTGTGCCATCTGTAGGATAATTGAGTTTAATAACTAGACCTAGTCTTTTCCTCAATGAACGAATTAATTTCTCTTGAACCAATTTATACTTCAGGCACCTCTAACATCCTTGTGTTAAATTCTGAAAGGTATGCCATGTGTTCACTGATAAAAGGGAGATATTAAAGCATATTTTTAGTTAATATAAGGCTCATAAACAACTGAGGATTTTCTTAGGATGAGTTCTTTTCACTCAAACTCCAGGCTAAATTTTATCATGGATTTGCAGCTAGGACTACAATTCTGATCAGTGCTGAACACCAGTATCAGGAAGATGGATGAAACTCCTGTTTCCATTTTATTGCTTATCCAGCAGACTCAGAGGGTAACAAAAATGTCATATAAGGCTTGGGTTGACCGCTTCTAAAATATTTACTGGGTTTTTTTAAATGTAATGTGTATATAAGGTAACTTCTTGCTCTAGTATAATATCTAGCATCTCTGAGACTGCAGCACAATGCTCTGAATTTTACCATTGATTCTGAGGTTTCTTAAGAGTCAGAATATAATTAATTTAAATATACATTTACATATGTATGAACTTATAGAGAGAGAACTCCTTTTGTACACAAGGATGGTATTCATTGTTCTGTTACTTAGAAATATGTTTGTAAATTGCAGTTACTCACTTTTCCATAGTGTTGAAAGGCATGTCCTTATGTCATTAAATTGTGAAATATTGGTAATTTGCATTTAATAAAAACTTGACAATTTTATTGTCTCCGTGAGAAGAATTCAGTAAAAATTACATTTGCCTGGTAGACATAGCCTACCTCACTCCAATGTGATGCCATGATTTTACAGGATTATTTAAGTAATTTATATGGTGATGTCCAGGCCAGCAATACATCAGTGACCCTCACAGTTGCCCTTCTCAGTGATCATTATAGAACAACTTCTACAGACAGGTTCAGGACTTTGTAGCAGGACATGTTCATATTGCAAATTATTCTTCCAGGGCTAGCTTTGGTATATGTTGCTTGAAAATGTTACAGCAAAGCAATAAAGTAAAACACAGAACACTTCCAAATCACTCTCTGTCTTTATGAGTACCTTTCTCATTAGCATTTCCCAGTCTCTCATAGTCTCTCTGGGGGAGGAGGTGGGCATTAGCCAGGACCACTGCCTCTTTGGTGCCCAGGGACACAGTGCACTGAGAGAGCAAGAGCAGCATGAATCCTGCTGAGCTCCTCAGTGGCATCTTCCTTCTGCGCCAGTCCTCCTGCAGCAGTACAGAGCTGTAACACAGACCGCAGCTGAAAATGGCAATATTTATGACTTCTAGTACAAAAGTCCTGAAGGAGAAAGGTTTTGAAATACTGAGCTTCAATACAGTAAACCTCTGTCAAAGTGGTCTTATCCCATCTTTGAAGGCCCTCTCCTTTCCTGAAAAGAAAGGTTTTGAAATACTGAAATACTGAAATACTTTCAATACAGTAAGCCTCTGTCAAAGTGGTCTTATCCCATCTTTGAAGGACCTCTCCTTTCCTGAAGTCTCATTTCTGACAAATCATTCATTTTTCCGACACAGAGTGCTGTGCTGAGACACTTAGAACATCTCTCACCTGTCACCTTGTGCCATGCTAGGCAATGAAACATAATGCAATTTTGAGTGTGGCAAAAAGTCATCAAGAAGAATGTAATGACAAAAGAAAAGCACAACTTTTAATTATCAGAGTTGATTTTTTCTTACTCCCCGAATCCAAACTATAGTGAAATAGAGACACCAATGGTTGAAGGGACAGAAGCAGTAACATTAGTTCTGCTGACTGTTTGTAGCTCAAACAGTACTCAGAGACATGGCTTTCCTAGTGCTGGAAAGATTTCCATGCACTGGAAAATTCACTTTATCTGATTTATATATTTCTATCCAAAGCTTGAAATAACAGGTCACAGGTTTCCATCAGATTTTAAAGAAAAGTTTAGTAAACAAAGCAAAATAACTTTTCTTTAGCCTTTTCAAAACTCACAAGGGTTCAACAGCTTTGAGCCTCATTTTATCCACCTTTTGGGGTACATTAATGCTTCATTCAGTACAGAAGAAGGCTTAGGCTATTACTGAACTAAATCCTGGAGTCCTTACTTAGGCAAATCCCAGATTCTCTGAAGAGGAGTTTCTGTCAACAACAGCTTAGAATGAATCAGGTAAACAAATATTTCCTACACTCTCAAAGGATATATTTACTTAGTCTCAAACCAAACTATTTAATGCTCTTTTAAATTTTTTTTTTTAAGGACTGGGCTCCCCACAGTGGCTTTGCTGAAGGCAGAAAATAGATCTACCAAAAAAGCTCTTTGGTCAGGGCTTATTTCCTGCCAGTGTCAGCACAGAGTCTGCAGAGGCCAGTACCCTTCTCCACAGTGGCTTATGTTGCAATAAAGCCACATTCCTTATAAATCTAATGACTTAGCAGCAGATTCAGCAAACAGTGTTCCAGAGTGAAAAAATTCAGTGTATTTATTTAAAAAATGCCCAAGACAAATCATTGTAATAAAGTTCAGGTTTGAAAGTTAATTTTTCTGCCTACCATACACAAAGTCAGCAAATCAGAATTTTCTATTCTACCTGAAACTATTCAGCAATAACTATGATTTAATATTAAAATATAATTTGCCATTTTATGCAAAGTTGGTCATTTGACATTGGGATAATCATAAACTCGAAAATTATCTTCCATGAAATTTGGCACAGTGCTTCCCTTTAAGCATTTAAATTCTGTTGTACTTGTATTTTCTACTGTCATGTATCATCTTCCCTGAAAGCTTTGATTATTGTTGCTATTATGGAGTATTAAATTATAAATTACTTTAAATCAAACCTTAATTCACAAGCCCAAATCCTGATTTTCATGAAATTTGAACTTGGATCTGGAATTGTTTTTTAAACTGTTTTGGTTTTCTTTTAGTATTTTTGAATGAGTCAGCCTTTTTTCTTCTCTTGTATTTATGCATAAACACTGAAAATTGATTTAAAGATCAATTCAATTCCAGAATAGAAATTGGTATTAAAAATTTTTAAGAAAGCACCCAAGGAACACAGCACTGGGCAGGCACCTTACCTCTTTCAAGTGAAGACTGGCAGAGAACACAAATGAGCTCACTCTCTACAGTTGTACTTTGCCTCTACTTAAGTCCAGGTGAATCAGTCAGATCCAATGTGCTATCTCAAATGCAGCAAAATTGCATATTCCTTATTTCACACTGTGCTTAATCTGCTGCACTTTGCTCTGACATATACTTGCAATAAAGTATGTATGAATTATAAAGTACAAAGTTCTTCCATAATTATTAAAATTACATAGTAATTAAATTAAATTTCCTTTATTAACCATGAAGAAATTTTAGTTCAGTAAATTATTTATGTTGCTTAAATAGACACAGGCAGATGCTAAAATTTACTATGCCATTTTGCATAGATGAATTATCTCAAAGCTCTACTGAAGTGTAGTCACATTTAAATTGCACAGAGATTACTTGATTTTTAAGTATTAGGAACAATCCAACTATAAACCATGTTCTTACTTCATGTTTTAATGTGAATGAATAAGAAACAGTGTCTGAGAACTCTAAAAATACAGCAAACAAAAGCAGAACGGGCTGGTCAACAGGTTTCTATTTTAGTTTATGTGGAATAACAAGAGTCAGTTAACATTAACTCAGATCAAAACTATGAACTAAATAAATAAATTACTGCTATGCAGCTATGTATCTGAAAGTTCTACTGTGTGTCTGCACAGTCTTTACATGATGTCTAATCCACATTTACCCTTTCAAAGATTAGACAACATTTAAGTTTTTGAGCTCCCCCATCCACCCTGCAACCTGCTTTGATCAGATTCCATCCTTGAAACAAGTCACAGTTTAAATTCATGGAACATTTAAGACCTGTGCAAGCTCTACTTCAGAATTCATATCAACTCATAATTTCTGTTCTTCAATAATTCATCTTCAATGAGGATTTGTATTTCATGTACAATTAGATCAATACCCACAGCAAATGTCTTGGGAAATATTTGCTTGTAACATTTCAAACTCAGTGGTCATTCTCTTCCATTTTAAAGTACAAGCAATCTATTACACAGGAGGATGACCACAGGGAGTCAGAACAGTGTCTTCTCCATGACACTGATCAGTAACAGAGCTACAGGGAAAAGTTTAAGAATACATATTCTCTGCTTTAGCATTATGAAGCTCAGGGAATTTCTGATCTTTGTGTGTTTGACAATATCTAATCTATGGCTGGTTCCAAATATTACAAGCCTTGTCTAAGGCATGAAAATACTGTATGGTAAGTTATGAAATATAAAATTGCGTTGAACATACACAGATCTTGCTGAAATAGTATGGTAAGAAAAGGTAGGGGAAGGAACCTTTCCACTCTGTGTATATAGATACACTCTGAAATACACCATTGACCCTAGTGGTATTTATTGATGGGCCTTTCATCACCCTGGCATAAACTGGGGTGCATCTTTGGTGCCTTTGATTCCCATATATTTCATCACTGTTTATCTCCTCTCCTGTTTTTCCATTTTTCTTTACTTTCTTGCTGTTTGCTTCTTTGTTGATTTCCAGACTTTATCTGAGCTGGCAGAGCAGAAGTGAAGTGGGAAGTGTTTAATTAGAAGAGAGAAGGGCACCAGCATTCATTCACTCATGCTCAGAAAGGCATCTATTTTTGTAGATGAAAACTTTGAAAAACAATTAAAATCTTTGCATCTCCCTCTCTGCTCTGCATTCTGAGAATAATTTTTCAGAAGTTATATCATGATCTTAAGGTCAGAGTACTTTACATAGCTATGGTTTGGTAATATACAGATTTCAAAATTAAACATTGCTACAATCACTTGTTAGCCATGTTAATTAAGATACTTTGTTTCCTAGACCAATGACCACATATTCCCTCTCTACAGTATGCTGAAATTTTAATTATTCTTCTGATTCTGCTGAGCTTTGACAAGCATTCATTTGAATTTTACCAATTCAGGCTCTCCTGTGTGGAAGTAGTCTTTACACATTCTTCATATCCATATGCCACATGGATCCAGCCTGTTCAAATCTCTCTGCAGAGCCTTCCTGCCCTCCAGCAGATCAACACTTCCACCCAGCTTGTCTGCAAACTGACTGAGGGTGCATTCGATCCCCTTATCCAAATCACTGGTAAAGACATTAAGCAGGACTGGCTCCAAACCCAAGCCCTGGGGAGCAGCACAGGTGAGCAGTCCCCAGCTGGACGTAGCACCACTCAGCCCCCTCTGGGCCATGAGTTGAGCCACTTTCTTACCCAGAGATGAGCTCACCCCTCCAAGCCATAGGAATCCAGTCTGTCCAGGAGAGTGCTGTGGGAAACAACATCAAAGGCTTGACTAAGATCCAGGTGGACAACAGCCACAGGCTTTCTCTAATCCACTTGAGAGGGTCACCTTGTTGTGGGAGAGCCAGTTGTTCAGGGTCTTTTGCAAACCCATGCTGTGTGGGCCTGATCCCCTGGCTGTCCTGAGTGCCATCAGGATGTTCTGCTCCATGAACTTCCCCAGCACCAAGGTCAGAATGACAGGCCTGCAGCTCCCTGATCCTCCTTCCAGTCTTGCAGACAGGTGTTGCATTTCCCCTAACCTTCCTGGTTAGCCAGGACTGCTGGGAAATGGTGGAAAGTGGCTCAGTGAGTTCTGCCAGCTCCTAGCTGGCCCCATAAGACCTGAGTGTGTCTAAGTGGCAGAGCAGGTCACTGAGCTTTCCCCTTGGATTGTGGTGACTTCATTCTGCTCCCCATCCCTGCCTTCCAATTCACAGGGCTGAGTAACCTGAGAATAACTTGTTGTTAACCACTTTAATGCCTCATGGTTTTTCTTGTCCTTTGTCACTGTTTACCCTTGCATCCAATAAAGAATGGAAGTTATCCTTAGCCCTCCTTTTGCTGGTTATGCATTTATAGAAACATTTTTATTGTCTTTTAGGGCAGTAGTCAGATTAAATTCTGGTTGTGCTTTGACCCTTCTAATTGTATTCCCCGTAAGCTCACATTATCTTTGTAGTTCTTCTGAGATTCCTGCCCTTTCTTCCAAAGGTCATAAAATCTTTTTTCTCTGAGTTCCTGTCCAAGTTCTCTGTTCAGCCAGGCCACTTTTCCTCACCACCTTTTGGCACATGGGACAGCTTGCTCCTGCATGTAAGATTTCCCTCTTGGAGAGTGTTCTGCCTTTCTGGACTCCTTTGCACTTCAGGATGGGGGCCAATCTCTCTAGAAACCCAAGGCAGTTCTGCTGGCCCACCTCCTTCCTTCTCCAAGAATTTTAAAACCCGTCATTTCATGATCACTGTGCCCAAGATGGAATCTGTCATTATGGGAAAGGCTTTGGCACAGGCTGGCAACGTGCATACACAGGACCTTCAAAGGGCTTGGCATGGGTGATTTATGGATTTGTATGGTTGCCAGAAGCATGCAAAATGCTAATTTACATGCAAAAAAGTTGTTCATATACTAAGGAACACAGGAAACAAAGCTCTAACTGAAAAACCACATAAAACACAGAACTAAGTATGTCAGTATCTTTCCTGAAAGAAGTTTCATAGGCACACAACACAAGTGATTGCTTTGGGAAAACAAACAAACCAACAAAGCCCCACCAAGCAACAAAATCAGGCCATAGAAATACTTCTGCAGCTTTGAGTGATTTTGAATTGCTTTGCAGCCTTGGCTAAAAGCACTTTGGGATCTTTGCATAGGATCAGTAAGAAAAAAATGTTCATAACAGCTTTCACTTGTTCTTGAACTTATGAGCTGGCATTGGCATATGAAGTGTGTGTTTTGTCTGACAATGCAGAAAGCAGTTATTAACTGCTGAAACACATTGCACATAAGGCTGTTTTCAATACAAATTTTAAATCTCTTTTTACACATTCAGTATTTGTGAGATGAACCATTATTTGGGGAACAAACCAAAGTATATTTTTTGACTAAATGTAAAACAGAACACATGCTACACTCTTAGAAACATTTGACTTTTCAAATATTCAGCAAATTTATTGAGATTTCTTATTAAAATCTTTATTATGAAAAAACTGAAGTAAATACTAAAAACAAATTCTTTTTATCTTCCTGCTGAACCCAAGACTAAATTCTAAGGGTGTAAAAACTTAAGAGAATTGAAGAGGGTTTTCTTTCAACAAATACACTGACCTAACTTGAAAAATACAATCAAAACAATCATCATGGGAGACACTGGAAAATAACTGGTTAGCTGACAGGACTGGTGGTAATGAAAAATTTGAGTTACTCAGATTGCTTTGAAAAACAGTTTGATAGGAAACATCTGATTTTTTTTTATTCTAAAAGTGGCAAAAATTGCCAGATATGAACACAGCAGGTGAAAACTGTTGGAGAATACTTGCATGCAATGCCAATTAGGTGACGCCTGTCTTATGATAGTAGAATTTGTGATTCTGAGGAAAAGTATGTGCAGTATTGTGACGACAATATATTTAAAAAAAATAAAAGTCAGACCAATAAACTTAGGCAACCATCTTCTCTCTTCCTAAGAGTCTAAGAGAGACAGGCTCTTTGAGCAGGCTAGCAATTAATAAAAAGCATTATATTGAAGACGAAATGACAAATTATTTCTCATAAAGAAAGACAGGAACCATATTAAGACCAAAAAAGGTCTGGCTAAAAAGTTCTTTAAAAATCTGAAAGTCAGAATGAAGTGTGTAAGCAAGGGGAGGTCAAGGACAAATCCTAAGAGTGACTATATAGGGGTAACACAATAGCTGATCAGGATAAAATTAAAGGTTAGGATTAAAGAGGTTACCGTTGTCAAGGGACCTAAAACCCCTCAAATATATTCTGTAAATAGATTGGACATAAAAAGAAGTTAAATCCAAAACCCCATTATTTTACGAGGGAGAAGGGCAAATGGCACTGACTTTTTTGTTACAGATTTCATAAGCAGTGATCAGATATTTAATAAAATTAATTTTAATGAAGGAGTAGGACTGAAGGCCATTAAAGCATCTCCAAAAATCTGAAGTATTTAAGTATTTTCAAGTATTTTCAAAGTTGCAAGGACAGATAAAATTGTGTATGTATCTTAAGATCTAGCAAAAGTCCTCCCTGAACCATTTACATTTTAGAAGTAATGGAGGTCCCAGAGCATTTCACTGGACCTATCTTTTAAAAAGGAGGAAAAGCTAAGTAAAGTAAAGAAGAGTAAGATACCTTTAAAAAAAACAGAAAATAGGAGAACAAAAAAAACCCCAAAACCCCAGGGGATGATAAGGTGATGAAAAGCAGCCAGCAAAGACTGGTCAAGAAATAAAGAAATCAAGAAAGAAATCAAATGAGGTTTGTTCTTCCTTGCTACATGGATCCCTCCTTTTCTGACCTTTGGTCCTTTCAATAAACATTTCATAGGAAGTTCTACATACTCCCAGAGTCACATTACAAGTATCCCATAATAACCTTTTAACAGCTGCATAGAGTCCTTTTCCCTGTATCCCATAGCAAATCCCCTGTAGGCAGTACATCACTGTGCCAGGAGATCTGGGAATTTTTATTTGGGTTTCAAACCAGGGACAATATTTAATCATGTTCCTTTGACAACCTTAGGAGCAGAGAAGTCTGTCCCTTCCATTTTCACTGATTGTGCTGACTAGGGCTCCTCTGCATGTCACTATTCACCCAAAGCTCACCAGGCTTTTAGCATGATTAATCCCATAGTCTAACAACAACACAGTGCAGTGGCCACAACCTGTGACTTGGAGATTCAAACTGGACACATGGGAAAGTTTGTTCACCAGGAGCAGGGAACAGGGAAAAAGGTTTCCAAGATGGGTTATAGAACCTCTGTACTTGGAGATTTTTACTACTGCCTAGACACAATATGAACTGATGCTGGTGATAATCCTTCTCCAAGTAAAGCTGACTAGAGACCACCAAAACAACCAACACTTCATCAACTGTCTGGACTTCAGAGAAAATAAACTTTAAAAGTATTTAGCATTTCAGATCTGTTCCAGATTTGGCATATTGCAAAGTATGAGTCAAACTCAGAGTCATATTTTAAACACTACCTATTTAGGTAGCAATCAGCTTTCAGGATAATTTCTACTACAAAAACACATCTACTAAAATCAGTAAGTTGAAAATATTTTCCATCTGAATGCACCAGTTTTACCTCAAGTACTTGAACAAATAGAAGAAAAATATTTGATAAGTACCTGCACAAATATTTGAGTGAAGAATTTCAGATGATTATCAGCCCTAAGATATTTTAAAAGCAATGTATTGATCTTAATTTTAAATCAATTAGCTATATTATTTAGTTTTAAACATTATAGCTTAACCTTGTAATATAGGAATCTAAAAATTATTTTCTCAACTGGGGCAAGAAGCAGCTGGAAGAGTTGCCATGGCAACTATCTCATTTCCAAAGAGAGATTCTGTGATTCTGTTGCTCTTTAACAACCTCACAGTTAAGTAGCATTGCTTTAAAAAAAAAAAAAAAGGGGGAGGGGGGCTTGGAAGAATCATGAAAAGAATGCTTCAAAACATACGCAGGCTTTAAGCAAACAAAGTAAATTCTCTGATGGTGAACCCAAGGAAAAGAACCAAACCAAAAAAACCAAACCAAAACACATATACCCCACCACTCTAACATGTGTCTTTGCAAATGACTGTAGAATCAGTCTCTCCTGGAAATTATGTTTATCACAGATTTCACTGTCTCACACTAAGTACGTGACTTAGTTTCTTGATCCTACTGTTTAAGGAAAATTGATAGCAACATGAATAATACACAGGGGGTGGATAGGGTGGGAGCAAAAAAATATTCTGTCAAAACAACACATTTTACTGCCCACAGCTCTCCCCAGGAGAGAGGTTGAGATCATATCATAAGAATTAGTCAGATTGCTCAATGAGTACTGAAAGATTTTAAGGAGCTATATTCTAAGAACTTGTACAGACTAGAAAACCTGCAATACCTCTTTAACAAGTTGGTTCTGAAAACACACTACAGAATTTAAAAATTAAGGGATGTTCATGCACAGATCTCAAGGTTATGGTTTAAATTCTTATTTACCCTTGCTTCAGTCTAGTTGGCTAAATGCTCTTTCCTGGCTACCGGAGTATTGCATGGTTATGGCACACTTGGGACACAGATGATGGTCACTCAAAGAGTGTCTGGAAATGCTATAGGAGCACAAGGCCATACACAGGCTAAAAGTACATTTCTACAGGGTAGGCTGGGAGTTTCTCATCATCTGTATCTGCAGAGACCAATACTGCTGATACTAATACCTGCTGAGACCAAAACCCCTTGCACTGGCTGGAGTAGGAATACTAAAGTTCCTTTCAAAAGGAACAGTCTGTAGCAAAGCAAGATCTTCAGAGTTGTGTATGTATTTTTCCACAGCTATGAATGGAACCTGGCTGCACTGGTAACTTTATTCTATATTTTGTTCATAAAGGAGCTAACTGAAGCAAGTAACCACTGCTAAAAATTGTAAACAGAGTAGAGCCTAATTCCTGGTTAGCCTAATTACACTTCTATTAATAAACCACATCATATTCTTATTGCAGAAGAATTTTCTTATCCAAATCCCTAACTTGGAATGTAAAGGAATTGTTAGGATGTAAAAGCATGTAAACATAAACTATATATATCAAGTATTAAAAATAAAAAATGTAAAAGTATAAAAAAGGACAAAATAGACAATAAAACAACATAAAAAATACCCCTAAACAAATAAACAGTGCTTAAATCAAGTTAGAAATTTAAACCTTTTTAGATGTAATCAAGTTTTGCAAAGAAGCAAATTTAGAAATTAGTTTAGTTTAAACAAAAAGCTATCAAATTTGAACAATGTTCAAGAAAATTAAAAAAGGCTAACAAGGGACTGCAAAGCTGTTAAGGCACTTGAGCTTCAGAGGGCAAGTGTATTCTGTCATGTGAAAAAGACAAAGAAATATGAAGAACGTATGAACAAGAACATGCAGATTTTTTGTAATCAACAGATTTGATTGAGAGGCAGAATTCTACAAATTTATTTCTTTACAATGTGATACTGATGAAGTGGGTTGAAAGTAGCAGGTGACTTTTGGTATTAGTTAATGGAATTTAAGACTGCTTTTTCATGAAAACCCATCCAGATCCTCTGGACATTTTATTCAGTCATCTTTTTTTCTCCATGAAATAGCTGTAAACAGAGCATTATGTTAAACTCTTGTATTTGCAGTGAACTGTGTTGGATTCTGTAAAATCCTTCTAATACTCTTCTTGGTGTACCCTTACACTTTTTGTGGAAAAAAAAAAAAGAACAAAAACGGTGTACCCTTACACTTTTTGTGGGAAAAAAAAAGAACAAAAAAACAATTCTAACAATAAAGTAAGTTTTATACATATTACAAAGAAAGCACAGCAGTTTGATCAGGTCTTTCCAGGACAAATGACCTCTCCACCATTAGTCAGCTACCTGGTGATAGAAATAATTGGTTGCTACCAGTGAAACACTTGAAAGAACAAGTGATGTACACAATTATTTCTGCCAGCACCAGCTCAATAGAGCTTGCTACTGCAATAACAAGACCCTTGTAGTCTTCATAAAAATGAAGGGCAAAAGGAAAGTGCAAAAATTCTGTGCAAATACCATGTGAATAGAAGTAGCAGAAAAACAAACCAAAAGAAAAGAGGGAGTATCAACACTACAATTAAAAACCAAAAATGAGAGGATTTCAGGAAGAGGTTCCTCTAGGAACCTCTACTGATTGTCTGTAGATGCTCATGTCTAATGTGGGGGACCCTTACAAAGCTACAGGTAGGGGTATTATTTTTATGAAGTAAACATTTAATCAAAAACCTGGGAATAACATCATGGTTCAGTTCCCATCACTTTTGGTAAATATGATGATGGATGCAGTACTTATTCCAGGACAAGCCTGTCTTTCAGTAACTTTTAGTAACTGCTCCACCTCTCCTCTGAGCTCCTCCTTGTTCTAAGAGAGAAAATACAGGTTCATTAGGAAGTTTGACCTCACTATGTAGTGTCCACTATATTTGGGCACTATTTATTAATTCAGCTTATGTATTTCTCACCTGCCAAGATGAAGCATTCTGACCACATCCATGGATGACTGAGAAAACAAACTGGTAGAAAAAGAAACACTCCTCCCTACTGCCAGAAATTTGTTCCAAGTCTTATTCTGTTCTGGCCCCAGGAATGGAAAGTATTAGTTCCAAGTATTTAACTGGATTCTTCATGCATCTTCATGGTAAACAGCAGTCCTGTGCCCTGCACCCCAGACTGTGAGCTTGGGTGCCCTAATCTTCATTCTGAAACACAATGGAAAATTCACACCTGTGTGTGCCAGACAGCAAGTAGACCCCTAAAGACCCCAGAGAACTTCTTAGGAGAACATTCTAATATTTCAACCAGAAAAAATGTTCCTTTTAAAGATCTGTTTCCTTTTTTACTTGCTGTGCTTTTTCACCACCTGTTATGTTACTTTTTAAATGTTTGTATTCAAATTAAGAGAATCATTTGAAAATTCAGTTTTGTTTGGAAAATACCACAAAAGGATTTTCTGTTGCATATTCACTACCTTTTGCCCTTGACCAAATGACAGTCTTTAATAAATTTTTATTCCTACCAGCCATGCAGAACCAAACACATAACACAAATTATCGTAACTGTGGTGTTTTGTGCATCATCAGTAAATGAGCCAACTAGTTAAAGTTCCACTTGTTTTTCTGCAGAAAATTATTCTGTCATTAAATCTTTATAGCCTTATTAGAAACAAGATATTACATAAAGGTTACTGACAGCATAATTGAAGGAATAACCTTGTAATTTCAAAAGTGAACTGGTTTTCCTGAAAAATCAATATTTATTATGAAAGAGGATGAATAATCCTTTATGGCTTTTGAAATGAAGAAATAAAATAAATTAAAGTGCCTCAGCCTATTTATGACCTCGAGAAGCTTTCACTAGCTCAATTTGAAAATAGACTAAATACTATTCCTACAGACAATTTTCTGACTAAAAGCTCCCTGAATGCTGTATTAATATACGCCTGAATTACCAGATAATGTAACAGTATAATGTTCAAAATAGTCATTAAGATCTAAGGTCTAAGTGTCTTTAAAGCCACTGAAATTATGAAAGAAGTAAGATTCTTTAAAATTCTATTTTTTTTTTCACTGTCAATACTGATTGCTTTTTAGAACTCAAAGTGTAATAATGTATTTATTAGATGACTATTAATCAGAATGAACTCTGCACTGAGGGGGGGAAAACTGGCTAGATTTTACCACTTGGGGAAGAGCCTTAAATGAGTGACAGTTTTTATATTGTGATGGAGGGAAAGACTGATGAACTTCATCTTTTGAATGCTATAGCAATCTTTCCCAGATGGAAACATGGGATAACTGCTTTTTCTTCACTCACATGGGTAATAGGCAAATATCAAATAGGCAACGAAGTCAGTGCTCTCCTAAAGGCTGTGACTACAGTTCATTTGCTCACTTGTCACTTCCAACACTAGAAAACATTACATTCACCTAGAAAACAATGTCTGTAGAACATCATGGAAACATCTTCCAGCTACATTTTTTTTCAAACCTTAATATTTGAGTTAAATATGCCATGACAGAAATATATAAATTTTTTTCTGCCTTTGGGGGCTTTCTCCAAATTTTTCTCCTTACAATTAATTACGGCTTCAAGTATCTTACTAAATGAAACACTGCCAGAGAACTTCCCTGGACATGGGAATCTGCTGATTTATAGTATAAAGCTTCTGCAATAGCTGTCAATACATTTTTGGAATGTGCCTAATAACAACACCGTCCCTCCCCTCCCAGTAATTCCTGGATATGGTAGCAAAGTTAGCATGGGCAATAAATGACTCCTGAACCACAGTGTCTCCGAGCTGTTTTGGAGAGCACAGCACGCATAGGGGTTCCTCCTGCCAAGCTGGCCTCTGTGACAGTTCCTGGTTTGGACCTTCCAAATGCCCTGTGGACCACCACCTCTTGTGCTTCTCCTGCCTAAGAATGTGCAAAATGTACATATGTAATCTTTTCAACCTTTTAACATTGTTCAGTAAATCTGCTTTTCCATGGATTTGAAATTTAAAATTTCTTTCTGTATTCCTTAGCCCATCAACAGTAGAGGTAAACACATTTTCCTTCAGTTTGTTAAATTAGCACAACATATAGCCATATATATTCATATTTTATTCTGACACACCAGAATGAAAACCACTAAGGGTTCATTACTGTTTATTTTATACTGGTTATTTTCTTAAAAGAAATAAGTGTCAAATGAAACATAAAATTGTAGGAATACAAATTCACTATCTAGTAACTACCAATAGCAACAAAATTAAGGGCAGAGATGTCTTAAACATGAAAATTTAATCACTTTAGTACTTTAAGATACTTTTGTCGCTGTTAGCCTAGGGTCCTTTTATCAAACTGTAAAACAAACTTTGCTCTCTTTGAGCTACTGATCACACTTGACCTTTATGCAATTAAGGGTACATTAACACCCATGTGGAGATGTTTAAATAGATTTTAGTTATTTAATACATTTTTCAGTAAGTTGGAAAATGGTACGTAGTTAAATTGCCTAGATTGTTTTTGAAATCTTGACATGCAGTTACTTAAAAAGGGTTGCTTTCACAGATAAATATAAACATCTACACAATAATGCTGAACAAAGGTACTCTTTAACGAGATTACATACCGGATTTTTTTTAAGTTCATTGCCACACTATCTGAGTACCCAATACTCATTACTAAATTTGTCTTCACAATTACTTTTATGAGATGAGCTTCTCATAAGTCATACACAAGAATTTGAAATAGAAATAATAGATGTTTTGTACCATCTGACAGTTGCATTCCAACTCAAGAGACTTGATACTAAAGCTCTCTTCACAAATACAAGCCTTAATCACAAGCCAGCCTGTCTCTCTGAAGCAATACACACCCCACTTATGGAGCCATGAGCACCCCCACTGCATCAGAAAGATAAAGAGCACCAACAATTTTTTTTTGTTTAAAACAAAGGGGAGATAGCTGTACATTATATTTCTTCCTTATACGCATAGAATGTGAGCATCTTCAATGATGCAATTGGTAAAATTATTTCAAACTGTTCCAAACACCTTCCAGATCATCTCAAGTGACTAATAGCTAAAACAGACTTCAGCAAAATATGTCTCCTCTTCCTTCTACATGGCTTGTCATAAACTCCACTGCCCACTCATTCAGAAGGTGGCTAAATGAGCTCTTCAGCAACAAATCCTTAAGATGCAGTGAGCTCACTGCCAGGAAGAGAGAATTCCTGCCTCTGACTGAATGTTTCTGTTGCTTACTTTCTGCTGTCTCTGGGATTTCTTTAATCCTTCTGTGAGCTGATTTAACTTCCTAAAACATACCAGAATTCCAGCAGACTGATGAACCAATTTTGCTTGTTAAATCAATGCATGACAAAGCCTGAGAAGTACCGGAACTTGTAATCAGAAGGCAGCAGGGTTATCCAGTCCAAGCTGAGGAAGCCTGTCTTCCTCCTTTTGGCAATAAGGAAATCAGCCTGTCTATAGTCCAAGTAAATCTTTAATTTCTGCTCTGAGGTATCAGTCACTTCAATTTTATCAAAATAAGTCTGCCTTATTTTATCTCAAGAAGCCCCACCAAAATGCAGCTATGTTGGTTTTTTTGAAAATGGAGATACCAGACCTAACACAGAAGACTGACTCCTAAAAATCTGTAAATAAGAAAATAGAACTGAACTACAGCAAATATTTATTTTCTGCTGAAATTCAGACTTGCATTTTAACTGCTTCAGGATCAAGCAAACTTTGCCTAGTGGCATTTATGATATTCCAAGGCCACATTACAGCTTTAATTGACTGTGCTGGTTTTGACTGTGGTAGTTAAAACCTTCACAGTGGCTAGTGTGGGGCCATGCCTAGGACTTCTGCTGGGAACACTGCTGATAACCCTGAGAATGTTCATTACTGATGAACGGTGTTCCACAGAGCTGAGGCCCCCCCTACAAGCAAGGGACGTGGGGGTTGCACAACTCCACAAGGGTTGTGAGACAGGGACTGTGCACATCCCTTGTGGGAGGTGACACAGCCAGGACAGCTGACCCCCAATGACCAAATGGATTATCCAGACCATTAGTCACCCTCCTCTGCATACAGACTTGGGGGAAGAAGAGTGGGATATGTGGAGTGATGACTTTGTCTTCCCAAGTATGCACTAGGTGTGCTGGAGCCCTGTTGTCTGAACACCTGCCTGCCCATGGGAAGTTATGAATTCTTTGTTTTGCTTTGTGTGTGCAGATTTTGCTTTCCCTAGTAAAGTGCCTTTATCTTGACCCACAAATGTTCTTTTACCCTTCTGACTCTCCTCCCCATCCCACCGGGGGAATTGAGTGAGCAGCTGTGTGGGGCTGGGCTATTGGATGAGCTTAAACTACAACAATGACCAACTGACTAGTGACCAATGCACTCTGGCTAGAACATCTCTGCTCACTTGACACAGATTCCAGCTCTAAAATGAAAAAAAAATATTTTACTTGCAGTAGTTCAGCAGCAGACTAACAGACTTTTACAAACTGCTTTATAACAAAGGTGTCTTAAAAGGAGGTGAATAACGTACAAGATTTTTGGGCTTGGATTTTTCTGGTAACAGGTTTCTGAGAGCAGACATTGCATCTGATCCTGATGCACAAAGGAACTGCCTCAACCTTCATATACAAAGTCCTAAGAAAAAGAGAAGTGTGGAATATTCCATGTGCTCCTTCTAAAGTTTTACTACAGTCTTTACAATTCCTGTGAACTTTTGCACTCTGAACTCTTAACAAGGACTTCCATTTTTTCATGGCCTGAATTCTCCATTCTCCCTTGAAGACAAATCAAGAGCGTGAACAGACACCACAAAAGAAGGCAAAAATATTAGTTCTTACCTTTGGAATTTTTCCATGTTCCTAACATGAAAAAATGCATAATATATAATCATATGTAATTAATTATAAGCTAATGCAATTCAATTGTTATTTCAATTACTGTTAAACAAAAGTAACTCATTGCTTGTACTTTCTAGGATAGCACAGTAACAATGTTAATTGCTCCATCTTCAAAAAATTGCAGTTTTTCATATAATATTTTCATAAGATACTGCTGGAAGAGGTGGGTTTTTTTATAGTTTGGTTTTTTTCTTCATCAATGCACCTTGACACTTATTTCAGTAGCTCCTTCAAGGAAGGATATCCAAATATCTTACTTGTCTCTACTGAAAATATTTTACTTAGTATGTGAAACAAAAAAACCATTCCAGCAAAACAAAAAGAGAGCAAAAATGTGCAGCTTACTTTGCAGAGTGAAATCTTTCACTGTCCACAGAAAACACGGGGTTATTTATTCTCCAACACCTCAAAAAGTGACTTAATCTTACTAATGAGTATTTAGTCTTTTGCAACTTTTATGTTTCCCAGCAAAACTTCTAAATATGTATTCTAAGAAAATTTATAGCCCTCTTCTCTGTAAGGCAGAACAAATACATGCACTAGAATTGATTTTGTTTCAGATGTATTGTAAGTGGATGTTAAATACCCTTTTTGGAAGCAGATATACATTACCTATGCTGCATTGACCCTGTTACCTAAGAAGTTACCAACTGTAAAGAACAGCATTTGTGATGAAAACAAGGAAAAGAACTGTTGCTAATAGGGTTTGGCAAGTATTGCTGTCATTTTAATGTGCAAATGTTCAACTAGTAAAAAAAATCAGTTTTTTCAACTTTTCTCTGGGTAGCTTGAAAAGATACTGCTTAAGAGATATACAGACATGCTTGAAGAACAAAGTTCTGCCAGTGACTTAGCATTCCTTGAGAGCCATATACTTTGGAATGTAATTTATAAGATGAGCAGAATTTAGCTTCCTACTACACCTTAAGTTCTTTTTTTTCATTTTAAAGTTAGTTAATTTGAACTTCATTTAAAATTCTGTGTTTGGCCTCAAATCTTTCCACTGCTAAGTTGAAAGCACAGCACACATAAAAACAGTAAGAAGTCCCAGTGTTTCAGAAGTGATACATGTAATTTAGAAAAGATTCAAGTCATCCTCATGCAAGACGCTTTGCTTTCCTGCCAAAGAGTTTTTAGCAGAAAGTAGATCAGAGTAATACTGGACAATACGTAGCGGAAAATCTTTGAACTAAAGAATGCCCACAGAGGCTGTGGAGTCTCCCTCACTGAAGATGTCTAAGAACCACTGGGATGCAATCCTGTGCTCTAGGATGACCCTGAATGGGAGATCGGACCAGAGGAACCCCTGTGGTCCCTTCCAACCTTAGTGAACAGACAGCAAGGAGCTTAAAATGAAATTATTTTATATGTAACATGTGACAAGCTGATACAGTAAATTACTTACCTGGTAAACTCACAACTCCATTTTGAACGAATGATTTGTTCTTTTCAGAACTCAACAAGTGTAAAACATTAAAGATATCTTAAAACTGAACTCCACTTCTATTACCTTTTAAAAATTTTTATACATTGTCTTAAGACATTTATTACTGTGAAGCACACTGTATAATTTATTTGAATTCTCTACAGAACAATATAGTTAATTCAGTATCATCAATAACTTTATACAGATACAGTATTGAAGCCATGTCATCTTTTGCTTACTGTCAAGTACAAAACAGCTTATACAATCTAAAAAAAAGCTACAAACCACTCTTGTAGCATAATGTATGTTGTGCCTGGTTAAAGTTTACAGCAGTGGCTTTTTGATCTTTCAAGACAAATAAACATGACACCATATGATAACAAATAGCTGTGCAAACTCAGACTTAGGAGGAAGACTTAACTACCTCCTTTTCCCAGAACTACTTTTCCCTGCTTTACTGCTGCTACCACCAGACTTGCTGGAAGATTTTGAAGAGAAAAGTCTTGTCATGAACTCAGACACATCTGGCAGCTCATGGTTGGAATTCAGCATGTTCATTGACTGCTCCATTTCCTGCATGAAAAGATCACATAATCTTAATACCTTGTAACAATTCTGGCTGTATCTAAGGCATCAGTTGAAAGACTGTATGAGAAAGATACCAAATTTTCCCAAATGCTGTTTTACTTTTTGTAGTCCTCCAGGATACATACTACTACATAGTTTTATGCAACCACAGCCAAAAACACCCAGCTACACACAGAAACATAAAACCCCAAAAGTAAAAGCAGCAATGCATGGAAAATGGTAACCATGTCTTAAGCAGTCTTACAGGGCAATAACCTGATAAAAAAAATCTAAAAATACAAATTACTTCTTTTCAGCATTACTTTTCTCCATATTAAAATTTAGGCTATTGTTTAGATACTCAGATATGTGTTCTCACAGAAGTCACACTTTTGTTTTTCAAAACAGTATTATTTATAGCAAATTAACAAATTTTTGATGCTGTTTGAAGGGATTAGGTATTTTTATTGCCCTACTTTCTGAAACCAAGCTACTAGAGTACTGCAGCTGAATTCTCATTCCTTCAGGAAAAAAAAGGATTTTAATATATATGTATACACAAACTAGTACTGTGCTGATTCCAGAAGGAAAAAACAAGCTAATTTGAAAAACGTGATAAAACCTCCATATATTCTACAAGTTAACACTTAACAATTTAATACATGATCATCTAGAGAATGTCATTACAATTTAGTTCTTAAAAACAACTTTTTCCTACTCTTCAAAGATAAGTTAAATTATAAGCAAAATTCTTCCAACTTAAACATTTCTCCTTAAGAAGTCATATCAGTTATCTGGTAAGAACTAAATCATCAGAAATTTTGACAGTTTTACCATCAGAACAGCCCGTCTATAAGCAGTGTCACATCATTGAAAAAAGTAAGGAATATGTGATTTTTTTTTTTAAATTCGACTTCCAGAGTTCAGCTTGGTTTGAAGAACATGTCATGAATGCCTAGCATATCTCTGTATCTGTTTTTTTAATCAAAATTATAGCCAAAACAGCATTATACAGGTCTGACAGGCTTTTTAAAGGTATCACTTTATTAAAAAAAAATTACTCTGACACCTATAAAGTACTACTGAAGACAGTGGTCATTTACAGAAAAAGGAGTGTTTAGTTAACCAAGCCTTCAAAAAGCAGCCACCCATGACAGACAAATAAGACTTGTAAAAATAAAAGATTTAGCAAACACCTGGAATCGCCATTTTGTCCTAGCCTTCTGCAATTCAGCATTTTGCATGATGAAAGGACAATAAATCAGATAATTTAATGACTACATTAAGACTCTCTATTACATACAGTAGTGTGACATTTGGATTTAACAGCGTAGTCAACCACGGTTCAGGCTAAAGCACAAGAGAACCCCAAACCACACCCTCGTCAACACACCTGACACTTATTGACTCATTGCTAAAACAGCAACACTCTATTAGCTGAATAAATGATGCCCATTAAGCTTCCTTTAAAGTACAGTTCTGTTTATATTACTTTTCCGTGCCTTGAAATCTCATTATCTTTGGTCTCCCCACATGCATCAATTGAATGTACTTACCCGCCTCATATCAGGATCACTGGTGTTAACAACTTTAGGCAAAAGCACAAATATCAGTAATGGAAGAACCATCATCATCACCTACAGAGAAAAAAAACAGGAAATACCTCTTCAGCTTAGTTGTTGCTCTAAACACTTTTAGGATCTACTAAAATAAAATGAAGCTCTACTAAACAGCCAAACTCTAGAACTCCTGCATTCTAAAACAGTAAGCCAGTAACACTTGTCAGGAATGAAACCTGACAAGGGAGTATTGTGCTTTAAACAACAGTTTTCAAAGTTGGACCAATAAGGCAAATGGTTGTTCTCTCTTACACCTGTGGCAATTACAGTTTTGCAACATGTTGATCTCTGCACTACTAGAACAGCATCACATTGTTAAAGGAAGAGACTACAGGCTGTTTTCAGTGGTACATTAACAGTGGTATATAGGGGAGAAGATGTCAGAAAATAACTTCCCATTTGTAAGCAAATAAAATCCAAGAAAACAATCCTCTCAGAATAGCAAAGGAAAAATGCACATTTTTGCTCAATTGTTTTTATTCTTACTATTCTGATGAATAGCTGTATTTGGATCCTTAGCATACTTGCAGTATTTGTGTGTTGCCTGTACATACCATAGGGTTCATGAGGAAATCTGTCCATCCCCAAGATTCTCTCTTTATAAAGTATGAAGGTGGTCCAGAAGATTTCATCTGGAGTGGGTATGGAAGCCTGACAACTTCAGAGGGTTTGATGTAATTCACATATCTTGCTCTATTAGGCAAAATGTAAATAATTGAAAATATGAAACACAGAATCTTTGGCAAATAATACAGAAGATTTTAAAAAATCCAAACAAGTTTTAATGGAAGACTACAAACAAAACCATCTGCTATGCAGCGTCAGCTACACTGCACTTTATAAAAGCTAATTTCTCTCAGCAACATATTTGATGGAATCAAAAGCAAACCATTTTTTGTTACCTTGTAAAAGAGCAAGAAAAATGATGCTGTTTAGGGTCCAGCTTTGAACAGTGTAGTTTAACCAGTTTGCTCAGGACATCAACTACTCACAAAGTTAACACCTTTTCTGTAAATGCATTACTCTGCATTTATTAATACTGATCTCAGTCTTTAATACTTCATAAGGTTTTCCATAGCTCATCACTATATTCTTTATTTGGGCCTAATATTCAGATAATTACTCAGTACTAACATCTTTGTCACTCTTGAGCCATTTTTCAACGTTTATGAATATTTATCCACTTTGTGCAACTCCAGGGATGAGTTCTGTCCGTAAATAATTTATTCCTTATGAATTTTTCACCAAATACTCATCTACAGACTGTCTATAGAATCTATATCTATAGAATTCCCTCCTACCTTATGACTATGTATTTTCTTCAATCCTTCAGATTTTCAAGTAGATCTTATCAAATACATCTGTCATCCACATGCTGTTTCCTCTTTCTAGTTATTACCATCATTTTTAAGGCAGTACATCCCTTGGAAATGCCCTGTTGACATTGTTCCCAAGTATCATTGTTTTTCATGCATCTCTGACTCCCCAGCTGCATTCCTCATTATAGTCTCTATCCATTGGACTGGCAGAGATGCCAAGCCTCCTGCTACTTTGCTCTGCAGATGTAGCCCAGCAATTTACTCAACATCAAATTTGTTACCTTACTAGTCCTTAGATACACAAACGGTGCTAAGGGTGAGGTTATACCCAACATTTTGTCAATATCTTTGTATTTGTTACATATTAATTATTGCCAGTAAGATACTAACAAAGTATAAAAATTAAAATTCAATAAAGTTTGGAAAAACCTACACTCAAACAATCTGTTTTGAGCTTATTATAAGTGCAAACATTATTATATTATGATTATAATTATATATTATAATAATATTATAATATTAGTATATTAATTATTATTAGACTGTTTGCACTGTTTTCTGGGAGATTCCAATTTTAAACCTCCCCTAAATATCCTGCAGGAGTATTTACACTGATGCTTATATTCCTAAAAGTTAAGATGCTCGGTGCTTGAACAAAGAAAAATTACAACAAGCATTTTCAATTAAATGAAAATTACCTTAATAGACAGATTTTTCTGTATTACTGAATAGTCTACAGTTACAGTCAAGAGTGGTTTGGCCACAACATAAAAACAAGCCAACAATCCTATAGAAATAATGCCAACTGGCAACTGCTAGCATTAACCAGTTTCTGTCACAAGTGCCCAAGGGGGTGCAACAGAAATATTTAAAAATTTTGTTGTGCCAAGTCCTGACAGAACACTTATTAAATAAATGGAAAAGGGAAGAAGGAAAAAAAAAAGTATTCAAAAATAATAAAGCAGTTAACTAGTTTATGCCTAGATTTTATTTCAGGAGAGCTGCATAAAAAATAATAAAAGCAAATAGTAGATGGACTTTTAAAGTCTCTTTTCTCTTATTTCAGGCCATAAACAGGAAGAAAGATATCAGACTTTGGAATATGAGAAACGTGCTTCTAGAAGTGATGTTAAAAGAAGCTGACTCATACAGTCTGAGATGGAACATCAGACCTACAGCACTGCTCCCGTGAATTTTTGTACTGCGCTGTCAGGCACACATAATTCATCAATACAGAGGCAAATCAGGAAAGGCTCACCTCATTTTGCCTTTTGAAGTTATGTCAACTCGAACGGGCTCAAATTTATGAGCAGGGGATATAACTTCCACTACGTAAGATCCTGAAGGTACATCATGAACCACAAAACTTCCATCTGTCCTGAAAAAAACAGGGAGTTCCACAACATTTCAGTATGCTCCAGAATATAAGGCAGGGTGCTCTGTTGTTTGGTTGTTTTTTTCTTTTAAGAAGCTGTGTCATTTTATATTACAAATCTTAATATAATCACAATGACCAAAAGGAAGATTTAAATCAGTCAGCACTTACAATGTCAAGCCCTTTAAGCTGATCAATGCATGCCACAACAGGAGCGGAAATTCCCTGCCAGGTTAAAGATTTTGTTGTGCCCTCAAGGTGTTGTATTGCTAGAGGAATAATTTAACAGCCCAAATAAGATCTGAAAAAAGTTATATTTCATGTATTCAAGTGATGGCAGAAGTAATTTACACTTTTCTTCCTCCCTCTGAAATACATACAATGAAGTTTACTTTGCTTTAGTGCTTCTGCTGAAAGCAAACCCCCCCAGAATGACATCCTACATAGTGTGGGTTGGTACTAGGGCAATTTGCAATGCAAAAAATAGCAATTTGTACCTTTGTTGAGAAATAGAGGTTTTTACTTCTAATTGCTCCCTTCAGGACCAGCCCACGCTGGAAAGCTCAATCACAGCAATAAGGAAACTAAGAGCTCTCAACACATACACAGAAAGGATTTTTAAACAGGTGGCTTTTATTTTAAAATATGAAACTTGAATATTCAATGAAAATATTAGTAAAAGGTTACTTGGAAGCTTCGACACTAGTTGCCTTAAAGGTACAGTTTTCCTCCTATGTCTTTCCAGAAGTTCCCAATAAGAAAACCCTAGTGTTCTCTACCCTGTTAAGAGCAACAAGAAAGATTTGTTTCCTAAAAATAAGATGCAAATTTAAGACAAGAATTTGTTTAAAGGGCAAAAAATGTAATAAACCCTATTAGAAACCCATGTTTCTAATAAATATTAGAAACATGCAGCAGTAAAACAAATAAATGAGCCCTCTAAAAGTGAATTCCCAAAGAATTTGTCATTATGTCCTTCATACCACATCTCTCTCTAGCATGCACAACACTTAAGGACCTACCACCTTTATGTGATGATTTGAATCACTAAGAATGCTTACACTATTTATATTGCAACTGTTTTAAGGATGTTTCCCTAGGAATTTCCTTTTAATGTTTTTAAGTTTGTTAAGCATTTGAGAAATTTAGAGTTTCAATTAAGCATTTAGAAATCTGTCAACCTGACAGAGGTTATTACATCAGCTCCCAGATATGATGTCAGGCTCTCACAACTTGTTTGTAGCGGCTTAGCAGGTGCTACACTGCCAGGATTCTACAAGATCTGCAGAGCAGAATCTGTTGTGCTAATCTACTGACAGAACCTATAGACAAAGTTAACTCCTATTGCAGAGGGATTAATTTAAAATTATTAATATTTATGAGGGTGTGCTAATCTATTGACAGAACCTATAGACAAAGTTAAGTTTAACTCCTATTGCAGAGGGATTAATTTAAAATTATTAATATTTATGAGGGTATATCTTAACTCCATGCAATCTCATTTTTATATGTATTTTAAAAGCAATGTATTACACTGTATTGAAAATCACAAAGAATTTAGAACTTACTTCAACTCTTGAAATTATATTAGTTCCATTCGCAATTCTGACGATATTTTCTATCTTATATTTGCTAGGTCTTTTGCTTATCTGAATATATCCAGTACCACCCGAGTCCAGTAAGATAATGGTTCTTTAGAGCTTCCAGCTACATTTGCATCATGTGTGAAAGAATGAAGCCACGTCCCTTAAATTAGCTTTCACCAGTAAAGTTTTTCACAGGTACTCTTAACTACAACTGTAACTTCTAATTGAAACTTTCTAATTGAAGCTGTAACTTCTACCATGACCAAACACATCTCCACATCGGGTAAATTCTTAGCCAAGGTGAGTTTCTTAAATAAGAAGTGGCAGAATTTACAACAGAAGCTGAGAAGGAACACGGTCCTCCAGACAGCGCAAACGCGTTCGGGGTTTCTGTTTCAGCTGCTGTTTGGTTTCGTTTGTTTGTTTGAATTAAAACTCCGTTTCTAAGTTTTTGGCCAGCAACCTGAGTCATCCGCTCGGACACGTCGAGGCCAAACCCTACGGCACCGCACGGCTGGCCGTCCCAGCCCATTACAAGGCAGGGGCCCGGCGTTGACAGCACCGCCGGCTGCTCAGCTCGGGCTTCTGCGAGCGCACGGTCCCGGTGACCGGGACACGGCCGAGCCCTGCAGGACCCGCGCCCGCCATCTCACGGCCGGGCCGGGCCTGCGAGCGGGCCCCACGGCCCGGGAGACGCCGGCTCCTGCCGGGCCGGGCCAGGCCGTGCCGCCCG